>NC_087352.1:4996375-5306305 GCF_030014295.1 Loxodonta africana | reverse complement strand
TTGCAGCAGATTTGCCCAGTGCAATACATGTTTTGATATCTTGACTGCTGCTTGCATGGGTGTTGGTTGTGGATTCAGGTAAAATTAAACATATGTATGTATTTTTTTTTTTCTGCACAGTGTAAGTTGTGGACATCAACCCACTGTACTCAACAGGCAAGAAGAAAGATATTTGTGTCCAAATCACAGTACAATTATCGCACCTAAGAGAATTGATGTTAATTCTGTTATATCATTTAGCATCAGTGGCTAAAGCTCTCAGCTGCTAACCGAGAGATCAGCGGTTTGAACCCACCAGCCACTCTGTGGGAGAAAGATGTGCCAGTCTGCTTCCCTAAAGATTACAGCCTTGGAAACCCTATGGGGCAGTTCTGCTCTGTCCTCTAGGGTCACTGTGTGTTGGAATTGACTCAACAGCAATGGACTGGGCCATATTCAGATTCCCCCCAATTTTCAAAGTATCTTTTCAACCTCCTCTCCCCCCAAATCAGAACGCAATCAAAGATCACGTATGATGTTTTGTTGCCCCATCACCTTAAATCTAGAACAGCCCCCCCGCCCCACCTTTTGTTTTTAATGCCTCTCGCGACATTGGCCAGGCCAGGCGTCCTTTCAGATGCCCCTCGTTCTGGGTTTTTCTTGTTGTTTTCTCACAGTTAGACTCAGATTGAACATTTTCGGCAGGACTAATACATGGGTGAGGTTGTGTGTCTTACTGCACGTTATTCCAGGTTGTCTGTCAATGGGTGATGCTGAATTTGATCCCTACATGAAGTTGGTCACTGTCAGATCTTCTGGATGTAAAGGGACACTTTTCCAGTAATTTTTAATTATCATAACGTAGTCACTAAATGCCCTTTCAACAATAAGCCAAGCCTGTTCCACTATCCCCAGAGTTTAAGAAAGACCTAGTGATACTCCCAGGCTCCAGAAATATCAACACCTTGTCCCCAAGGTCAGAAAAATGTGTCTGCTTCCACTGCCTATAACATGCAGATCCATGCCTGGGACGTATCACTCAGGGCTCCTAGAAAGGTCCAGAGGGCAGAAAGCATCATCATGCTTAGAGCAGATCCGGGTTCAAATCTAGCCTTTGCCACTTATCACCTTTGCCGTTCCAAGACTCAATTTGCCTGTCCGTAAAATGGGGTTGATAATAGTTTCTAGCCTGTTCTTTGCTTTATTTCTCTTCACCCACCGTTTTGTCTATCTTTTTTAGCTTATTAGTTGCCTTTCCCTAGTGAATGTCTGCTTCCTGAGAGCAAGGTTGCTTGTCTCTGTTGTCCTTTCCTGTGTGCCCAGCACCTGCACATAGTGGGTAATCAATAAGGGTTTGTCGAATGAGCGAAGTAAGGAATTTATACAAGCACTCTGCACATGGGAAGGGTTTCACATATTGTTGGATGTTATAGCAATTGGGCACGCGGTGGAGCCCTGGTAGCACAGTGGTTAAGAGCATTGGTGCTAACCAAAAGGTTAGCGGTTCAAATCCACCACCCGCTCCTTGGAAACCCTGTGGGGCAGTTCTACTCTGTCCTATAAGGTCATTATGAGTTGGAATCAACTCGACAGCAAAGGGTTTGGTTTGGTTTCGGGGATGGGGGGGTATGCAGTAGGTACCCTGGGAAGGTCATGAGGGTAATCATGTATTGGGGAAAGGACAATTTGCTTCACCTGGCCCCTCTGTCTTTGCCTCACAGGGGACCAGCCACTGACAGGGGCCTACTCAGTGACCCTGGATGGACGAGGGCCCTCTAGGGTCATTTCCAAACATGACCTGGGCCACTTCATGCTGCACTGTCTCACCACCAACAAGTACGACGGGCACAGCACCTACCCCTCCCACCAGTACGACTAGGGCTCTGGCCCTGCCCAGGAGGATGGCATTCTGGGGAATGGGGAACAAAGGAAGGACAGCCCAGGAGTCAGGGAATAATAAATCTTGAGCCAAGGGCTTCAAATTATTCTAGAGGACCGGACTCTGTGTTAAATTTTCTGGGTGTTGATTCATTCGCTCAGCAAGTTTATTGAGTCCCTGTTCTGTGTCTGAATTCCTGGATGGCTCAAACGTAAAGTGCTCAGCTACTAACTGAAAAGTTGGTGGTTCAAGTCTACCCAGGGGCACCTCGGAAGAAAGGCCTAGCAATCTACATGAAAAATCAGCCATTGAAAAGTCTGTGAAGCACAGTTCTATTCTGACACATATGGAATGGCTGTGAGTTGGAATTGATACTGCAGCAACTGATTTGGTTTTTTTTTTTTTTTTTTTTTTTTGTTTTGTCTGGTGGTGACCTAGGTAGCTGTGAGCCCCTTCATGGCCCTCACAGTCCAGTGGAGGAGACAACCCTGCTGATCCAGAGTGACCAGGGCGCTAATGGGGGAAGTACAGTGGGCTGGGAGAGCACAGAGGGGTTCCCTGACCTAGCTTGAGGAGCTTTTTGCTTTCTGGAAGAGGGGATGTCTGAGCTGAAGCCTAAAGGTTTGGTAATAACGAGCTCAGGGAAGGTTTTAGGTCATTCCAGGCAGAAGGAACAATAGGAGCAAAGACCAGGTCAGAAAACACGGGGTTCCTTTGAAGGACTAAAATCTGTGCCCTACAGTAAATACAAGAAGCCCTTGCTGGAGGTGCAGTGATTAAGCCCTCGGCTGCTAACAGAAAGGTCCGCAGTTCGAACCCACCAGCCGCCATGCAGAAGAAAGATGTGGCAGCCCGCTTCCGTAAAGATTTACAGCCTTGGAAACCCTATGGCACAGGGCAGTTCTACTCTGTCCTATTGTTTGGCTGTGAATCGGATCGACTGGACGGCAGCGGGTTTACAGTTAACACTCTGCGCTGAGGTGGGGAGTGATCAGCTCCATGGAGGCTTAATTGTGCAGACTTTGTAAAAAACTGAGCTTTAATCAGAGGTTTTAGGCATGGAGCGGGGTGAGGCAGAGGAGGGAGATAGGGTGGGCCGGGGGGGAAGGGGGAGGCAGTCACGGTTAGTGTTTTAGAAAGCTTCCTCTGGTTAGTACTGCGTGGAGGTGGATTAGAAGGGGCAAGACTGGAGGCTGGGAGCCCAGGGGGAGGATGGGGCTGGAGCTAGGTAGGGGCTGATGGGAGGGGAGGAGAGGACGGCTGGGAGGAACCTGAGTGGACAGGCTGTGGGGGAGGGGAAGGAGGCATCTAGGAAGAAGCCCACAGCTGCAACCTGAAGACGGGCTTACAGTGGGGGCACCCTGGAGGAAGCATAGGTTTGGGAGGAGGAAGGGAAAAAGTTGTCCCCTTCCCATGTTCCTCCCTGGAATCTATTGTCCCCTGACTTTGTTCCCGGGGGACACTTCCTAGACCTGGCTGAGTCACCCCTCTCTCCCTACCTCCGACCTCCTGCCCTCCCCCACGCCCCCTGAAAATCCATTCCAGTCCTATACTGCTTATGCAAACAGCAGGTTGGCTGGGATGACAAATTCCAACCGGTGAAAACTGGTCTGAGGAGCCTTAAACCTGCCCTCCCAGGAGTGGACTGGAGAAAACTATCCCCTCCCCCTCCCCCGTGCAGGGAAGCTCTGCCGTGAGGGTGAGGCCTCGCTGGGTCAGTCTTTCCGAGCTCCAGCAGTTTTATCTCTGCCCGCTGTCTATTCTTTCTGTCACAGTGCCTGAGCATTTTACAAACTTTTTCACTGTGTTCAGCCCTGTGCTGGGTGATGCTAGGGACCAGGCCTTGACTGGGATAACCCTGGTTCTTATCCTCAGGGGACGCACAGACTGTGACACCTCCGAGGAGTCAGCGTTGGGACTGGGGAGGCCTGGGCAGAGGGGTCCGGACCAGGCCGGGGGGAGGCGCCGGCAGATGGTCGGGCTGGGTCGGGGGAGACACGGGCAGAGGGGTCCGGGGGGGTGGGGGAGGCACGGGCAGCGCGGTGCGGGGAGGGGGGGACGAGGGAGGCCAGGAAGCCGTGGGACAGGCCCAACCCAATCTGGGGTGTCAAGGAGGGCTTCCGAGAGGAGGGAACCTTTGAGATGAGTAAAGACAGTCTGGGAATTGAGGGTACATTTTTAGAACGAGGAGAAGCCCTGGTGGCACGGTGGTTAAGCACTCCGCTGCTAACCGAAAGTTCTGGCAGTGCGAACCCCACCAGCTGCACCGCTGGAGAAAGATGTGGCGATTTGCTCCTGTAAAGATTTACAGCCTAAGAAGCCCTATGGGGGCAGTTCTACTCTGCCCTATAGAGTCGCTGTGAGTCGGAATCCACTCGACGACGGCGGCACAGGGGTCTCAGAATGAGGAAACCAGTTGAAAGACCCAGAGGTCTTTCATCCTGGTTTTTGAGGACTTGCTGTGTAACTGGCATTGTTGTAGGCGCCGGGGATAAGACAGGGAAGAAAACAGACAAAATTCTTGTCTTCGCGGTGGGGGAGGGCGTTTAAGGCCACTTTAGAAAAACGGGACATGAATCACTGTGGCAGGATCGTAGCGTGCGAAGAGTGTACCTCGGGACAGACCGCAAAGGGATTCTGGCAAAGGTAGAGTTTGGACTTTACCCCAGGGCAGTAGGGAGCCATAAACGAGTGTTCAGCAGCGAAGCCACCATTCTGAGAGTAAGGATGGGGGAGCAGGGGGATGCAGGAGGGAGATCAGAGGGCGTTGCGAGAAGTCCCAAAGATTGAGGGGGCCATCCGGTAAAGTGGGGGCGGCTAGAGAGTAAGGGCAACGAGGGGGCGGGGCTTCCGTCGCCCAGGCAACACAGGCCGCGCCAGCTTATTGGCTACCCTTCCGCCGCGTCATCTTCCCTGCTTCCCGTAGTCAGCCCTCGGAACCCCGGAGGCGAGGCCTCAGCGATTTTCTCGGCCCCGCCCTACTGGAAAGCTGGGTCGGGGTGTGCCAGCGGGTCTTCCTCCACCCCAGGGTCCAGGCGTGGTATAAGGGGATTTCAGAGAGCAGTGCTGACAACCTCGGAGCTAGGAAAGCAAAAGTCATAGAAAGTGGTTTTAATGCCCCTGCCGTCTTCCACCGTGGAGGCGTAGCCCCGCCCCTGGCAAGTCGGAATGCTTTAAAAGGCGCGGAGCACTGGGGAGGGGAGGGCGGGCCGGGCGTCTCCTGGCTACGGGCCTGTGGCTCCGCCCAGCCAATCGGTGCCCCGCGGCGCGCAGGGCTCCAGCCAATCGCGGCCCGCGGCTCGGCTCCGGGGCGGAGCTGGGAGGGCCTGAGGCCAGACTGCGAGGCCCCGGGACGGTGAGCGAGGCCCCAGCCCAGCACCGGTGGGTCCAAGCGCGGCAGAGGTTCTGCGAGCTTGTCGCTGAGCCGCCAGGCAGTTGAGGTGAGGGACTGGCTGCCCGGCTTGGGATCTGCCTTGGTTCCGGGGAGGTGGCAGCGCATCCCGGGAATTGTGGTGGCGGGGAGTGGGAAGCACAGGCTAAGGGTGGCTGATGAGGTTTGGGAGGTGTGGGAATAGCGGATTGAGTTCGAGATCGGGGATGGGAGGCGAAGTTGTTCGGGCGGGATCTTCAAATGGAGGGAGTTTGAATCTGGGACACAGGGTGTTTGGAGCAGCGAGAAAACCAAGGGAAGGAACTTTGTGGCCAAGGCATCTGGAGATTAGGGCAGTTTGGATCTCCCGGACGGGTTGAATTCGGGGTCCCCATGTTCTGAAAAAGGTGCGAGGAGTTTGGGGCTGGGGATTTAGAGCTGGGATCGCGGGCATTTGGAGAAGAGAGAGTCTTAGTCTCCCAGACGCAGTGGCCGGGAGAGTGCTGCTGGAGAGTTCCATGTTCGGGTCTCGGAGCCGGAGGGGGAGTTTGGAGGTGAAGTCCAGGGGCGCCTGAAAACCGGGGCAAAAGTTGAGGGGAAAGTCTCCAGATCGGAATACCTAGTCTCCCGAAGGATCGGACAGCATTTGTAGTCTTCGAGATACGTGTTGGGTCCTGGATCTCTCAGTCCCAGGGCAATTTTGGGAAACAATCCGGACCTTCTGGGATCGGAGAGACCGGGAGAAAGCAGTTTGGAGAGCTGGAGGCAGGGGTGGGGGAGGGGTATTCTGGGCGTGGAGCTCAGACCCGCCGCCCGGGAGGCAGTGGAGGGCGGGGCAGCTGGACGTCCGGGTTCCCTGCCCCCACCCACCCGGCGCCCTGTGCGCATGCCCTGAGGGAGGGTGGGGGGAGTTTCCTTCTTGTGGCCCGCCGAGCCCTCTGGGGATTGTAGTGTACGCTCAGCGTTGGTTCTTCTGTTGGCCGCTGTAGGCCCACATTTCCCAGAAGCCCATGGTCCAAACAGGGGCGTGTCTGGAGGCTTTATAGCGATCCAGTGAGGGGGCGGGGCCTGTGGAGACCCAAGTTCTGGTTGGGTGTATCTTAAGGGGGCGGGGCTTGGCGTAGTTCAGTTCTAGCAAGTTTTCCAATGGGGTGCACTTTGAGGGAAGCAGAAGGTGAAGCATAGGGGATGAGGGAGGCCTCTTTTCTGTTTTTGGGAGCGCTCCCAGTCAGTTAAGGAAGAGGGCACGGACAGAAATATCGTCCCTGTGCAAAAAGCGTCTTGACAAATGGGTGCCCCAACAGGGCTCCAGGTTGCTCAAGTATAGTAGACACTCTTAAACTATTGAATGAATAAATGGCAATTAACTCTGATCATTAAGCCCTCCCTGTGTGGTAGGCCCTGTGCATATTACACTTGTGATCTCCTTGACAATGTGGTGAGAAGTATTCTTTACAACCCCCATTTTACAGATGAGGAAACTGAGGCCCAAAAGGGTGATGTCATGTCACTTCCATCACACAGCCGAGCAGTGTCAAAGACAGAATTCAAACCCAGGATTCTCTACTTCCTGTCCAGGTCTCTGTACTCCACACCTGTCTTGTGTGTGACATGTTTGAAGAAATAAATATCATGGAAAGACCAGTTTTAAGACTCAAAGAGACTTGAGTTAGGATCCTCATTTTGCAGATGGAAACAAGTCTCAGGGAGGTAAATTCACTATTCGAGGCCACACAGGCAAGTAAGTAGGATTCAATCCCAGCTATATTTAAGTCCAGATCTTGTTTTCTTAACCGTTTACTTTTCTCCCTATCCCTGTGGGATTCATTTTATAGATGAGGAAACTTATCTGAGGTTCAGATAATTAAAATCATCAATAACCATACAGGCAAGAAAGTGGGATTTGAACTAGCCCTGCTGTGTCTGACTTGCCCCTCTCCTTTCCACAGGGCATCATGGTGGGAGGCTTGAAGAGGAAACACTCGGATTTAGAGGAGGAAGAGGAGGAGAAGTGGGGCTGGGGCCCAGCAGGCCCAAGGAGCTATCAGCAAGCCCTGCTCCGCATCTCCCTAGACAAGGTCCAGCACAGCCTGGGCCCCCGTGCGCCCTGCCTCCGGAGGCATGTCCTCATACACAACACTCTGCAGCAGCTCCAGGCTGCTCTTCGCCTAGCTCCTGCACCTGCCCTGCCCCCAGAGCCCCTCTTCCTGGGTGAGGAGGACTTCTCCCTGTCGGCCACCATTGGCTCTATCCTCAGGGAACTGGAGACCTCCATGGACGAAGCCGAGAACCCTCCAAACCCAGTAGCTCCCCCGGGCCCCCAAGATGAAGCACTGCCCCAGCCTGATCCAGTCTTCCTAGAATCCCTGAGTTCCCGGTACCTGGGTGACTCTGGCCTGGATGACTTCTTTCTGGACATTGACACATCGGCAGTCGAGAAGGAGCCTGTCCTAGCCCCTCCGGAGCCCTCTCACAACCTCTTCTGTGCCCCGGGGTCTTGGGAATGGAATGAACTGGATCACATCATGGAGATTATTCTTGGGTCCTAAAACTTTGGGTGGGGGGCTCCTTTCTCATCTCAGCCTCGGTTGACTGGATTCCTGGATGCGACTCTATGTGTTTGTTTTGGTGAGGGGGTGCCTCTAAGCAGTGACCCTCCCACTTTCCCATTTCAGGATTCCACAGATCATCTTGCATGTGTGTGTGTGTCAGGTTAGTTACCCCAGCCTTCTGTGAAGGTGGATCTTTCTGAATTAATTTATCTGTTCTAAATGCCTTAACGAGACTCTATTTCAGGGAGTCTGATTTCCCTCGTCCACGTTTTTCCTGCCTTTCCGTCCCCTTGTGACCACTGGGGCCTCAGGGAAGATAAAGCTGGGCCTGTCACAGGATGACTTGGACGTACCACCTGATTGCTATGGAAACCCAGGCTCTGCCTCTTGCACCTCCAGCCAGGGAGTGGGAGGGGCTGGTCTCCTTCCTGCTGGCTGAACCTCACTTCCTTGGCAGGACCCCAGTCCCAGCAGCCTCCTGATTCATAAAACCAGGCCGGACCACGTGCAATAGGGTGGAAACCAAACTGCTCCATGCCACGTTATTTAAAAGAAAGGCAGGTTTTGTGGTGGCTTTTTTCTTGTTGTTGTTGTTGTTTGTAATGATTTTTTTTTTTTTTTAATAAAAGTTTTCTTGGAAGTGGTGGCACTGTCTAAAGTTTGTCAATCTCGCTGAGCTAATGGGAGGGACCTGGTAAGTTTTCTGGACACCTGCACCCTTCCCTGCCAAGCTGGGATGCGTACATTTTACATAATATTTACTGAGTGTTCAGAGCACTGACTGTTCTACCCTTTTGACATGGACTAGGTCATTTAATGCTCACAATGATTAGAAGAAGGTATCGTTAATCACCTTTTACATAGGGGGAACCTGAGGTTCAGAGAAGCCAAGTCACTTATGGAAAGTCTCAGGAAGAGGGAGGACCAGCGAGCCAGACTCAAATTTAGTCTGACTCCAGAGCTTGCGTGTTCAATTACTGCATTTCCGTTGTTTCTTGGTAGATTGAGACTCCCCAGCCAGCTGGGCTGACCACATGGGTGGGCACAAAAGGGAGAAACTGAGTCACAGGAAGTCTGTCACAGAACAGGGCTCCCTGGCACTTAAAAGCCAACCCTTTTATTGTACACAATGTGCTGCCGAGGCCCAGAGGGGAAAGAAAATACCCAAAGGCTTCCCCCCTCCCCCCGCTAGCACTGAAGGATCTTTGTAGGAGGCGGAACCTAATGCGCTTTATATGTGCAGTGCAAACCTGGCCAGCGAGAGTGAGGGGAAAGGGAAGGAAAACCAGGCACAATGAGATATGATACAATGCTGCAGGGCTATACCTTCACACAGACCTTTGAAGGACAGCCGGTGAGTTTCCACAGTATTGGCAACCTCTCAGGAAGGGCTGCAAAGGTACTGCACATGGGTGTAGTCCATGGGCAGAGAAAGGAGGGGTAGTTTATCTTTCCTGGCTCAAAGGCAGATTTCTCATCTTGATGGAGGGTGGAAATGTGACCTGAATAGGTGGGTGCCCATCCAGAGAGAGAGAAGGTGATCAAGGGAACCTCAAGAAGATAACAAGCTCTACATCCTAACATGGAAGCAAATTGGGATCGTGTCTTCCTCCTCCTTAAAACTTCCAGCGGCTTCACCGCACACTCAGAATAAAAGTCTCACTAAACTGAGGCCTGTGGGGCCTGACTTAACCCTGCTCTTGACAACTTCCCCAGTCTCATCACACACTCTGTCCTCCCTCCCTCAGCTCCTGGTCACTGGCCTTTCCATCCATGCTCATTCCCATTTCAGGTCCTTTGCATTTGCTGATAACACTGCTCACAAGGCCCCTCAGGTCTTCACCAAGCCAAACGTCCCCTTCTCAGATTTTTCCTGCCTTTCCTGTTTCAACACAGCCAGATGCATCCCATCACATTATTCTATTTGCTTTTCTTCATAGCCCCTATCCAATCTGAAATTTACCTGTTTACCTGTTGTCTCCAACTTGCCTGGAGACTGAGGTGGTATCTGTCTTCTCCCAGCTGTCTCCCCCTCTGCCTAGCACAGTGCTTGGCACAGGTGGGCACTCAAAATTTTTTTATTGCGGAAAAAACAACTCCGGACACACCAGGACGAGAAGCCAGGAAGGGACAGGAAAGCTGGTAATGGGGAACTCAAGGTCGAGAAGAGGAGAGTGTTGACATGTCTTGGGGTTGGCAACCAATGTCAAAACAATACGTGTATCAAGTGTTCAATGAGAAACTAGTTTGTTCTGTAAACCTTCATCTAAAGTACAATTAAAAAAAGGAACTCCAGACCTTACAGTGCCAACCATCCCTCCTACCTCTCTGAACTCATTCCTCACACACCCTCTCACTCCTATGCTCCAGCCACCACGCCATTTCTTGATGTTCCTCAAATACCACTGTATCCCAACATCAAGGCCCAGAGTAAGGCCTGCCTCGTGGAACAATGGTGCGAAATGTGGAATAGGGGCCTGATGCACACCAAAACCAACCAACAACCAACCCAGTGCCGTTGAGTCGATTCTGACTCATAGTGACCCTAAGGGACAAAGTAGAACTGCCGCCCAGAGTTTCCAAGAAGCGCCTGGTGGATTCGAACTGCCGACCTTTTGGTTAGCAGCCATAGCTCTTAACCACTAAACCACCAGGGTTTCCGACCCACACCAAGGATTTCAATAATTGCCCAGTTTTGTTGCATGCCTACTGTGACCCCACACATGAGTAAATTAGACAATTCCTGTTCTCACGAAGCACCATGGGGAGGAGGGGGAGACCGAAAGAAACAAAATAAACAAACAAAATATACAGTCTTCCAGGTGGTGATAAACGCTGTGGAGAAAAATAAAGCCAGGAAGTAAGGGGTGGTGAGACGGCTGTGGCTATTTAGATGGCACAGCCAGAGAAGGCTTCACTGACACGATGCATTTAAGCAAAGACCTGAAGGAGGTGTGGAGTGAACCGTGAAGACATCTGGGGGAGGAATGATCCAGGTAGACGGAACTGCCTGTGCAAAGGCCCCGAGGTCAGAGCTTGAGTGACATGTTTGAGGGGCAATGAGGAGGCCAGGGTGACTGGAACAGAGTGAGCAAGGGGGAAAGTACCAGGTTAGATGAAAGAGGTGAGGGGGGCAAATCATGCTGGGTCTTCTAGGCACCTTACAGGGACAACTTTAGCTTTACTCCGACCCCTGGTGGTGCAGTGGTTAAGAGCTCGGCCGCTAACCAAAAGGTTGGCAGTTCGAATCCTCCATCGGCTCCTTGGAAGCCCTGTGGGGCAGTTCTACTCTGTCCTATAGGGTTGCTATGGACTCCACGGCAGCATGCTTGTTTTTTTGGTCTCTGAGTGAGATGACTCAAACGAGGATGTTGAGCAGAGGAGGAACGTGACCTGACTCAACTTTTAATAGGCTCTCTTTGGCTGCCCTGAGGATAATCGAGTGACGGGGAGTCACGGTAGCTTGTTAGTGCCCCGGTGAGGCCCCTACGGTTAGCACCCCAACTTTCCAGATGAATAAAGCTCAGAGAAGCCCAGCACCTGCTAAAGAATTGGCGAGAGAAGTGGAAAGGCTGGCCCTGTGGAGGGAAACCGGGTCCCCAGGGCAGAGTCCAAGTTCCCCAGCCCGCCCTCCCCCGCGGTCCTGCCGTGGAGGATGGGCAGGCGGCCTTCTCGGGGCGTGGCCGGGGCGGCCCCCGTCCCTCCCACCCGCCCACCCTCCGCCCTGGGCTGGCCGGCCGGATACTCGGGAGGCGGCCGCGGCCCGGAGCCTGCCCGGCGCCTCCGCGCTCCCCAGAGGCCGGGCGGGGCGCCCGTACCCCCGCCCGCTCAGCTGGCGGAGGCTCCTCCCCGGGCCTGCCGGGCCTGCTGCGTTTGCTTCTGCTTTCGTTTCTCAAAGCCAGGCCTCTCCCCCTTCGCCCTTCCCCCAGCCCTTTGAATCCCTGGCTCCCTCTCTTTACTCGACTCGACGGCAACGGGTTCTCTTTCTGGGCTCATTTCTAATGTCACCTCCTCAGGGAGGCCCTCCACGACCCGCCTGGCTACAGGCATCTCCCCTAGGTCGCTCTATTATCCTGTCCTATTTTATTTCAAGCCACTGAGCAGAAGCAGAAATTATC
The DNA here is from genome assembly GCF_030014295.1 of Loxodonta africana. Classification (NCBI taxonomy): domain Eukaryota; kingdom Metazoa; phylum Chordata; class Mammalia; order Proboscidea; family Elephantidae; genus Loxodonta; species Loxodonta africana. The sequence goes on along the minus strand of NC_087352.1, from coordinate 5,294,407 downwards.
TTCCTAATTCCTCTTCCAGGGTCTTCTCATCCCCTCAGAATAAAAACCAAAGGTGCTTAAAACCAAACCACCAAACCCACTGCAGTCGAGTCGATTCCGACTCATAGCGACCCTATAGGACAGAGTAGAACTGCCCCATAGAGTTTCCAAGGAGCGCCTGGCGGATTCCAACTGCTGACCCTTTGGTTAACACCCGTAGGACTTAACCACTACACTAACAGGGTTTCCCAAAGGTGCTTAGAATGGCCTAGAAGACCTACCTGCTAACTCCACTGGCCTCTCCTGCAGCTCAAGTCCGGCTACAGTGGCCTTCTTGCCCTGCAAACAGCACGTGGCCACCTCAGGCATTTGCACCGCTCGCCTCTCGGCCTGGAACTTGCTTCTTCCAGAGCTTCGCACTGCTTTCATTTCATCAGGGCTTTGCTCAGCGGTCACCTCAGCAGAGAATCCCACCACCACCAATACCCTTCTAAGCCTGAACACCCTTTCGTTTCTCTTCTCTGCTTTTTCTTTCCCCTTTCATTATCACCTTCATAAGAGTACCTCCTCCCATCAGGGATTTTTCTTTATATCTTCAGTGCCTCGAGGCAGTACCTGATAGACCGTAACCCTTGCCGTCCAGTGGATTCCGACTCATAGCGACCCTATAGGGCAGAGTAGAACTGCCCCATAGGCTGCAATCTTTTTAAGGAAGCCGACTGCCACGTGTTTCTCCCTTGGAGCAGCTGGTGGTCAGGACTCCCTGACACACAGTAGGCACTCAATATATGAATATTGGTGAATAAATGAATGCATTTGTGTCTTAGTCATCTAGTGTACCCATAACAGAAATACCACAAGTGGATGGCTTCAACAAACAAGTTTACTCTCTCAGTTAGTAGGCTAGAAGTCCAAATTCAGGGCGTCAGCTTCAGGGGCAGGCTCTCTCGCTCTGTCGGGATCTGGAGGAAAGGTCCTCGTCATCAATTTTTCCCAGCCGAGGAGCTTCTCAGCACAGGGATCCGGGGTCCAAAGGACACACTCTTGTTTCTCCTGGCTGTTGCTTCTTGGTGGTATGAGGTCCCCATGTCTCTCTGATCACTTCTCTCTTTTAGATCTCAAAAGAGATGGGCATAAAACACAACCTAATTTTGTAGATGGAGTGCTGCCTCATTAACATAACTGCCTCTAATCCTGCCTCATTAACATCATAGAGGTAGGATTTACAACACATTGGAAGATCACAGCAGGTGACAAAATGGTGGACAATCACCCAATCCTGGCCATCATGGCCTAGCCAAATTGATACACATATTTTTGGGGGACAGGAATCAATCCACAACATTTTGTTACAGTGTTCATTTTCTCTTTCTATCCTCTACCTCCACCAGTGAGAGTAGAGACTGTGGACACTTATTCAGTGCTGTACCTCCATGGTCTACAACAGTGCCAGCACATAGTAACAAAACCTGTGGTTTCTAACTTATACTCTAGGACAGAGTAGAACTGCTCCATAGGGTTTCCAAGGTTGTAATCTTTGTGGAAGCAGACTGCTACATTTTTCTCCCTCAGAGTGGCAGGCAGGTTGGAACCTCTGACCTTTCGGTTCACAGCTGAGCACTGTGCCATCAGGGCTCTTTAACACATAGTAAAAAAAAGAACACCCAAACCCACTGCCACTGAGCCGATTCCGACTTATAGTGACCCTATAGGACAGAGTAGTACTGCCCCATAAAGTTTCTGAGGAATGCCTGGCAGATTTGAACTGCCAGCGTCTTGGTTAGCAGCTGTAGTACTTAACCACTATGCCACCAGGGTTTCTAACACATAGTAGGGCTCAGTAAATACATGTTAATCAAATGATTCCTATGAATTCTTCTTCAGTGTATGACCTGGAGCAAAAAAAAAGCCACCTGGAAAGTCTGACCCTCCTTTTTCCCAGGCCATAAGAATGAGCTGTGGGTGAAATTACGTGAGTTTGCCTAGCAGAGGCCTGCCTGATTCTAAATAGCATTTTATGCTTCTTTTTATTATTATTTATGAAAAATTTTAAGCACCTTTAAAAATCATCTATATAAAACCAAGTGGTCAACAGTTATTCTAAAGCAAAGATGAAAGGGTAAGGGGACAGAGAAACCAAGTTACTGGATATAAGACATCCAGAATGGAATTAATGACAATGTTGACACATTGTGAGAAATGTAACCAATGTCACTGAACAATTGGCATAATAATTGTTAAATGGGAACCTAATTTGCTGTGTAAACTTTCACCAAAAACAATAAAATATTACTTAAAAAAAAATTCAAGGGCATAGAAAATTATGAGGAAAAAAACACACTGAACACCTGAATACCCTCCTTCCTAGGCTTAATAATTGTTAACAGTTTGCTGTTTGCTTTATGTACATATGGATATATGTATAGTTTTTCTTTGGCTGGACCATTGGAGAGTAAGTTGCAGAGATCCTGGTGATATTCTACCCCTTTATTTTAATAGCTCAGCAGGCAAGGCACCTCTTAAGAATATTTACCTACTCCCCACAAATACTATCTCACACCTAAGAAAATTAGCAATTCCATAGTATCACCTATATCCAGCTCGTATTCAAATTTCTCTAATTATCCTAATAATATCTTTTATAGCTGCTTTCTTTTTTCTTTCAAATGAAAGTTGGCATGCTAATTTGATTGTAATAAAGAAATTACATAGTCCCCTGAAACTATTGCCCTGAGATAATCTTTAAACCTTGAACCAAAAATATCCCCTAAAGTCTTCTTAAAACCAAACAATAGTTTAGCTGAAGTAGTAAAAAATGCCTGCCTTGAGCACTATGCTGTTTTAAGAGCTATCTATAAGGGATCAAATTGACAACAGCAACTGGAAAGATTAGACAGGAACCTTAGGGGGAGTGAGTTTATGGTGATGGGGGAGGAACAACCCAGAAAAGGAGGGTGAAAATAGTTGCACAACTTGAAGAGAGTAATCAATGTCACTGAATTGTGCATGTAGAAACTGTTGAATTGGTGTATGTTCTGTGGTGTATATTCTCAACAACATATATAAAATTAAAAAAGAAATTACACAGTACCTTTTATTCTAGAACAATCCCCCCTTCCCTTTTTGGGTCTTCTTAACATGGAATTGCAGGTGGAACAGCCCAGTTGTTCTATAGAATGTCCCACAGTCTAGATCCATCTGATTGTGTTTGTGTTTATTTTGTTCCTCTCTGTTCTCTATAAGCTGGATGTTGGGTCTAGAGGCTGGACGAGATTCGACTTATGCAGTGTAGCAGGAAGACTCCACAGGGGATGTGTGTGCTTCCTGGTGCACGGTATCAGGTGGTACCCAGTGTCAGTGTGTCCCACTATTAGGGAGGCAGATTTCTCCACCATAAAGGATATTTTCCCTTTTGCAGTTAGCAAGTAACCCGTGGGGTGATGCTTTGGATCCCATTCTCTGCCGGTATTTCCTCTAAAGGTTTGAGCATCTATTGATAATCCCTGCCTGAATCCATTACCATAGTTAGCATTTCTGAGCACTTACTTTGGCCCATTAAAAAATAAAAAAAAAAAACTGTTGCTGTCAATTCTGACTCACAGCAACCCTGTAGACAGAGTAGAACAACCCCATAGGGTTTCCAAGGGCAGGCTGGTGGATTCGAACTGCTGCCCTTTATGGTTATCAGCAAAACTCCTAACCACTGTGCCACCAGGGCTCCTTACGTTGGCTGGGAGCTTTATTTACAGTAACTAATGTAATCCTGGTGGTGTAGTGGTTAAATGCTTTGGCTGCTAACCAAGAGGTCAGCAGTTTGAATCCACTAGGCACTTCTTGGAAACTCTGTGGGGGCAGTTCTACTCTGTCCTGTAGGGTCGCTATGAGTGGAAATCGACTCGACAGCAGGGGGCTTTTGTTAACCTAATCCTTCCCATAGCCCCTAAAATGTTAGCAAGTGAGCTACCTGAAGAAGGTAAATTCCATTGTCAGTTCAACTCCTGTCTACCTTTAACCCCCCTCAACGTGTCCCCTCACTTTGAAGAAACGGTCTGTGCTTTTCCCACAACCCCTGGTGGCCTAGTGGTTAAGTGCTACGGATTCTAACCAAAGAATCACCAGTTCGAATCCTCCAGGCGCTCCTCAGAAACTCTATGGGGCAGTTCTACTCTGCCCTATATATGGTCGCTATGAGTCGGAATCGACTCGACGGCACTGGGTTTGGATTTTTCGGTTTTATTCCCACAACTGCTATTAAAAAGCCCTGCCATCCAGTGGTTTCCGACTCTTAGTGACCGCACAGGACGGAGTAGAACTGCCCCTACAGGGTTTCCAAGGCTGTAATCTTTACAGGAGCCGACTGCCACATTTTTCTCCGCGGGAGCGGCTGGTGGTTTGGAACCGCCGACCTTTTGGTTAGCAGCGGAACGCTTAACCACCGCGCCACCAGGGCTCATTTACAACTGCTTTAAAAGGACATGTTGCATGCCACTTTGAGCATTTTGCACAAATCGTTTAATTCTCAAAACAATCTCCAGAGCCAGACGCTGTTATTTCTCCGGTTTTAAAGATGAGGAAGCTGAGACTCTGGGGATTAAAACATTTGCCTAAGGTCACACAGCTACTTAGGGATTCCAGTCCAGGACTTCAGTGCAGGGCTTCAAACCAGTTGTTCCGGTTGGAACTTCTGCCGAGAATTCGCATTTTCACCCCAAATATACTGAATCAAAAAATCAAAATCTATATTTTAATAAAATCCCCAGGTGATTCTTATGTATAATAAATTTTGAGAACCACTGCTCTACCAGTGGTTCTCAGCATTGGTCACTAACCAGCAGCATTAGCATCGCCTGGGAACTTATTAGAAACGCGAGTTCTCAGCACAACTCTCAAGAGGTAGCCATGACGAGCCCCATTTAAAAAACTGTGTGTGGCTCAGAGAGGTCAAGCATTTTTCCAATGTCATGCATGAGTGAGTGGTAAGCCAGAATTTGCACCCAGGCCTAGCGTGCACACCCCTGTTGCAGCTGGGTGGGTAAGAACTCAAGGGCTGGGTTTAGCAGGCGCATGGGTAGGTGTGAGGGGCTTGCACTTCGATACGCAAAAGCCCCTCCCCGTCACAATCCCTCAGGGCAAATAGCCACGCCTCTTTCTCTCCCGCAGCCGCCGGAACATGCGCTCTGAAGCTAACCTCCCCTCCCTTCCAACCTGCCCCTTACAGGCTCCGCCCACCACCGCATAGGGCCAATCCGTGAGGTAGAGGGTGGGGCCGCCACGGAAGTAGGCGGGAGCTAAGAGGAGTCAGGAGTCTGGAGTTGTGAGCCGGAGTCAGAACCCCGTCTCCGGACCTAGGCGCCGGTTGCTGGAGTGGAGCAAGCGAGCGATGCTGCGGCCGCCGCTTCCTGATTGGCTGCCGGCGGCTAACTCTTCGTTCTGATTGGCAGCTGGTGAATTGGGTATGTAAATGAAGGGAAGAGACCGGGGGAGAGAAGGAGAACCGGCTGCGGGGTCTGTAGGAGGGTTCGATCCCGAGTCCGGCAGGTGCGCGCCGGGGCTGCCCGAGATCTAGATTCACGGGCCTCTACGTGTCGCCGGCCTGGCCTGGCCGGGTGAATCACGCCGCAGCCCGAAAAGGGGGCGGAGGCGCCGGCTCCCTGGCTCCGGCTGCGTGACTCACCCGCCCCCGCCGCCGCCGCTTCGGGAGGAGCTGCCTCCTCTGCCTTCCGGAAGCGAGTAAGAGGCCCGGAGGGCAGAACTGCCCGCCGGAACGGCTCTGGGGGCCAGGCAGGAACGAGAGCCCGGACACGGGGCGGTGTAAAGGGTCCTGGGTTCGGAGGGGCCGAAATCTCCGAGGGAATGCGGGCCTGGGCGCCGCTAGGGGGCGCCGGGGCCCCGGAGGCGGAGCCGGGGGTGGGGGCTAAATTCCTGCGGTTCCGGACTCCAGGGTCTGTGGGACAGAGGGAGAGGACCCAGTCTTGGATAGGATGGGGGTCGCTCTTAAGGTCCTGCTCGGCAAAGGCCCCAGGGATGGATCCTGCAAACTGCCTGAGTCAAAAAAGCAGTCGGGCCAGGGGTCCATAAATCCAGGGATCCACCTGGGGAGGGTCTGGGTCCTGAAACTTCTCTGTGACACCCGCCCCCCACGCGCTTCCACTCCCCAGTCAGGATTTCCCGGCAAGTCTTCCCCGCTCTGCATCTCAAATATATCCTGAATCGGTCAACTTCCTTCCGTGTCCACAGCCACCTTCGTTTGCCCCAAAGAGTTACAGCCGCCTGCCTGTGGCTTTTCGGGACACACACACTATTCCTTGCAGTTCCTGTGAGGATCTTCTGAAAACACCATTTCCTTCCCTGCGCACACCCTTCGCTGACTTCCCAACACACAAGGAAAGCCAAACTCCTTACCTTGTCTTATATGGCCGTCAGTGACCTGGCCCCTCCTACTGCCCCCACCTCATCGCCTGCCATCCCACTCCGTGTGCACCAGCCACACCAGTCTTTTTCAGTCCAAGCTTATCCAGCCTCCGGGCCTTTCTTTGCCCATGCTGTTGTTCTGTCTTCCATGGTTCTTCCATGGCTGACCCCTTCTTGTCTCAATTGTCACTTCCTCGAGGACCCTTCCCTGACCACCCCCTACCATGAATCTTTAAGTGTCTTCCTAGCACTATTGGTAATTTTCCTGTATTTGACACAAAGTAGGCATTCAGTAAACACCAGATTTAACTGTGTGAAACAACCACTTCTGTAAGTTAAAAAAAAGTTGGATAATGACCATTTTATATAGTTCAATGAAGAACTAAATAATGGTTATTTCTAAGAGTACTTGTTAATAAAAGTAATTACTGTGTACCAGTCACTGTTGTAAGCCTTTTTGTATCTCATTTAACCCTTAAAACTATGAGGTGAATACCATATGTGAAAAGTTCCCTAAGGTTAAGTGACTTAAGAGAGGTTAAGTGACTTGCCCAAAGCCACACAGTCAGCAATTGTCAGAGCCAGGATTTGAACGTTTGCTTTCTATAACTGAAAGACTCCTTCCTCCCCATAGACGATGCTGAGCAAGGGCTTGAAGCGCAAGCGGGAGGAGGAGGAGGAGAAGGAAACCCTGGCAGTCGATGCCTGGTGGCTGGATCCTGGTCACCCAGACGTAGCACAGGCACCCCCCACCGTGGCCTCCAGCTCCCTCTTTGACCTCTCGGTGCTCAAACTCCACCACAGCCTGCGGCAGAGTGAGCCGGACCTGCGGCACCTGGTGCTAGTTGTGAACACGCTGCGACGCATCCAGGCATCCATGGCGCCTGCGGCTGCCCTGCCACCTGTGCCCAGCCCACCTGTAGCCCCTGGAGTGGCCGACAGCCTGCTGGCCAGCTCAGACGCTGCCCTCTCAGCCTCTATGGCCAGCCTTCTGGAGGACCTCAGCCACATTGAGGGCCTGAGCCAAGCCCCCCAGCCCCTGGCCGATGAGGGGCCACTAGGCCGCCCCACTGGGGGAGCCCCGCCCAGCCTGGGTGCCTTGGATCTGCTGGGCCCAGCCACTGGCTGTCTGCTGGATGATGGACTCGAGGGCCTATTTGAGGACATCGACACCTCCATGTACGACAGCGAACTCTGGGCACCAGCCTCTGAGGGCTTCAAACCTGGCCCTGTAGAGGGTGCAGGCAAGGAGGCGACTCCAGAGCTGGACGAGGCTGAGCTGGACTACCTCATGGACGTGCTAGTGGGCAAACAGGCACTGGAGCGGCCGCCAGGGCCGGGGCGCTGACCCCCAGGGCTGGGAGGGTTATATTGTGGCTGAACTGAGCCTGGTGGCTGGACCAGCTCTCCTTGGACAGACACAGCTGGCTTCTCTGGTACAGACAGAGGGGCACGGGCCAGTTTGGAGAGACAAAATCCAGTCCTGGACAACTTCACATCCGTCCTCCCCTTTCAGGCAGGAGGGGGAGTCCAGGTTTGGCCCTAGTGATGGGTTAACAGGGCCTGGTGGTTGGAATGTGGGTGGACCAGGCCCAGTGCTGGACTGAATCCCCTGGGGTCATCGCCTGGGATACTTCTTCCCTGATGTGGGAAGAGACCCCAATTAGTTTTTGAAATTAAAACCAGCCCTGGGAAATCTCAAGCCTGTGTTTTCTTTGTGTCTGGGCTAGTGTACGACAACATTTACTGAGTATGTACTGTGTGCCTGGCACAGTTCTAAGCACTTGTCACGTGTTAACGCATTTGATCCTTATAACAAACCCATAAGATGGGCATTATTAATACCCCCATTTTACATACGAGAAAACTGAGGCTCCAGGAGGTTGTCACTTGAGGAGGTGGACTTCAAACTATAAGTTCTACTGCTTTATTGGTCCAGAAAGCAAACCATCTAGATCTGGTCACTGACCCCCTAGACCAGCTCCCCAGAACACACTCAGCCAGGTTTCTCTGATGTGCCTGTGTGTATGTGTGTGTACTGGGTGGGTGGGTGGTTGGGGCTCCCCAGGCCACTTTTTAAAATGAAATCTAGTCCCCACCTGGAGCCTGTGTGCCTTTGGAGGGCTAAAGAGGGTTTTCGAGATGGCCCAGAAATAAAAGCACGAGGCTGGATGGAGCCTCTCCAAGGAGCACGAACAGACAGCTCTCCAGGAAAATGCTGAAAGAAAGGGAGACTCCAGCCAGTTCTGAAAAAATGAAATCCACTCCCCCGTCTCACATCTCTCTTCCGGCAGGGGGTAGGATACCTGGGAGGCAAACTCCGAAATAAAGCCACCAGGCTAAGTGGCTGGACTGAGCGGCCCCCCAGGGGCAGGCCGTCGCGCTTTCCTTCTGGAAGAAACCCAGGCCCAAGGGAGCTAGGGCCACCTGCCTGCCTGTGGGACGGTGTCGTGCTGGCCGGAGCGCGCCGGGTGTCTGCGGCCGCCCCCGCGGTCCAGCCGCATTCCTGGCCCGGCTGGGCGGGGCCGCACACTCAGAGGCCTGGCACGGGCCCCGGGCCGCGTCCTTCCTGGCGGCTGTGGGGGCAGGGCAGCGCCCGGGCGGAGGGGGCACAGGGACAGCTGGACGGGGGCAGGGAGTGAGTGCTAGAGGGCTGGACGGTGGCCTGAGCGCCCGGCTGACCCTTCAATAGGGGGAACGGCAGCAGGGCCGAAAGAGGGAAATCAAAACTGTCGGCCCCAGGAGCTCCCCTCTGGCCGGAAGCTTTAGGGAGGCTGAGGCTGGGGTGGAGCTGGGGCGACGGAGAGCTTCGGGCCGGCCCCTCGGGCGGGAAGGGGCGGGCAGAGTGGAGCTTCCTGGAGGAGCAGAGGAAGTTATGCCCATTTCTGGAAGTGGATGAGGCGGGCCGGGGAGGGAAGTGGAAATAGTCCGCAGGGAGCTGGTGCCCAGGCTGAGGGTCTGCGAGGCGCCTGACTCGAACCCTGGACAATGGCATTGATGATCACTTTGGCCCCGGACCCAGACCTTGGAAGCCTAGGCTGAGCTCAGCAACGCCCCCTGGCGCCCAGTCTGGGCACCTTCGGCTCTCTGGAGATCTGTCCGTTGGTCAGGGGTCATCGATGCCCTCTGTTTACAACATCTTAGGGGCGTATTTCTGATGGTTGCTGGTACCAGATTGGACGGTCCGTGACATCTGATGCAGACAGCCTGCCCATCTGTCAAGGATACTCCAGTCTTCCTCTGTGCCTGCCTGGTGCGTGAAGCCCTCTCCCCAGAGCTTTTGTGTACAGTTGCACAGGTTGCACACTGCACATGGGCTCCATATTTAAGGGGCTACCACGCATGTCGCAGGCACTGTACATTTTTGTATTTATTACAACAGCTTTCTAGCAGATGGAGGTCAAGTACCTTGAGGAAGAGGCATCTCTTTTGCACAAAAGCACCATATGGACTACATTGTCTCTGGCTCCTTCCCCCTGGTGCACTCAGGTTTATGAACAGCTCATGCCAGAGGACCTGACCATCCCTGACCCTGATGGCTGTGCAGGTCCCCTGGCTCTGATGCGCTCCTCCATGCTCAGGCTCGACCCCAGAAGGCCATGCCAGCCACCTAGGCCAGCAGATTCCAGAGCCCACACCATTCCTAGCTGAGCCCTGGAGCTGCTGTCGCTTTTCAGAGGGCCTCTGTGTATTCCTGCCTCATTCCACCCCCCAGGCCAGCTCCCCTGCATGGGCACTCACAGGGACTCCGGCCACCCATTCCTCTCCCCCAACACTTGAGAGAGCTGGTGACCAGCTGTCCTTTCCTCCCTTTCCTCTCCCCATTCAGCAAAGGTTTATCAAGTGCTTACTGTGTGCCAGGCCCTTTGTAAAAGGCAAATCAGTCTCTCCCTGCCCGTGTGCCCTGAGAATTTACCCCAACCCTCTGGGATCTGGACCCTGTGCCTTCCAAAGCTCACTTTCCACCCCTGTCCCATTCATCCGTTCAACGAGCATTTACTGAGCACCTACAGTGTGCAGTCCCTGTGCAGAAATCTAATGATGCTTGGAGATATTATCAAAGCAGTAAACCATATAGCAGTTTGCACTTGACAGCCAGACTGCCTGAATTTGAACCTCAGCTTGACATTTCTGTGGCTGTGTGACCCGGGCAAGGTACTTCTCTGGGCCTCTGGGTTCTTCTGAGTTAAATGGAATGGTAACAGTATCTACCTCCAAGGGCTGTTGTTCTGAGAAAGAAGAGCTAATAAAGCTTGGTGCATAACGAATGCTCAATACATGCTGCTGCTTCTTATTAAATAGCTAAACCCATTGCCCCATTCTGACTCATAGTGACCCCATAGGGTCTCCAAGGCTGTAAATCTTTACGGAAGCTGACTGCCACATCTTTCTCACAAGGAGCAGCTTGTGGGTTGAAACCACAGAACTCTCGCTTAAGAGCTGAGGGCTCTAACCATTGCACCACCAGGGTTCCTTATTCAATAGTTAAAAAAAAAATTACCATCTAATTGATTCCAACTCATAGCTACTCTGTAGGACAGAGTAGAACTGCCCCATAGGGTTTCCAAAGAGTGGTTGGTAGATTGGAACTGCCAACATTTTGATTAGCCGCCAAGCTCCTAACCACTGTACCACCAGGGCTCCTCCATAAAGGTTACTGCCTTGGAAACCCTATGGAGCAGTTCTACTATGTCCTACAGGGTTGCCATGAGTTGAGATCGACTCGAAGGCAACAGGTTAGTCTTTCTGGAAGCTGATTGCTACATCTTTCTCCGTGGGGCGGCTGGTGTGGGTTCAAGCTGCCAACCTTTCAGTTAGCAGCTGCGTCACTAGGGCTCCTTATTAAAAAGCCAAAACCAAACCCACTGCTGTCGACTCAATTCCGACTCATAGCGACCCTATAGGACAGAGTAGAACTGCCCCATAGAGTTTCCAAGGAGCACCTGGCAGATTTGAACTGCCAACTTCTCGGTTAGCAGCTGTAGCACTTAACCAATATGCCTCCAGGGTTTCCAGGCTCCTTATTAGATAACCCAAAAACCAAACCCATTGCTGTCGAGTCAATTCTGACTCATAGCAACCCTATAGGACAGAGTAGAACTGCCCCATAGGGTTTCTAAGGAGCAGCTGGTGGATTTGAACTGTTCATTAGCAGCTGAACACTTCACCACTGTACCACCAGGGATTCCCTTATTAAATAGTCACCTAAATTAAACTGCTACTACAATGAATACTTGAAGGAGAGGGAGCACTGTGCTCTGAAATCCTTTAATAGTGGTGTCTGACCCAGCCTGGGGGCATCAACCTTGGGGAGGGCTTCCAGGCAAAGGTGACTTTGGAACTGAGGGGGAGCCATCAAGTTGGGAGTGTGTTCCAGGCAGAGGGAACAGATTGTGCAAGGTTATGGAACATACCACCCTTTCAGGTATCTTAAGCAGCTAGGTTTGGCTGGAATGAAGAGCAGAGCAGTAAGCCATGGGGGCTGCAGGGACTGACAAGCACCAGGGCACCCAACACCCTGGATGGTGGGCTTTACTCCAAAGGCACTGGGGAGCCATGAGGTAGAGACCCCTCTGATTGCTGTGTGTGGATGAGGTGTAGGGGGAGACTGGAGACCAGGAGCCCAGTGGGGAGGGCGGGGGGGGGCGGGCCAAGGGGAGGGTAAGAGGCTGTGGGGCTGATGGGAGGGGTGGAAGAGGGGTCCAGGGCTGGCTCTAGCCGGGGGATCAGGGAATGGTGAGGCCACCTGTATATTAGTCATCTAGTGCTGCTATAACAGAAATAAAACAAGTGGATGATGGCTTTAACAAAGAGAAATTTATTTTCTCACAGTACAGTAGGCTAAAAGTCCAAATTCAGGGCGTCAGCTCCAGGGAAAGGCTTTCTCTCTGTTGGCTCTGGAGGAAGATTCCTTGTCATCAGTCTTCCCCTGGTTGAGGAGCTTCTCAGGCGCAGGGACCCTGGGTCCAAAGGACACACTCTGCTCTCAGTGCTGCTTTCTTGGGAGTATGAGGTCCCCAACTCTCTGCTTGCTTCTCTTCCCTTTTATCTCCTAAAAGATAAAAGATGGTGCAGGCCACACCCCAGGGAAACCCCCTTTACAATGGATCAGGGAGGTGACATGAGTAAGGGTGGTGTTACAATCCCACCCTAATCTTCTTAACATAAAATTACAATCACAAAATGGAGAACAACCACACATACTGGGAATCATGGCCTAACCAAGTTGATACATACATTTTGGGGAGACATAATTCAATCGATGACACCATCTCTGAGGCTGGGACCAGGAGGAGAAGCAGGTCTGGGGTTGGTCCTGGGGCCAGCGAGGGACAGAGTGGGTGCAGACACCCAGGGGAAGCATCCAGGAGGTGGCTGGATCTCTGAGACTGGAGCTCTGTGGAGAGGGCAGGGGAGCAGAACTGGGCATGGAAAATAAAGGATGGGGGTGAGGAGGACATCGGTTTCCCTTGCTGGCCTGGGTGGGGCCTGGCAGTGAGGCAGGGCAGGGCAGGCACTAGCTGAGCCTCCTGCTTGGCTCAGTCTGGGCCCAGAGAGGGTGGTCCCCGATGGAGAAGCTTCCACCTCCTCCCCTAGCCCCTCAGGATGTCCTGTGTTTACTGAGGTGGCCTTGGCCGGAACCAGGACCTGGTACCACCCCTAAACTTAGCTTCCCTGGCCACACCCCCTTGGGTGAAGGAAAGCAAGATAGAGACAAAGATAGAGACAGAGAAAGAGAGGAACACAAAGAGAGAGAATGAGACAAAGAGACAGAGACAAGGAAAAAGGGCAGAGACAAAGAGAGGAAGAGAGACAAAGAGAGACATGGACACACAGAGAGACAGCCATTTCTGATAAAAACTCACAGCAAACTAGGAATGGAAGGAACTTCCTTAACCTGACAAAGGGCAGCTACAACAAGCTTACAGCTACTACCATACTTAATGGCAAAAGACTGGACGTTTTTCCCCTAAGACTGAGAACAAGCAAGGATGTCTGCTCTCTGAGACAGGGAGAGAGAAAGAGAGTAAGCACCATCCTCCCTTTTCTCTTAGATCCCCAGCAGAGACAGGTGGGTTTTCTTCCCTGCTCCGGCCCTGGCCTGTAGCTCTCAGACTCTTTCCCCCGTCAAATGCTTAAAAGCTCAGCTCTGACTTCGTCCCTCCCACAGCTCCCCAGGACCCTATGGTTCTGTTTACCCCTGGGCCTCTCAGCTCCCCCTCACACACTCACATTAACCAACTTTTCAAGTGTGCCCACCCACTTCAGAGCCTTTGCACAGGCTGTTCCCACTGCTCAAAACACTCCCTCCTTCATCCATCACCCACAGTCTTGTATTAACACCTATGCATCCTTAAGGTGCCAGTTCAAATGTCACCTCCTCCAGGAAGCCCTCCTGGGCCTTCCCGATAGTACCAGAGCGTCAGGGCCCTCTTATAGACTGGGGTCCACTTTTGATGGCACTTAGCTCAGTGTGTAATTAGACATGTGTTTCTCTGATCGCTTCCTTAATGTTTGTCTCCCTCCCATCCCCAGACTGTGAGTCCCATGAGGGCAGTCATGGTCATTGCTGTGTCCCCAGCACAGCCCAGCACAGAGGTAGACACTGGAGGTATCAGTGACTGGCTGGTGAATAAATGTTAAATGAGGAAGAGATGCTTAGGAAGGGACGTGTTTGACCCTGGGGAAGCAGTTGTGAACAAGGACATGGTCTTTAGCTCCTAGACATCTCTTCATTATTTTAGTTGTTGTTGGGAATATACACTGAACATGCATCAATTCACCAGTTTCTACATGCACAGTTCAGTGACATCGATGACATTCTTCATGTCATGCAAACATTCTCCTAATCCTCCCCTATTAACATAAGCTCACTCCCCCCAAGGTTCCCATCTAATCTTTCGAGAGCTGTCGTTAATTTGATCCCATACAGGTAGTTCTTCAAAGAGCATATGCTCAAGGCAGACATTCTTTACTAGTTAAGCTAAACTATTGTTTGGTTTTAAGAAGACTTTAGGGCATATTTTTGGTTTAAGGTTTAAAGATTATCTCAGGGCAATAGTTTCAGGGTTTCATCCAGCCTCCATGGCTCTAGGAAGTCTAGAGTCCATAAGAATTTGAGATTCTGTTCTACAATTTCCCCCTTTTGATCAGGATTCTTCTAGCTCCTGGACATTTCATATGTGCTGAATTCTCTCTGGAGTCAGGTCCTTTGCCCACAATGTTCCCTCTGCCTATAAAACTCTTCCCTTCCCTCTTCTCTTACATAGCTTCCATGGGTCATTCAAGTCTCAGCTCAGATGTCCCTTCCTCCAGGAAGTCCTCCCAGACCCCCCCTTCCTAGGCTGGGGCAGGTGCCTCCTCTGGGCTTCCACAGGCTTCTGGGATACCCCATCAAGGTCAGAACCTCTTTGGTCTGTGTGTCCCCAGTCCTGACCCCAACCATTCTGGTTTGTCTCCCTGTTGGGTCTGTGAAAGCAGACCCAGGTTGTCTCAGTCACACTGTGCCCCTAGCATCATCCAGCCTGGGGCCGGGGAAACAACCAGGTGCTCATTGAACGTTTGCTGACATTGGATAAAGGACTGCTCTCTGTTTCCTCCTCCTCAACAGTCAGGTTTTAGCTCAGATGTCACCTCTTCCAGGAGTCTTCCCTGAGCCTGTCCCCCGGGCTGCATTTAGGTCTGTCAGGGTCCCCAGTGACCAGCAAAGGGCCTGGCACCAAACAAGGGTTTGTGAATGAATACATGAACAAATGAATGTTTGAATGAATCAATGAATGAGAGAGAGAGAGGGAGACTGCAAGAGGGTGAGGGTCTCCTCAGGCCCATCAGCAGCCTCTGGCCACGTTGTCCTGTCTACCCCTACAGGCAGGAGGGCTCTGGCCAGGTTCCAGCCACACCCCACCCCTTGGAGACTGCCAGGGCTGGAAGGCGTTTCCCACCGCTCAGCACATTCCGGCCTTCTCCAGCAGCCGCGAGTGGGCAGGGGGCATTTCGGGGAGAAGTGGGGAGGCCCTAGCATTCTGGGATTCTGCTAACCCGTTCCTGATCCCCTAGTCCCTTGGGAGTAGGCCCCAAGCCCTTGGTGAGGGGTAGGGGGCAGGTCCATGGCGGGAGCAGCAAGCTGGTGTGAGGGGCGGGGCTGCCGACTGAGGCAGGGGCCTGGTGCCGGTGCCTGGCTGGACAATGGGGCTGAAGCTGCTGACGCGCACTTTGGGGGTAATCCCCCAGCCTCCTCTCAGCCCTGGCCCCAGGCCTGGACTCAGAGTGCCCAGCGCAGCCGAGGCGGCGGCCGGGAGGGTGCAGGGGCATGTGGGGGTACTTGTGCTCCCTGTGCCGCCCCCCGGGGTCTGGTGAGTCAGGGTGAGCTGGGGACAAGCTGGGGGCCAGGGGATTGGGGTGAGGCCCACAGCGTTGGCTTGGGAGTTGGACAGGTCTGGGTTCAGACTCTCGGGTGGGTACCTTGGGTGGCTCTCTTACCCCCTTGGAGCCTCCTTATCTGACACAGAGGGGATACAAGAGCATAGTGGGCTCTTGGGGCTCTGGATCCTAGCTCCACCACCTCTTGGCTGTGTAGCTGCAACTTGGACATACTTCGCCCACCTTTCACCTTTGATTCCCAGAGCAGAGCTTTAGGTGCCCAGCATAGTATTTTGCACATCCTAGGTGCTCCCCAAAATGGCAGCTCCATTAAACAGAGAAGTGGAGCTCCTCCAGGCCTGGTCTCATTCAGGCCAAAAGCCCCTGGAAGTCTAGCCATGTCCCCTAATTTGTGTGAATAACAATAATACAAAATACTTGGGAGTAGCACTCACTCTGTGCTAAAATCAAGCCAAACCCGTTGCCGATGAGTTGATTCTGAAAGGACAGAGTAGAACTGCCCCACAGGGTTTCCAAGGAGCAGCTGGTGGATTCGAACTGTCAGCCTTTTGGTTTGCAGCTATTTCTCTTAACCACCGCCATCAGAACTCCCACTCTGTGCTAGGCACTGTTTTAAGTTTTTAGTCTGTTTTAACTGGTTTAATCCTCAACCCACCTGGAGGTAGGCATTTTTACAATCCCTGTTTAGAGGTGAAGAAACTGAGGCCCAGAGAGATGCCATGGCTTGCTCAAGGTCACATAGCCAGAAAGTGGCCAAGCTGGGATTTGAACTGGGAGATAGAGTGGAGGGAGCTTATCTCAGGGACCCCGGGAACCCACGGGGCCATGCCCGGGTCAGGGAGCCAGGACAAGGTGGTGATGGGTGCTGAGTCTCCAAGTACATGTAGTGACATGCAAACCCCTGGGGAGGAGCTCATGGTGGAAGTCTTAGACCAGGCGAAGGAGAGGTGGCTGACTCTTGGCTCCCTGCCCTCTGGAGGATGGATGTAGCTGGCAGAGGGGGCTGTTTGTTTCCCTGCCACCCACTGCCTGGTGACGTCACGCCCTGGCAGCCAATGGCTGGGGTCTTCCCCTCCTCCCTGTTCCCATTCCTTTTCCCCCCCAGCCTGGGGCTGGGACCCAACAGACGGACTGGAGCTCTGGAGGTGTCTGGAGGCCCAGCGGTAAGGAATCAGCAGGCCGGTCCTCTTTGGGCCGGGCTGAGAAGTGGTGGGAATGAGATCCAGGGTCCTGGGAGGTGCTGGGAGGGTGCCTGCAGCTCAGGAGGAACAGGCTTTGGAGCTAGGCCCAAATTCCCATCTCTGGTTCTGTAGCCTTGGGCAAGATACTCCACCCCTTGTGCCTCCATTTTCCCATCTCTAAAATGGGATCACAGAGGCCCCCTCACAGGGCTGGTGTGAGAGTGAATGAGTTGTTGCTTATAAAGGGCTGGGGCAGTTGGCTGGGTTGGGGCAGGTTTTCTAGGCCCTGGAATAGGGGGCTGCGCCGGTTGCGCTGCCTGAAGTTCTTCTTTGGTGGGGGAAAGTGGGGGTCACTGGGGAGCAAAGGCTGGGCATGAGACAGAGAGGTAGACACTTCCCCCATATACACCCTGTTGCTGTCAGAGACTAAAGAAAACCAAACTCTTTGCCGTTGAGTCTATTCCAATTCATAGTGACCCCATGGGACGGGGTAGAACTACCCTATAGGGTTTCCAAGGCTGTAAATCTTTATGAAAGAAGAAGCAGGCTGCCACATCTTTCTCCCACGGAGTGGCTGGGTTCAAACTGTTGACCTCTCAGTTAGCAGCCAAGTGTTTAACCACTGCACCACTATGGCTCCTATGAGAGACTAATCCACTGCTATCGAGTTGATTCCAACCCATAGCGACCCTATAGGACAGAGTAGAGCTGCCCCATAGAGTTTCCAAGGAGTGCCTGGCAGATTTGAACTGCCGATCTCTTGGTTTGCAGCCCTAGCACTTAACCACTATGCCACCAGGGTTTCCTGTCAGAGACTAAAAAAAAAAAATTAGCTTACTTTAATTGAGCACTTACTATATCCTGGGACTATTCCAAGTGCCTTAAGTCTGTTGTGTACTCACAAATCCTTGCAGCCACTTTTATTGTCTCCATTTTACAGATGAGGAAACTGAGGCCCTGAGAGGTGAAATCCCTTGCCTAAATACTCATACTAAGGAAGTGCTGGAGTGGGGATTTTAACTGAGGCAGCCCAAGGCCATTCCCTTAACTTCCAAAAAAAACCAACCAAATTCACCGCCATCGATAGAGTTGAGTCGATTCCTACCATCCAAGACAGAGTAGAGCTGCCCCACAGGGTTTCCAAGGAGCGGCTGGTGGATTCAAACTGCCAACCTTTTGGTTAGCAGCCATAACTCTTAACCACTGTACCAGGAGGGCTCCTAACTCCCTCCCCACCCAGTAAATGGCCTCAGATGGTGTCCAGTGGCCTGGGTGAGTCAGGTGAACCCCCCCCCCCCCGCAACTCCCATTGCCAAGGGCACCAGATCACAGGCTCTGAGTGGGGAAAATTCCCAAACGAGGCTGGCAGCAGCCACTGTGGGGAAGAGGGCACAGAAGGCAAACCCTGGGGATTCCTCAGCAGGACCCAAGCCCCAGCCCCTCCCCCCAGCCACTCTGAAGGATACAAGTGGCATCTGAAATAGGTAACTGAGCTGTACCTGCCCCAGAGAGCTGTGGCGAGGATTTAACGAGGGCGAAGGCAGGGAAGGAGCTTAGCACATAGTAAGAGCCCCAGAAACGGGGATTGTGAGGGTTCTGGGAGCTCAGGCATGTACCAGGCCAGTGCCACAGTATGCACTCAAGAAATGGAGCACCAGGGGGGCTTCCCCTACAGGCCTTCCCCAAACACAAGCCAGGGACCCTCCCCCCAGCAGTACGCCCACTCCCTCTTCTGCCCAGTGGGATGGGCAGAGCTGGGAACAGAGAGTGCCTGGGGTGGGGTGGGTTTCCTTCCGAAGCTGCCCCCACCCCACCTCAGAAGCTGGGAAAGTGGCTCAGGAAGGCCATCGTTGAGCTAAATATAACCTGGGGCTGGGCGGCTGTCCCAGGGAGGGCTGAGGAAGGAGGGCACTCTGTCTTGCCCTGGCCTGGCTGAGCTTCCGGGGCCAGGCTCTGGGTGTGACCCCTGCTGCCTGAACCTCGAGCAGGGCGCTTGTGGCCCAGGAGACCCCCTATTCTATCCTATCCCCCCCACCTCCAAGTGCTAGGTTTCTGCCACTCCCAGCTCAGGAAGCTATGGTGTGCCATGGTCCTGGTTAAAGGGACAAAGAGTTAGCTTTTCAGACCTGGGTTCAAATCCCAGCTTTGTCACTATGAGTCTCTCAAAGCTCATTTACTCATCGTAAAATGGGGTCCTGTGAGACCACATTCGTAAAGTACCTGCCCAGTCCAGGGCTGACACTGACAAGGCCCCTCTAAGGATGCCTCTTTCTGGCACCCCCAGCCCCTGCTGTCCAACCCCGCGCCTGCCCCTGCAGCCCCACTGGGGTTACCCCAGTGCCCAGAGTCTCCAATACAAGTTATGTGTGGTGTAGGGATCAAGGTTTTTTTTCTGTCCCTTCCTGGCTGTGTGACCCTGGGCAGGTCACTTCCCCTCTCTGAACCTCAGTTTCCACAGTCACCACATCCAGGGTGATTTTGAGGCCTGTGGGTCGCAGCACAGGGCCCAGTTCAGAGGAAATACTCCAGACGTGGGAGCTGGCCCCAGAGAACTCTGTGCCATGCTTGGAGGGGCTGGGGGCTCAGAGTGGTAGCGGAGGAAGATACAGAGACCAGGACTCCCTAGGAAACCCAGGGAGGACCCCTGGGACACGGTGGGGGGCCGGCGGGTGGAGCGGGTGCAGCAGAATGTTGTGGGGGGTCCCTGTGTCCTCTGTCCAGGTCGGTAAGGGAAGACTATGAAGGGCCATTGTGTGGCTGGGGGTGGGTGGAAGCGGGTGGAATGTGACTGGGCACAGCAGATGGACCATTGTTTGGGGGAATGTGCCTCGTGAGGCCTGACCTTTCCCTGTGGAGTGGGGGCTGGCAGGCTGGCATGCCAGGTGGGGGCCGGGGGGGCAAGCCCTGAGTCGGGGAGTGGGGGGGGGGGGAGGCAGTATCCGTCGCCATTTCTCCAGAAGGACCTGGAGGGAGGCTGTGTGTGAATCCCAGCTCTGCCTCCTTCTCACTGTGTGGTCGGTCTTGGGCCAGGTCCCTTAGCCTCTCTGAGCCTGTTCCCTCCTCTAAAACGGGGAGAGGGTCTTCTGTGGTGAGGCAGAAGGTCTTAACCCAACCCACTGCCCACTGCTGAGTCAATTTCAACTCATAGCGACCCTATAGGACAGAGGAGAACTGCCCTATAGGGTTTCCAAGGAGCAGCTGGTGGATTCAAATTGTCAGCCTTTTGGTTAGCAGCTGAACGCTTAACCACTGCACCAACAGGGCTCCGGTCTTAACCCAGGGACTAATAAAGAGTACTCACTCAACACCCATTGTGATTATTATTACCTGTATAGGGGACTGGAGCTTTCAGACAAGTCCAAGTCCCGGCTCAGCCGTCTGTGACTTGGGCAAGTGACCTCTCCTCTTTGAGCCCCAGTCATCTCCTCTGTAATGTGCTCAATAATAGTGCTGACTTGACAAGGCTGTTCCGAGGCCTATTACATGCCGTGATGCCTGTGGGGCACTCGGCCCAAGGTCATGACCACAGGACGTTCTTAGTAATAACAATAATGGCAAGTATTCATAAGTGCTTACCATGCGCCAGGCAGCTTGTATTTATTAACTCGTTTGACCCTTATGACAGCCCTGCAAGGTAGGTGCTCTCATTCTCCCCGTTTTACAGATAAGGAAACTGAGGCACAGAGACGGAGGTGGTTTGCCCACTGGGAGTACACGGGAGTGGCTGTAATTATTTTATGGTGAATTTGGCCCCCCCGGGTCAGCCAAGGTGGGTGGGTGTGGAGGTTCTACTGCCAGACAGGTCTAGTGTCCATTCTGACTTTACCATGTGCTGTGTCACCAGAGCAATGGCTCTCAGGAAGCAATGGGGGTTGGGGGGAGGGGGGTGAGCCGATAATACTGTTTGTGTTATTCTTCTTAGAGCCCCGGACTCAGGAGGCCCAAGGAGCACGGGGTGACCCTGAGGTAAGCACCGGCTGATGCCACACGCCCTTACCTGCCTGCCCCTGGCCTGGCTGGAGCCTCATGCCCTGGTCTCTCCCTGGCAGGCAGCAAGACTCCAGAGGAAGGGTGTGAGCCCTGCAGACGGCTGCACGGCACCCCGGGCTGGGCTCCTGCTAGGAGGGGGTGCCTGCGCCCAGGCAGCGGTGAGAGCGTAGTTGGGCTGGGGGCCCCTTTCCGCTTCCAATACCCACCCTGACCTCACCCTTTAAGCCCAGCCTCCAGCCCATCCTCTCCTGGCCTCAAGCCCCCATCCCTGTGCCCCGCAGGCTCAGAGGCAGCTGCTCCATGCAGAACTGAAGCTGGTCCTGCAGCAGAAGGGGGAGAGGAAGCAGGAGCCTGGGGCCTGCGTGACTCCCAGCAGCACCATGGAGGCCAGGAGCCGCAGTGCTGAGGTAAGCAAGACCACCCCTGTGATGAGGGCTTCTGGGGCCTGGAGGGGGGCTGGTAGTGCCAAGACACAGGTCAGGGCAGCAAGGAGATACTTTTCGGCTTCTCTGTGCCTCCATCTGCTTATCTGTGAAATGGGAATAGCAACAGGGTCTATTTCATGGGTCACTGTGGGGGGACAAGGAGAATAATAACATATGTAAAATGCTTAGCACAGTACCTGGCATAGTCTAAGATTAAAGAAACTAAGTCATTGGAGCATAAAGGAGTTAAATTAATGCACTGAAGAAAATCCAGCAGAGATCCTTCATCAAGAAAGGCAGTATGGCGTAGGGGTTAAAGACCTGGGCTGTGGACACAAGGGCTCAAAGCCTAGCCATGCCACTTCAGCTAAGCAGCCCTGGGCAGGTGACCTCACCTCCCTGAGCCTCGGTTTCCCCATCGGTGGAATGGGGCAATGGTCCCCACTTCAGGTGTTGATGACTCACACTTGAGTCATCTGCATAGGGCCTGGCACCTAGAAAGCCTCCTTTCATGCTAACTGCTGTCACTGTTACTATGGTAGACTATGGGCATTGACTGGGTCCTAAGTATAGCAGGTACAGAGTGGACCTACTTTTTACAGGAGCCAAGCTGGGGCTGGGGGAGGCAGGCAGATGGTAAAGCTCTAGGAATGTCACTGCCTACAGGATGGCCTACGGGCTCTGGGATCACAGACCTGAGGTCAAGGCCCAGCGGCTTAACTTGCTGGGTGGCATTAGGCAAGTCACATCACTTCTCTGGGCCTTAGTGCCCCCCTGTGTGACCGCTCAAGGCTGTGGGGAGGATGAAACGAGATGCTACACACACAGCCCAGGGCCTGCTAAGCAAAGCGTGCTGGTGACAGCCATGTTGCTCCCTGCTATGATTCTTATTTCTCTTCCCACTTTGCCCCCACCCAGCCCCTTAGTCCCCCCAGGGCCACTGCTGTGGAGCATCTATCTAACCCAGACCTGCCTTCCCCTTTCCATGCCCTGGGCTCAACTCCTGGGCCTGCCTGGATGCCGGGCCCATTACAGCGACTCCTCAGATTCCCACTGCTTCGAGTGTCAGCTCACAATCAGAGACCCCTTCCAGTACACCCATGTCACTCAACCTTACAGCGGGCAAACAGGCCCAGAGAGGGCAAGGTTCTCCCCCAGAGGTATACAGCAGATTGAGGTTCCAGATGGATGTGGAACCCAGGTCTCTCACTGCCTCTTCTGGGAAGCTGTGATGTGAACCCCAGCGTGCTGCTGGGCCAGGGCCAGGTCAGCACCATTTACAGTAAATGCCAGGCATGCCACGTCTGCTGGTCCACCGTTTATTACCCACGCAGCCCCCTTTGACTGGATTCCCTCTCCCATGGGCGTTAGGCAGGTCTTGGGGTCAGAGCCCACAATAGTGCACAGTGTCACACACATTCAGGCTCCACTGAGGCCAGTCTCCCCCCTCACACCCCATCCCGCACCAGAAGGCCCTTTCCTTGGAATCTCATTCTCTCCCCACCCCTTGTTCTGCTGTCACTAAAGCCCTTCCCTATCGCTCAGTCTGCCTGTGAAATATATGTCCCCACCCTTTCTCTCACCCTAGCTCTGCACAAACACCCTGGCCACACCCCTCTCATATCTTTGGCACCCTTCCATACTCCATTTGGAGTCCCTAGGTCGTGTAAATCGTCAAGCGCTTGACTACTAGTCAGATGAGTGGTGGTTGGAACCCACCTAGAGGTGCCTCAGAAGACAGGCCTGAGGACTTGCTTCCCAAAGGTCACAGCCTTGAAAGCCCTATGGAGCAGTTCTACCCTGCACACCAGAGGTTGTTATGAGGCTCAGTTCACTCCACGGCAACACGGACATACCTCATTTGGCCCCTCTTCTTTGGCCTGGTTCTCTAGCTCCATCGTCCCAACCAGCCCCGCCTCTTGAGAGAGCACAGCCCTACCCCTATCTGGCCCTGCCTCTCTGACTCATCTCAGCTTCCCTGTTGTTGTCAGGTGCCCTCCAGTGGGTTAGGAGGCATAGCGACTCTCTGTACAACAGAACAAAATACCGCCCAGTTCTACGCCATCCTTACAATTGTTGCTATATTTGAGCCCATTGTTGCTGCCGCTGTGTCAATCCATCTCGTTGAGGGTCTTCCTCTTCTTCGCTGACACTGTATTTTACCAAGCGTGATGTCCTTCCCCAGAGACTGGTCCCTCCTGATAAGCAGTACAAAGTAGATGAGATGAAGTCTCACCAACCTCACTTCTAAGAAGCATTTTGGCTGTACTTCTTCCAGGACAGATTTGTTCGTTCTTCTGGTAGTCCATAGTATATTAAATATTCTTCGGCAATACACAATTCAAAAGCATCAATTCTTCAGTCTTCCTTATTCATCGTCCATCTTTCACATGCATATAGAGCGACTGAAAATACCACGGCATTAGTTCAGGCTCATCTTAGTCCCCAAAGTGACATCTTTGCTTTTTAACACTTTAAAGACGTCTTTTGCAGCAGATTTGCTCAATGCAATACATCCCTTGATTTCTTGACTGTTGTTTCCCTGCGTGTTGATTGTGAAGCCAAGTAAAATGAAACCCTTGACAACGTCAATATTTACTCTGTTTATCCCTCTAGCCCCCCCTCCCCCGCCCGGCCCCTTCTCTTCGACTCCGCCCTTCACCCCGCCCCTTCCGACGGTGGCCCTGGGGGCTCCGCAAGCCCCGGGCGCGGCCAAGCGGTTGAACGGTTCCTCGGTCGGAGCGGCCCACGCGCACGCTTAAAGGGGAGATGCACGAGTGGCTGGGCCCAGACGTCCTGCCTGAGCCACGCCAAGGGGCATGTGCCCCGAGGACCCCTTTAAGAGTCGTTTTTAAGCGCGATGGCGGGCTCTGGGCGAGGTCCGGCCCTAGTGTCCCATGGCGACCCCTGGCGGCCCTCTACAGGAGCTGAGGAGGGCAGAATTGGTGGAGATCATCGTGGAGACCGAGGCGCAGACCGGAGTCAGCGGCATCAACGTAAGCGGCGGTGGCAAGGAGGGAATCTTCATCCGCGAGCTGCGTGAGGACTCGCCTGCCGCCAGGAGCCTCAGCTTACAGGAAGGTGGGCGGGGCTGGGGGTTGGGGGCCGAGTCTGTCCCAAGGGGCGGGGCCGTCCTGTGGGGGTGGGGCTAGGAATCAAAGTTGCCTGCGCCGGGAGCTAGGCTGAGACTGGTTTCCGGGCATATGGGCGTGGCCTGAGATCAGGAGGCGGGGCTAAGGACTTGGGGCGGGGTTTTGTGCGCCAACATTGTATTGTGATTGCTCAGAGCCGGCTCTCGAGAGCCATTGTTTGGGTTTGAATCCCAGATTCGCTATTTACTAGCCCGTGCTTTCTGAGCTTGTTATCTCTAAAATGCGAATAATTCTAGTACTTACCTCTTAGGGTTATGACGTGGATTAAATGCGTCAGTATTTGAAAACACTTAGCATATACATAAGTCGTTCATCGTAAGCACTAAGTGCTAGTTACTGCTTTTGTAGTTGGGACAGGAGAAAAGGGGGTGGAGTTAACAACTTGGACGAGGTTAGGAGGGGAGCTTAGAGATGTTTTAGGAAAATGGATGAGGCTGATGTGATTTATTCATGCAACAATTATTTATTAAGCACCTTCTTTTTCCAGACATAATTCTAGGTGCTTGGGCTGCAGCAGTGAACAAAAATGACAAGAAATTTAAGCAAAAGTATAGAATTAATTGGAAGGTGATATGTGCTACAGATGCCAGGAGGGAGGCTACATTTTTAAATATAGTGGACAAAGAAGGGTAGAAAGGCCCAAAGGAGGTGAGGGAAGAAGCTATGTGGCCATCTGGAAGAGCGTTCCAGACAGAGGGAACAGCTGGTGCAAAGTCTTCTTCAAGGTGGGAGTGTTCCGGGCTTGTTGGAAGAATAGCAAGGAAGCCAGTGTGGATGGAATAGATTTAGTAAAGAGGAGAGTAAGAGATGAGATCAGAAAGGTAAGGGGAAGGGCAATTTTTAGAGGACTTTATATATAGGTGTTGTAGGGTAAAAACATCACAAAATTTAGTAAAGCAAAAATAAATTTTTATTCTGCATATATTCAAAAAGGCAAAAGTGGGAAGCGGACAAGCATGCTGCCCGAGCTCATGTCTGCCCGAGTCCAAGGAATATTACAGAATAAGCAAGAATGGGAAAATGGACAAGCATGCTGCTAGAGCCATGTCTGTCTGAGTCCAAGGAATATTACAAAATCATCAGTATATATTAACATTACAAATGGGTAAAATCATTGAAAGGTTCACCTTTTCACCAATTGGCTAAAAACTGTTCGATCAATGAGTCTACATTTTGCGTCATCTTTTTATTTTTAAAATTTTTTATTGTACTTTAGATGAAGGTTTACAGGACAAACTAGTTTCTCATTGAACAGTCAGTACACACATTACTCTGTGACACTGGTTAACAACCCCACGATATGTCAATACTCTTTCTTTTCAACCTTGGTTCCCTATTACCAACTTTCCTGTTCCCTCCTGCCTCCTAGTTCCTGCCCCTGGGCTGGTGTGCCCCTTTAGTCTCGTTTTGTTTTATGGGCCTGTCCAATCTTTGGCTGAAGGGTGAACATCAGGAGTGACTTCATTACTGAGCTGAAAGGGTGTCCGGGGGCCATACTCTCAGTGTTTCTCCAGTCTCTGTCAGGCCATTAAGTCTGGTCTTTCTTTTTGGGTTAGATTTTTTTTACATTTTTGTCCACTTCTGCGACCCTCTACTGTGATCCCTTTCAGAGCAGTCAGTGGTGGTAGCCGGGCACCAACTAGTCGTACTGGACTCAGTCTGGTGGATGCCGTGGTAGATGTGGTCCATTAGTCCTTTGGGTCAGTCTTTCCCTCATGTCTTAAGTTTTTTTCATTCTTCCTTGCTCCCAATGGTGTGAGACCAGTGGAGGATCCTAGATGGCCACTCACAGGCTTTTAAGGCCACAGATGCTACTCGCCAAGGTAGAATGTAAAACATTTCTGTTATAAACTATGTTGTGCCTATTGAGCTAGATGTTCCCTGAGACCATGGTCCGCACAGCTCTCAGCCCAGCAATTCAGTCCCTCAGGGAGTTTGGATGTGTCTCTGGAGCTTCCATGACCTTGCCTTGTGCAAATTGTGTTGGCTTCCCCATATTGTGTACTGTCTAACCCTTCATCAAAGTTACCACTTATCTATTGTCTATTTTCCATCCCCACCCCTACCCTCCGTGGTAATCATCAAAGATTGTTTCTTTTTGTGGGTAAACCTTCTCATGAGTTTTTACAGTCCTTTTGTGATTGACTATTTTACTCAGCATAATGTCCTCCAGGTTCATCCATCTTATGAGCTGCTTCACAGATTCATCATTCTTCTTTATCATTGCATAATACTCCATTGTGTGTACGTACCACAGTTTGATTATCTAGTCATCTGTTGATGGGCATCTAGGTTGTTTCCAGCTTTTTGCTGCTGTTGAATCATCTTAATAATCATTGGTACCAAAACCAAAAACCAAACCCAGTGCCGTCAAGTTGATTCCGACTCATAGTGACCCTATAGGACAGAGTAGAACTGCCCCATAGAGTTTCCAAGGAGCACCTGGCGGATTCGAATGGCCGACCCTTTGGTTAGCAGCCGTAGCACTTAACCACTACACCACCAGGGTTTCCATCGTTGGTACAGGTTTCAGTAATGACAGAAGGGTCTTCGTTGGTCCAACAAATTTCCTATTCACTAAATGCTAATAGAAAAAGTTAAGAGTGGAAAATCCTTTGTGTTCTGTTTGATTGGTTTATGTGAAAGGTTTCCTAAAAGATGTTTTCCAAGATCAGGGCCCAGTTGATGTGTCCTTGTGAGTCCAGCTCCAGCTAGGTCACATTCTAGGACAGGGAATAATGGCTCCAATATTATCTCCTAAATCATAGGTCATGATGAGGATTTTGGTTTTTATTCTGGGAGGGTTGTAAGCAGAGGGACATGAACTGACTGTGTTGAAATGCTTCATTAACAGTAGAGTGTTGGGAGCAGAGAGACCAACAAGGAGGCTAACTACTGTGATTATTCAGGAAAGAGATGATGTTCAGGACCAAGGTTTGGGTTCTGAATGTATATGAAGGGAGAGCCTTCAGGACTGGATATGTGATGTGATGGAAAGAGAAGGGGTCAAGGATGTGTCCAGGGATTTTGACCTGAGGATGGAGTTGGTAGTCTTGCAAATGGGAAACATGGGCTGGAGCTGATTTGGAGAAAAAACAGGAGTGCGGTTTGGGTCTTGGAAATGAGAGGTGTCTCTTGGACAGCCAGGCAGAGATGTGGAGGGCCAGTTGGATATATGAGTCTAAGGTAGAAGGGGAGAGTGCTGGGCTGGAGAGACAGACTTGGGAGTGGTCAATATATTTAAAAAAACCCCCAAAAAACCAAACCCATTTTTGTCAAGTCGATTCCGACTCATAGTGACTCTGTAGGACCCCGTAGAACTGCCCCATAGGGTTTCCAAGTAGCGGCTGGTGGATTTGAACTGCCCACCTTTTCCTTAGCAGCTGAACTCTTAATCACTATGCCTAAACACCTGAATCCGGATGAGCTTCTCAAAAGAGTAAGAAGATACCATGTAGATGGAGAAGAGGCCTGAGCCCTGGGGCACTGTATCTTTAAGAGGTCAGGGAGACGTGGTGGAACCATCCTAGGAGACAGAGAAGGAACTGCCAGGAAGGCAGAAAGAAAACCTGAGGAAGTGGCAACTTGGAAGCCAAGTGAAGCAAGTGAATGAAGGAGAGAGACTGAAGTTGGGTCAAATGTTGAGTGGTCCAAGCAGGTGAAGTCTGGGACTTGATTATAGGATTTAGCTATGTGGAGGGCACTGCGGGGGGGACCTTGAGAGGAGCAGTTGAGGTGTGTGTTGGGGGGAAGACAGAAGTGTGGTTGGAGCAAGGTCAAGAGAGAGGGGGAAAGGGGAGAAGTGGGAACAATACTGCTAGATGAGTCAACGCATTTTGCTGTAAAGGTGAGCTGAGAAAGAGGGAGAGTGAGGTCAAGACACTTTTTTTTTTTTTAATGGGAGAAGTAATGGCATGTTTTTACATTGATGGGAATAATGTAAGAGAAAGGGGCAACTGCTGATGAAGGGGAGAGAGGAAAGAACTGCTGGAGGACGTCCCTGAGAAGGCAGTGGATGGTTGACCTGAGCTAGGGATTAGGGACAGGAAGGAGAGTGGAGTAATCGTTACAGGACCAGGGGGTTGGGTAGATGGGGTGGGAGCTTCTAGAAGTTTCCTTCTGATTCTGTTTTCTCAGTAAAGGAAGCAAAATCAGCAGCTGAAATATGAGAATAGGGGGGGAACGTGCCCTGGGGTCGCTCCAACTCAGTGACTCTATAGATTGGGAAAGGGGTGTGAAAAGGTTGGGGGTGGTGCGCGACCTGAGTGGGCGTGGCCTTGTTCTGTGGTGTGGGGAAGAGGGGGCCCTAAGGCCGGGGATATTTGCGGCTCCGCCCTTTGCTCTGGGTGGGCAGGGTGGACCCAATTGGGGTGGGGCCTCAGTGCCCTGGCTCCAAGGACATGGGCGAACCAGGCCTGGGTGGAGCTGGGAAATGCCCAGCTTTCCGCCTCCACCTTGCCCACAGGGGACCAGCTGCTCAGCGCCCGCGTGTTTTTTGAGAACTTCAAGTACGAGGACGCTCTACGCCTGCTGCAATGTGCGGAGCCCTACAAGGTCTCCTTCTGCCTGAAGCGCACTGTGCCCACTGGGGACCTGGCGCTGCGGCCCGGGACTGTGGCTGGCTACGAGATCAAGGGCCCCCGGGCCAAGGTGGCCAAGCTGGTACGCGTGCTCAGCCCGGCCCCGGCCCTGGATTGTCCCGGCGACCCCATCTCTGCGCCGTGAGCCCCACTCCCCACCACCGTGGGCCAGTATTGTTACTAACCTCACCGCTAATCTCACCTTTCTGCCTCTGTTCTCCTTCCCTAAACTCTTCCCTGGGGAGGAGGGTCCCACTGTCTCCAGACTATGGCCCTCATCCATTTCGGAGAGGCAGCCCTACCTAGTCCTGAACTGGGGTACTGGGAACCACAGAGGCCAGGTTCAAGGCTGAGTGTTACTCACTTGCTGCTGAGTGACCCTCAGCAAATTTCTTTCCCTCCCTGTGCCTCAGTTTCTCCATCTTTAGAACGAGGGTGTTGGAGAACATCCTGGGCAGAAACCTAGAAGTCTTGGGTCCCGGTTCCTACATGCCCGTTGACCCACTGTGAGATTCTGAATGAATGCCTTTGCCTTCCTGGGCAGTAATGGGGAAATAACAGGCAGGAAGTGGGGATGGTGTTTTGGGGGACAAGACCCTCTCACCCAACACATCCCCGTCCTGGTACAGTACCAGGTGGGGCTCCCCCTGTCCCACTGCCTCCCGCCTTTCTCCTCTCTCCCCAGAACATCCAGAGTCTCTCCCCTGTGAAGAAGAAGAAGAAGGTGGTGGTGCCTGGGGTCATGGGGGCCCCTGCAGACCTGGCCCCTGTTGACGTCGAATTCTCCTTTCCTAAGTTCTCTCGGCTGCGTCGGGGCCTTAAAGTCGATGCCGTCAAGGGCCCTGTCCCAGCTGTCCCCGCCCGCCGGCGCCTCCAGCTGCCCCGGCTTCGGGTACGAGAAGTGGCTGAGGAGACTCGGGCAGCCCGGCTGGCCGCTGCCGCTCCTCCCCACAGAAAGGCCAAGGCTGAGGCTGAGGTGGCAGCGGGAGCCCGCTTCACAGCCCCCCAGGTGGAGCTGGTGGGGCTGCCAGGCGTCGAGGTGGGTGTCCCCCAGGTCTCAGCCCCCAAGGGGCCAGGGGAGGTGGCTCCCTCAGCCGTGGGGATTCAGGTCCCCCAAGTGGAGCTGCCTCCTTTGCCTTCACTACCTACTCTGCCCACACTTCCCTGTCTGGAGATCCGGGAAGGTGCTGTGGCAGTGACGATGCCCACTCTGGACGTGGCAGCACCTACCGTGGGGGTGGACCTGGCCTTGCCCGGCACAGAAGTGGAGGCTCGGGAAGAGGCACCTGAGGTGGCCCTGAAGATGCCCCGCCTCAGTTTCCCCCGCTTTGGGGCTCGGGCAAAGGAAGTTGCTGAGGGCAAGGTGGCCAAGGAGAGCTCTGAGGCCAGGGTGAAGGGGCCCAGACTTCGAATGCCCACCTTTGGGCTGTCTCTGTTGGAGCCCCGGCCTGCTGCCCCTGAAGCTGTGGTCGAGAGCAAGCTGAAGCTGCCTACCATCAAGATGCCCTCCTTTGGTATCGGGGTGTCAGGGCCTGAGGTCAAGGTGCCCAAGGGGCCTGAGGTGAAGCTCCTCAAGGCGCCTGACATCAAGCTCCCGAAAGTGCCCGAGGCGGCCCTGCCCGAGGTGCGACTCCCGCAGGTGGAGCTCCCAAAAGTTTCCGAGATGAAAGTCCCAGAGGTGAAACTCCCCAAGGTGCCGGAGATGGCTGTGCCCGACGTGCGGCTTCCAGAAGTGCAGCTGCCGAAAGTCCCCGAGATGGAGGTCCCTGAGATGAAACTCCCGAAGGTGCCTGAGATGAAGCTCCCTGAGGTGAAACTCCCCAAGGTGCCCGAAATGGCCGTGCCCGAAGTGCACCTCCCGGAAGTGCAGCTCCCGAAGGTTCCGGAAATGAAGCTCCCTGAGGTGAAGCTCCCCGAGGTGAAGCTCCCCAAGGTGCCCGAGATGGCCGTGCCCGACGTGCGCCTCCCTGAAGTGCAGCTCCCGAAAGTTCCGGAAATGAAGCTCCCCGAGGTGAAGCTCCCCAAGGTGCCCGAGATGGCTGTGCCTGATGTGCGCCTCCCGGAAGTGCAGCTCCCGAAAGCTCCGGAAATGAAGCTCCCGAAGGTGCCCGAGATGGCTGTGCCTGCAGTGCGCCTCCCGGAGGTGCAGCTGCCAAAGGTGTCCGAGATGAAACTCCCCAAGGTGCCCGAGATGGCCGTTCCGGATGTGCGCCTCCCAGAAGTGCAGCTGCCAAAAGTCTCAGAGATGAAAGTCCCCGACGTGAAACTCCCCGAGATGAAGTTCCCGGAGATAAAGCTCCCCAAAGTGCCGGAGATGACTGTGCCTGATGTGCCCCGCCTGGAGGTGCAGCTTCCAGAAATGCCCAAGGTTCCAGATGTCTGTCTTCCGAAGGCCCCGGAGGTGAAGCCGCCCAAGGCTCCAGAGGTGCAGCTCAAAGGTGCCGGGGCCGAGAACGCTGAATTTGGCCTCAAGATGCCCAAGATGACCATGCCCAAGCTGGGGAGGCCAGAGTCCCCGCCACGAGGCAAGCCAGGCGAGGCCGGCACTGAGGTCTCGGGGAAGCTGGTGACACTTCCCTGTCTGCAGCCAGAAGTGGGCGGTGAGGCTCGCGTGGGTGCCCCCTCCTTCACACTGCCCTCGGTGGAGCTGGACCTGCCAGGGGCCCTTGGCTTGGAGGGCCAGGTGGAGCGGGCAGAGGGCCCTGGGGTGGCAGCAGGGGTGGGGGAAGCAGGCTTCCGGGTGCCCTCTGTTGAGCTTGTCGTTCCACAGCTGCCCACAGTGGAGGTTGAGGAAGGGCGGCTGGAGGCAATGGAGATGAAAGTCAAATCCTCCTCCAAGTTCTCCCTGCCCAAGTTTGGACTCTCAGGGCCAAAGATGGCCAAGGCGGAGGCTGAAGGGGCTGGGCGAGCCACCAAGCTGAAGGTATCCAAGTTCGCCATCTCGCTCCCCAAGGCTCGGGTGGGGACCGAGGCTGAGGCCAAAGGGGCAGGGGAGGCAGGCCTGCTGCCTGCGCTTGATCTGTCCATCCCACAGCTCAGTCTGGATGCCCATTTGCCCACGGGCAAGGTGGAGGTGGCAGGGGCCGACATCAAGCTCAAGGGCTCCAGGTTTGCCCTGCCCAAGTTTGGGGTCAGAGGCCGGGACACTGAGGCTGGAGATCTTGGGTCAGGGTCGGCCGAGCTTGAGGGTAAGGGCCGGGGCTGGGATGGGAAGGTAAAGATGCCCAAGCTGAAAATGCCGTCCTTTGGGTTGGCTCGGGGGAAAGAAGCAGAAGTCCAGGGTGGGCGTGCCAGCCCAGGGGAAAAGCCAGAGTCCACAGCCAGGCATCTTAAGCTTCCCGAGGTGGAGCTGGCCACGCCGGGGACCGAGGAGGAAGGGCGGGCTGAGGGGGCAGCAGCTGTTAGCCGGGCGTGGCTGTCAGGCCTGCAGGTCTCCACGAGCAGGCAGGTGGGCACTGAGGGCCAGGAGGGGGCGCCGAGGATGCGCTCACTGGGCATCTCCCTGCCCCAAGTGGAGCTGACCAGCTTTGGGGAGGTGGGACTGGGTACCACCTCAGGGCAGCAGGCTGAAGGTACAACCCCTTCAGCAGAGGGCACAGCAGGCTACAGGGTCCAGTTGCCTCAGGTGACCTTGTCCCTACCTGGAACCCAGGTGGCCGGTGGTGAGCTACTGGTGGGTGAGGGTGTCTTCAAGATGCCTGCTGTAACCATGCCCCAGCTTGAGTTGGATGTGGGGTTGAGCCGTGAGGCACAGGTGGGCGAAGCAGCCACAGGCGAGGGTGGGCTGAGGCTGAAGGTTCCCACGCTGGGGGCAGGAGCTGGGGCGGGGGCAGAGGGGACTCAGGAGCAGTCTGTAGGGGCCGAGCACGCCTTCCGCCTCTCACTTCCCAACGTGGAGCTCTCACCACCCACCGTGGGCAGCCACGCCGAGTACCAGGTGGCAGAGGGCGAAGGGGACGCCGGGCACAAGCTTAAGGTGCGGCTACCCCGGTTTGGCCTGGTGCGAGCCAAGGAGGGGGCCGAGGAGGGAGAGAAGGTCAAGAGCCCAAAACTCAGGCTGCCCCGCGTGGGCTTCAGCCAGGGCGAGGAAGCCGCTGGGGAGGGCTCCCCCAGCCCTGAGGAGGAAGAAGAAGAGGGCACAGGGGAAAGAGCCTCAGGGCGTCGAGGCCGGGTACGCGTCCGCCTGCCCCGTGTGGCCCTAGCTGCCCCTTCCAAGGCCTCCAGGGGACAGGAGGGCGAGGCAGTTCCCAAGTCCCCTAGTGGGGAGAAGTCTCCCAAGTTCCGCTTCCCCAGGGTGTCCCTGAGCCCCAAGGCTCGGAGTGGGGACCAGGAGGAGGGTGGGTTCAGGGTCCGGCTGCCCAGTGTGGGGTTTTCAGAGACGGGGGCTCCAGGTCCCACCCGGATGGAGGGGGCTCAGGCTGCTGTCGTCTGAAGCCCCTGGCAGAGGAAACTCGCCTCCTGTCCCCCCTCCCTGCCCTCCCTCTGTCTTGTATGTGAGATAACCAGCACTAACTCTGAGAGGGTGGGAGGGGGGTGACTGACCAGGGCGGGGCGGCGGGCATGAGTGCCTGTATCTCGGCCACACCATGTGAATAAAGTAATCCAGAGGTAGCAAGTGTCTGGTCTCTGTGTGTGTTGTGGGGCGGGGCGGGGAGTGAGGAGGGTGGGGTGCGTGGAACAAAAAGAGCCCCAGAGCCACATAAACCAGAGACTCCATCGGCCTGAGACTAGAAGAACTAGATGGTGCCCGGCTACCACCTGACAAGGAACACAACAGAGTGTCCCTGACGGAGCAGGAGAAAAGTGGGGTGCAGAACTCAAATTCTAGTAAAAAGACCAGACTTAATGGTCTA
The DNA here is from genome assembly GCF_030014295.1 of Loxodonta africana. Taxonomy (NCBI): domain Eukaryota; kingdom Metazoa; phylum Chordata; class Mammalia; order Proboscidea; family Elephantidae; genus Loxodonta; species Loxodonta africana. The sequence continues at coordinate 5,260,455 of NC_087352.1, read as the reverse complement.
ACTGAGACTGGAGGAACCCCAGAAGACATGGCCCTCGGACTCTCTACTAACCCAGAATTAAAACCATTCCTGAAGCCAACTCTTCAGACTTAGACTGGACTATAAGACAAAAAATGATACTCATGAAGAGAATGCTTCTTAGTTCCAGTAGATACACGAGACTAAATGGGCAGCTCCTGTCCGGAGGCCAGATGAGAAGGCAGAAGGGGATAGGAGCTGGCTGAATGGACATGGGAAATCCGGAGTGGAAAGGAGGAATGTGTGGTCACATAGGGAGAGCAACTAGGGTCACATGACAATGTGTTTAAATTTTTGTATGAGAAAGTAACTTCAGCTGTAACCTTTCACTTAAAGCACAATTAAAAAACAAAAACTAGGTGGCCTTAAAAAAAAAAAAAAAAGAGCCCCGGAGGGAAAGTTTGAGGGGGACTTGAGCCTGGCTGGAGGGGAGCCTTTGGTATAGGGGGGACAAAGGCCACCCCTGGTCTAAGAAGATTCAGGGTGACCTTGGGATAGACTGGGGTGGGAGGCTGGTCTAGCCCTTCATCAGAGCGCAGCTGTGGGACCCCTCTGTTGGGGAATCCACATGTCCTAGGGAACTCAGTCACCCTGGGACAGGCCCCAGGGGCCCTAAGAGCAGATCGATACCCACTGTCCTCTTCCCGGCACCTCCCTGCCGCCAAGGGCGCCTTCGTGCAACCTGGCCTTCCACTTCCAGTCTGGCTGGTTTGACTGCCCATCCCAGGCCCCACCCAGGTAGGCCCCTTGTGCCCCTCTCCAGAACTGTGGGCTCAGAGCCTCCACCCTTGACACCTGGCTGCCTCTTAGGATTAGGCACCAGGGTCCTTCAGCCCCTGTCAGCGCTGGGCCTCAGCTGCCTCCCCACACCCCAACTAAGGATCTCAGCTGCTAAGCCCTCACCAGGGCATCCAGACACCCCCATGGGTCCCTGCCACACCCCTGACTGGACTAAGAAGGCATGTTCTCCAGTTCCAAATCATCTCTCCCCCACATCTGTCCTTCCCACTCTCTTCAAATCTTCTGTCCTCACCCACCGCCCCCCCATCCCAGAGGATGAGGCCCCGGCCCTTGAATCATCACAGACCCCCCTACTCAGACCTTTCTTTATGGGGCACACCCCTCCCCAGCCCACCAGCATTTCGGGGCATCCTCCCACCACAGCCCAGATCTGTCAGCAGTGGCCTCTCTGTGGCTATTCTGGGAGCTCCCTATCTCCCTGTCCTGCCTTCTCAGGGACCTTCGTCCTGAAAATTTCCACTTTCTTCTTAAGCTCCTTGGGCCCTCAGGCCCTCCTGGCCCCATCCACCGTCACACCCTCCCCGGGCTTCCGCTCCTCACCTTTGTGCTGACAACTCCCAAGTCCACGTGGGATCCGATGGCCTCCCAAATGCCTCCGCCAGGATGTCTCCTGGAAACTAGGAGGTTGTGTGAGCCAAGCTCCGACCCAGACTGCTCGGAGTCAAAGTCTGTCTCTGGCATCCTGTTGAGTGGCCATACCCACCCGTCGCCACTGAGTCAATTCTGACTCATGGCGACCCCATGTGTTACAGAGGAGAACTGCTCCACAGGGTTTTCTTGGCTGTAATCTTCACAGAAGCAGATCGCCAGGCTCTGGGTGGATTCAAACCGCCAACCTTTAGGTTAGCTGCTGACTGCACACTGCTTGTGCCTGGGTGACCATAGGCATTCTCAAAACTTCTTTGTGCCTCAGTTTTCTCTTCCATGAAATGGAACTATTGAAATTAGCTACATGAAAGAGAAGTCTCTGGTTCTTACTAGTATGTTTGTGAGGATTAGATAATGGTTGTAAAGCACCCAGTATGTGGTTAAATGTTTTGGTGTTAAATTTCCTAATCTGATCTCAGCATCTTCTCTCTCAACCTGTTCCTTGTCCGCCGCCACCCCATCTCAGAGACCACAAGCCAGAGCTCTGGGCCTCTTCCTGGATGGCTCCCGCCTTTCTCCCCAACTCATCAGTCCCGCAGCCTGTCCTCTTGGCCTCCTGAGTGTCTCATCCACCTCCCTCTTCCTCCCTCCCCAACCTCACCCACCTGAACCCTGCCCCGGCCTCCTTCCCAGCCTCTGGGCCTGCACACTTGCCCCCTGTCTTAGTCATCTGGTGCTGCTATAACAGAAGTACCACGAGTTGATGGCTTTAACAAAGAGAAGTTTATTCTCTCACAGTTCAGAAGTCCTGATTCAGGGTGCCAGCTCCAGGGGAAGGCTTTCTCTCTTTGACCTCTGAAGGAAGGTCCTTGTGGTGCATCAGTCTTCCCTGGGTCTGGGAGCATCTCAGGGCAGGAACCCCAGGTCCAAAGGACATGCTCTGCTCTTGGTGGTATGAGGTCCCCATGTCTCTCTGCTCGCTTCTCCCTTTTCTACCTCAAAAGAGATTGGCTTAAGACACTGCCTAATCTTGTAGGCCTCATCAATGTAACTGCCGCTAATCCATTTCATTACATCATAGTGATAGGATTTACAACACATAGGGAAATCACATAAAATGGTGGACAATCACATAATACTGGGACTCATGGCCCAGCTAAGTTGATAGATATTTTGGGGGGACACAATTCAGCCCATGACACCCCCTCCAACCCACCCCTTCTTCCCAGAGGAGTTTTTTGACACTCAAATCTGACCCTCCCCTCCCTTGCTCAAAGCCCTACCATGGCTCCCCAGTTTCTCAGAATAAAGCCTAAACTCCTCAGCTGGGGACTCAAGACCTTGTACAACCTGGCCCTGCCCAGCCACATGGCAGCCACCAACTGTGGCGGGTGTTTTCTAAACATAGACTTATACACACAAATGCTTTCAAGCCTCTGTCCATGCCATCCCTGTAGCCAGGAAAGCCTGCCTTTCCTCACTTCTGTCTGTAGGTACATACCGTACCTGTATGCCCAAGGTCCACATTTGTTCATCTCTCTCAGTCAACCCTTCACCTGTCAGCCTCTCCGGCGTTCCGCTACTGCGTGGGGGAGGGGGCCTGCCTGGTACCCCCCCCCCCCGCCATTCCAGCCAGGTCTCCAACAACAGAACCAGAGCCACTCAGCAACGCTGGAACTCATTCAGGGAGGCCTGGCGCCCCTCATCCCAAGCCAGGTGGGCTTCGGGGGAGGGGTGCAGCCCCTGGCAGACTCGCAGTTTGGCCGAGGGGGTAGAGGGGTGCCAGGGAGCCGGGGGCGAACCTCGCAGGGGGAGGCACGAGTGCGGTTGTCTTTCCCCCATTGGGGGGGCCCCGGGGCCGGCGGCGGGGCGGGAGGCCTTGGCGGCACAGCCTGTGGGGGTGGGGTGGCGGCAGGGCAGGGGCTGGCACGGGGGGCACCATGGCCACCATCCAGTCAGAGACCGACTGTTACGACATCATCGAGGTGCTCGGCAAGGGCACCTTCGGGGAGGTGGCCAAGGGCTGGCGGCGGAGCACGGGCGAGATGGTGGCCATCAAGATCCTCAAGAACGACGCCTACCGCAACCGCATCATCAAGAACGAGCTGAAGTTGCTCCGCTGCATGCGAGGCCTGGACCCCGAGGAGGCCCACATCATCCGCTTCCTCGAGTTCTTCCACGACGCCCTCAAGTTTTACTTGGTCTTCGAGCTGCTGGAGCAAAACCTCTTTGAGTTCCAGAAGGAGAACAACTTCGCACCCCTCCCTGCCCGCCACATCCGTACGGTCACCCTGCAGGTGCTCAGAGCCCTGGCCCGGCTCAAGGAGCTGGCCATCATCCACGCTGACCTCAAGCCTGAGAACATCATGCTGGTGGACCAGACCCGCTGCCCCTTCAGGGTCAAGGTGAGTGGCGCTGCCCAGGGCAGTCACGTCCCTCCTTCTTGTCTTCTCCCAGCTTTCTGAGGCCCTGGAGTCATCTCTTGGCATTGGGGCCTCCCTTGTCCTCACTCCTGGCACGGAGGTCTCGCCAACCCTGTCCGTGATGCCTCTCCCATATCCCGGCTCCAAAATCCTATCTCCCCATCCCAGACCTGAGGTCACCCCTGTTCCCTGTCCCAGCCCTGAGGTCTCCTCTGTCCTTGTTCCCTTCTTATCTCAGCTCCTTTGGCCTAGTCCTGGCTTGTGGGGCTGACATTCTCGTGGGGGAGATAGCGTTCCCAAGAGAAACGAGGAAACTGTTGCGTGTGAGTGAGGAGGAAGGATAAAGGAGGGAAGCAGGAGGCATGGGGAGAGGGTAGTGGTGTGTGGGACTTGGGACACGATGGTCAGGGAGGCCTCACTGAGAAGGTGGCCTTTGAGGGAAGTCCTGGAGGGAGGTAGCCATGCAGACATCTGGGGGAAGAGCCCTCAGGCGGCAGGAACAGCCAGTGCGAAGCCCCTGAGGTAGGAGTGTGCCTGGTGTCTGTATCTGAGGAAGAGTGAGGAGGCTAGTGTGGCCGAAGCATAGTGAATGAGGGGAGTCGGGGAAAGGATATCAGGGAGGTGAGGGGGCTGGATCATACAGGGCCTGTGGGTTCTGGGGGTACTTTGGCTTTACCCTGTGGGAGATGGAGCTGCAGGAGAACGTTGAGCAGAGGAGGGAGGTGATGTCCTTTGGCTGTTCCCAGGTCCCTCTGGCTGTGTGGGGGGCGGGGTGTGGGACCAGTGAGGAGGTGACAGAACTAGTCCAGGCGGGAGATGAGGGTGGACAGGACCAGAGAGAGGAGTGGGAGGAGGAAAGCGGGCTGGATTCTGGGTAGATTTTGGAGATGGAGACAACAGGATTTGCTGAAGGATCACATATGAAGTGTGAGAGAGGAAGAGAGGGCTCAAGGGGGACTGAAAGGCTGTCGTCCCGAACAACTGGGAGGGTGGCAGTGACACTGCCCATCACGGACAGCTTTGTTCAACATTTACTGAACACCTGTGCTGGCCAGCCACCAGCCCCCGGGTTCCCTTTTCCCAGTCCTGACCTCATACCCTGCCCACGCCTCCCCCGTCCCTGCCCGACCCCTCTGCTGATGGCTCTGTCTCTGGTGGTTGGTATGAACTAGGAGCACCATGAGGGCAGGCCTGAGGCCATCCGAAGCACTGCCACGTCCTCAGTATCTCTCCCAGTACAGTGCGGGGACACAGTTAGTGCTGAATGAATGTCAGAAACACAGAGACAGAGACAGGACAGACCAGATCATTCTGCCCGAGAGACGGAAAGACAGAGACCCCAGGACGGGGAGACTCCCACAAACACAGTAGGAGACAAGACAGATCCACAGCACTTAGCCATTGTTGGCACCACTACCGTGTTTGTGGAATGAATGAATGAACGTTGACTGAGCGCCCAGGGTGGTTCAGCCCCTCAGGGGTTCAAGCCCCGGCAGTCTGGCTTCAGAGTCCAGATTAAAAACGATCTCGTGATGCTGCCTTCTGCAAATGGACATTGAGGGATAGCTGAATGAAAAGCAGAGAAACTCAGAGAGGCAGCTGAGGCAGGTACGGAGAGAGAGTCGCGGAGATTCGGAGCAGGAATGGCAGACAGTTCCACCCAGAGGTGTGGGAGAGACAAAGGCTTTCAGCCGTTCCGTGCTAGCTCAACAGGTGTTCATCATCACCTGTCATGTGCCAGGGGCCTGTGGTGGCTGTTACCAGTGCTTGAAGATGAAGACAGGAGAGGACCTGGGCTTTGGGGACACACAGCCTTTCTAGTGGGTGGGTACAGAAACGGAATCAGAGAGAGACACTGAGAGATGAGAGACATCAACAAGCTACGTAGAGGCAGTTGTAAAGAAAGAAGGAGAGAAAGAGATACAAACAAGAGACAAAGAAATAGAACCACAGGTATGTAAGCCCATTCACTCAGTCAGTCACTCCTATTGCGTCCCTGCTGTGCACCAGGGACTGTTCGATTCTGATTCATAGCAAACCTATAGGACAGAGTAGAACTGCCCCAAAGAACTTCCAAAGAGCGGCTGGTGGATTCGAACTGCCAATCTGCCGGCCTTTTGGTTAGCAGCCGTAGCTCCTAACCACTGTGGCACTGGGGTTTCAGAGGAATAGAACACGGGATGGGAAGTTGAGGGTGCAGTTTTTGAGAGGATGGTCAAGGGGGGCCTCATTGACAAGGTGACATTTGAGTGAAGACCTAAAGGAGGTATGGAGGGAGCCATGTGGATATCTGGGGAAGAGCATTCCAGACAGAGGGAACAGCCAGTGCAAAGGCCCTGAGGTGGAAATGTGCTTGCTTGTTCAAAGAATAGTGAGAAGGCTCATGTTGGTTAGGGCAGGGTGAGCGAGGGGGCAAGTGGGAGGAGATGAGGGGTAGGGCAGATTGTTGGAGACTTGAGGACCACAGTGAGGACTTTGGCTTTTATCACAGGAGGTGGTAAAAGCCACAGCAGGGTTCTGAGCAGGCAAGAACGTGCTGTGACATGGGTGCTCACAGGATCTCTCCAGCTGTGCATGTGGAATGGACAGAGAGGCCAGGGAGGAGGCTCCTACATTAGTGTAGGCAGGAGACCATGGTGGACAGGACCAGGGAGCTGTGGGTGGGATAAGGAGTGGACAGATTCCGGATCTGTTTAGAAGGTGAAGCCAACAAGATTTGCTGATAGACAGGGTGTGGGGTGAGGGAGAGAGGGGTCCTCATCCTCACAGGCATAAGTTCTGATGGAGAGACACAGAGATGGAGTCAGACACTGAGCCTGACACACAAACCAGAGACAAAGGGAAAGACAGACAGAGAGACATAAGCAGGAGATACAGACTCATGGATGCAGACAGACAAAGCAAGTGACAGATGCAGACAGACACTGGTGAGAGAAGCCAGAGCAGGCTGTGATGCACTGCCACTGCCACTCACCGGTGCCAACTTGCCTGCCTGCCCACCTACACACAGGTGATCGACTTCGGCTCGGCCAGCATTTTCAGCGAGGTGCGCTATGTGAAGGAGCCGTACATCCAGTCTCGCTTCTACCGGGCCCCTGAGATCCTACTGGGGCTGCCCTTCTGTGAGAAAGTGGATGTGTGGTCCCTGGGCTGTGTCATGGCTGAGCTGCATCTTGGCTGGCCCCTCTACCCGGGCAACAATGAGTACGACCAGGTGCGCTACATCTGTGAGACCCAGGGCCTGCCCAAGCCCCACCTGCTGCATGCTGCCCGCAAGGCCCACCACTTCTTCAAGCGCAACCCCCACCCTGATGCCACCAACCCCTGGCAGCTCAAGTCCTCGGCTGACTACCTGGCAGAGACCAAGGTAGGGGGGCAGGCAGGTGAGGGCAGTCAGCATGGGGGTGCCTCATAAGAAAAATCTAGATTAGACCTTCGTGGAGGACCAGAAGCTTGGAGGTCAGCCATGGGAGTTGTCACAGCAAGAGAGATCTGGGCGAGACCAAAGGTGGGACTGATAGTTTGAAGGTCAGCTCTAGGGGCTGCTGCAGCAAGACAGATCTGAGTAAGATTTCAGGGACTGAAATGTAGGGGTTGGAGGTAGAGGGGCTGCTGTGAGAAGGTGGACGTGTGGGTCATAGCAAGAGGGTTCTGGGTTATACCACAGAGAAAACGTGAGGTCTGGGGTTAAGTGTGAGAGTTGCAACAGAAAGAGGGATCTAAATGAGACTCCAGGTGGGACTGGAAGTTGAGGGAAGCCTCTCAGCTACCTTCCTGGCTGCTGTCATCAAATCTGTGCAGCAAGGAGTCTGGGTCAGACAGCAGGGAGGACTGGAAGTTTGGAGCCAGTGGTGGGAGCTGTCACAGCAAGAGGGATCTGGGTGAGATCAAAGGTGGGACTGACAGTTTACGGCAGCTCTTCTGACAGCTCCATGGCTGGGGGTTATCACACTCTAAGGTAGCAAGAAGGGTCTGGTTTTGACTACAGGCCCAGGCCTGGAGGCCTGGTGTCAGATGTGGGAGCTGTAGCAAAAAGGGATCTGGATTTGACTCCAGACAGGACTAGGGGTTTCAGGCAGCCCCTTTGCTAACTGCTGGTAGGGGCTTGGACACGGCTCTGGGGAGGACTGGCCAGGGGTGAGGTGTGGAACTTGGTCCATGAGAGCTGTGGGTCAGACAACAGGAGGACTGAAGGATGGCCAGGTTCTCCTACTTCCTGCAGTAGGAGGAGAGATCTGGATTAGACTAGAGACGTGTGGGCCTCCCAGCAGCAAGAGAGCTCCAAGTAAAGTCACGGGAAGAACTGGAAGTCAGGGTGCAGGTGTGTGGACTTATAACAACAAGAGAGCTCCGGGAAAAGACTGAAAGTCAGGAGTTGTATGTGGGCCCCATGATGGCAAGAGAGCCCTGGGCCAGCCCAGGGGACAGCCTGGAGGGCAGGAGTTACATCGGGTCCCACAGCAGGAGTGGATGTGGCCTCTACCCCGTGCCCCTTGTGCCCTGTCAGGTGCGCCCGCTGGAACGTCGCAAGTACATGCTGAAGTCACTGGACCAGATCGAGACAGTGAACGGCAGTGGGGCGGCCGGGCGGCTGACCTTCCCAGACCGTGAGGCACTGGCTGAGCACGCTGACCTCAAGAGCATGGTGGAGCTGATCAAGCGCATGCTGACATGGGAGTCTCATGAGCGTATCAGCCCCAGCGCGGCCCTGCGCCACCCCTTCGTGTCTATGCAGCAGCTGCGCAGCGCCCACGAGTCCACACGTTACTACCAGCTCTCGCTACGCGGCTACCGTCTCTCCTTGCAGGTGGAGGGCAAGGCTGTATCTGCCATGGATGACGGGCCACCCTACTACCGGCTGGCTGAGGAGGAGGAGGCCGTGGGCCTGGGCAGTGCGGCAGGCAGCGGGCCCTTCTTCCGTGAGAAGGCACCAGGCATGCAAAGGGCCATCGACCAGCTGGACGACCTGAGTCTGCAGGAGGCGGGGCGGGGCCTGTGGGGTGAGACCCATGTGGATGTGGTCCCTGACATGCTGGCCCCACTCAAGGCAGCTGGCCCTGGCCGCCGGGTGCCTGACTCTGGCCCTGAGCCTATCCTGGCCTTTTACGGCAGCTCCCTAGCAGGCCGCCACAAGGCCCGCAAGCCGCCCACAGGCTCCAAGTCCGACTCCAACTTCAGCAACCTCATCCGGCTGAGCCAGGCCTCGCCGGAAGATGAGGGGCCCTGCCGGGGCAGCGGCTGGGAGGAGGGAGAGCGTCGAGGGGCCTCCGCTGAGCCGCCTACCATCCCGCAGCGGGGCGGGGATGGGCCCGACATCAAAGACCTGGCCATGAACGCTGAGGTATGCCAGGTGGTGGGCAGGTGGCAGGTGGTTCTGGGACCAGGGCCTCCCCCAGGGCTCCAGGAGGGGGGCACAGTTAACCAGGCCTTACCTGCCATCTGTATTGCACTGTGTGCCGCTGGCTGAGGGTTCAACACGCACTAACCCACATTCAGGATGTGATAAGGCTCAGCACGCACCACATTCAGGATATATGGCTCAGCACACACTAGCCACGTTCAGGATGTGATAAGGCTCAGCACACATTAACCCACATTGGGGAATAAGGCTCAGCACACATTAACACACTGAGGATATGACAAAGCTCAGGACACATTAAGGTCTCAGCACATACCCGTTTAACCCCAGGAGGAGGTGATGAGGGTTCAAAACATGTGAGATCACCCTCAGGATGTGACCAAGTGTCCACTGGAACAGGAGGGCATGCATGAAGGGCAGGCCGGTGGTACTCGGGGCTAAAGGCTTCTTGGCTGATGGCCCTCTCTTCTTCTCCCCAGAGGGCAGACCCTGAGCTCTTTGACCCCAGCAGCTGTCCTGGGGAATGGCTGAGTGATCCAGACTGGAGCCTGGAGGGTGTCAGGGGGCCACAGGCTCAGGGCCTGCTGCCCCACCACACCCGGGCCACCAGCTTTCTGCAGCATGTTGGCGGGCACCACTGAGGGTGCCCCACCCCTGCCCATTGCTGGAGTGGCCTTGACTGGAGTGGCATCCTCTCTTGACCCAAACTGCTCCTCAGAGCCACCCCCAGAACCCGCAAATTATTCTTCCAGAAAGATAGTTATCCAGAAACTCCCTATTCCTCTTGCCCATGGCACATGCCTGCACGTACCCGCAAACACTGGAGGGCCTTGGGGTCAGGCCTGTGGCCCCTCGGCCAGAGGGAGGCGGGAAGGGGGCCGCCCCCTGCTGGCCCCGAGCAGGCTCCCATCCTGCTGTCTCTGCCTATTTCAATAAAGAACTGTTCAGCATCCTGCCTCACACCTGTCCTCACTGCCCCGGGCCTGGCCTGGCCCTGGCATGGGATTCCAGGCGGCTGTCATCAGTGGAACTGAAGGGAAGGGCTGTGCTCAGCGCACACTAACCCATCCCCTAAGCTTGTTCAGTGCCTAGCATGTGAGATCTACCTTCAGAGCATTCTAAGTGTTTAGCATGTACTAATCCAAGGTTGCCTAATGCTGAGGGCTCGCTGTCAGTTACACTGTCCTCGCTATGTGCTACGAGCTTGGTATGCACTCATTCATGCTTGGACATGTGAAGTGTAAGTTCACTTGCATGCTTGGTGCACATGCCAATGTTCAGCACATGCTATCCCACCCTTGGGATATGGCTGGGAACATGCTGAGTGTGCAGCACACGCTAACCCACGCTGGCTGCTTGACCAGGGCTCAGTCCATGCTAGGCCATGTGGGTCAATACACTGTGGGCTTGTGTGCGCTGCACACTAAGGGGTCAGCACACACCAGTCCACACAGGCCACACACTGAGTGCCCAGGACACGCTGGTCCACACAGGTCACATGATGAGTGCTCAGCACATACCAGTCACATGCTGCGCTCAGCACACTCCAGTCCACACAGGCCACATGCTGAGTGCTCAGCACACTCCAGTCCACACAGGCCACACACTGAGTGCTTAGGACATGCTGGTCCATACAAGTCACATGCTGAGTGCTCAGCACATGCCAGTCACATGCCGTACTCAGCACATTCCAGTCCACACAGGTCACATGCCAAGTGCTCAGCACATGCCAGGCACACACTGTACTCATCACACTCCAGTCCACACAGGCCACATGCCGAGGGCTCAACACACAGTGGTCCACACAGATCACACACTAAGTGCTCAGCACACACTGATGCACACAGCTCACATGCTGAGTGCTCAGTACACGCCAGTCACATGCTGTACTCAGCACACTCCAGTCCACACAGGCCACATGCTGAGTGCTCAGCATACTCCAGTCCACACATGCCACAGACTGAGTACTCAGGACGCACCAGCCCACGAAGGTTACATGCTGAGTGTTCAGCACACGCTAGTCACATGCTGTGCTCAGCACACTCCATTCCACACAGGTCACAAGATGAGTGCTCAGCACATGCCAGTTACACACTGTACTTAGCACACTCCAGTCCCCACAGGCCATGCAATGAATGGTCAGCACACGGTGATCCACACAGGCCACATGCTGAGTGCTCAGCACACACCGGTCCACATACTGTAGTCAGCACACTCCAGTCCACAAGGCCACACACTGAGGGATCAGCACATGCCAGTCCACACAGGCCACATGTTGAGTGCTCAGCCACACCAGTCACATGCTGAGCCCTCGGCATTTGATCTCAGTGGGCTGGCAGGTATTGAGCCTACTCAGATCAAATGCTGAGGACTCAGCATACACCAGTCTACACAGATCACATGCTACGGACTCAGCACATGCCAACCCACACTGGTCACACGCTGAGGGCTCAGCACATGCCAGTCTGCACGGGTCCTATGCTGACCGCCCAGCACATGCTAGGCCAGCAGGTCACCACAGTGTGCTCAGTACACACCAGTCCACACGGGCCACATGTTGAGGGTTCAGCACGTCAGGCCACACAGATCACACCTGAGGGTTCAGAGCGCACTAAGCTGTCCCCACAGAGGCCCATGCCAGCTTTCCCCTGGGCCCCAAGACGCTATGTCACCACTGCTCAGGCCCAGGCTGTACAGACAAGTTATTTACTTAGTATTATAATCTCGGACCCTTCTTGCCCTGGAAAGGGGGTGGGCCAGGGGGCTGGGCCCAGCATGCATCCCCACTTCTTTGGGGGTTGATCCCTCCCCCAGCTCTGCTGGGTCCCACGGCCACAGTGTCGGGCCAGTAGGGGTGGAGGTAGAGGTGGGAGAGCAGCGGGGAGCCTGCAGGGGCCACAACAGGGCACAGAGAAGCAGGAGCATGGGGACAGGGGCCTGGACCCAGGACACTTGGGTCCACAGGCCTGGGCCTCAGAGCAGGCGGCAGGCGTTGCCCACGCTGTCAGCCGAGGCGTCAAGTTCATGGCTGTAAGGGGAGTCCCAGTCCCGCACAAACACGGCCTCCAGCTGGCTCCGCAAGCCGCCCCGCCCATTCTGGGTCACCAGCAGTGAGGTGCCTGCTGTCTCTGTGAAGTAGCTGCCGGACCAGTTGGAGGTTCCTATGGGACGGGGGGCAAAGAGTCAGAGCCCCGTGGGGGTCGCCGGGCCCTGGTGTCCAGAGCTCTCCCTGTCCCCTCCGCCCCTTCGGCGGTCCTCGGGCTACTCACCGATGTAGGCAGCACGTTCAGTTACCATGTACTTGTTATGGCTGACACGGGCATATGGGATCCGGGCCTGGGTCTCGTCCGCAGGAACCACAAAGAGTTTCTGAGTGGGGAGGGAGAATGGGGAAGAGCATGAGACGCTGGGTGGGTTGAGAGAAGCCCCAGGTGTGGCGTGGGGTATGGAATGAAGTCTGTGAGAACGGGGACTCAGCTTTTTCCGCAGAATCCTCTGGGCAGAAGACGGCCTAGTGGGGTGGCAACTCAGTAAACACTCACTGAAAGGGAGGACTGAGTCGCCTCATATGCCACCCTCTTCCCTCTGGAATGGCTACTATTCACCCCCCAGATGTCCCCTTCTCAAGAAAGTCTCAGGCTGGGAAAGGTGCTTCCTTTGGGCCCCTCCGTCCAGGCCCCGACCCCCTCAGCCTCTGTCTCCCCTGTCCTGGCCTGGCCCGAACCCCTCTGTCTGCACTTCCGGTCTCAGCCCGACTCCTCTGCCCCATAATCTCCCCATGACGACACGGCTTACTCTGGTCTCTGGTCGTCCTTGTCAGGTGACCCAGGAGCTCCGTGAGGGCCATGTCCCAGCACTGCCTACACTGGGACTGAGGGGTGAGTCTGGGGCAGGCGCTTACCACCTGGATGTCCAAGTGGGTGTGGTTGTCACGCAGAGCAGCCAGGGAGAGCAGGAAGGCCCGCATGGACAGCTCCGAGTGGCCCCAGCAGCTGACCAGCAGGCGCACCTTGACGCCCCGTTCATAGGCGGCCCGCCGCAGCCCGTCGTCAACAGCTGGCCAGAACCTGAGGTGGCGGATGTGAAGGGCACTTTTGTCCATAGCCTCACCTTCAGCCTCAGGGCCAAACCTGGACCCTGCTCAGCTTCTGAGAGCCCCCGAGCCCTCCATCTCTGGCTCCCAGTATCTGCCTCCTTAAACCCCACATTCTATACACCCCATTTCTGCCACCCGGCTCCCAATGTGACCATTGTCTTGTCCACTGCCCCCAGAAAACATTCTTCGGCTTCCCAAGCCCTACTATCCCCCGTCTCTGGCCCTCAGCCCCTCCTTCATATTGCTGATCAGAAACCCCCAACCCTGCTGCCTCAAATCGTAAGACTCTCAGCCCATCCCTGTGCCCCAAACACCAAGCCCACACCCTGTTTCCAGCCCACGCTTCCTGCTTGGCACCTCCTAAAACCCTCCACCCCCACCTCACGCCTCCAGTCCTTCACCTTTGCCCTTATCTCCAGTATTCTCATCCTCTCCTCTGACCCCCCGAAATGTCACCCCTATCTCTTAGTAATCCCACCCCATTCCCGTCTCAAGCCCCCAGGTCTCTTCTGCGTCTTCCAGTGGTCACCCTGTCCATCCCCATTCCCCGGCCCCCCTTCCGGCTTTCTGAGCCTCATCACTCCTTGTCCTGTCTCCTCCCCGTCCTGAGCCCTGTCCATGCGCCTAGTGGCACCTGCGTGGATGAGAGAACTCCATGGTGGGCAGGTAGTTCATGACTGCAACGTAGATGAAACTGCGGGCGCTGTCCACCACGTTGAGCAGAGCCTTCAGGTCTGGGGTGCGACCACTTGGACACAGTGGTGGGGGTGCACTCTGGGGGTGAGGAACAGTCACAACAGATGCCCTGCCAAGGACACTGTCACAGCGGACCCCGTGTTTGGACAGCTCACTTCAAGCTGGGTCCTGTGGAGCTCAGAGTCCTCAGGCTCCATGAAGGGGAGGGATAATTGCCTTGTCCGTCTCACAGATGAGAAAACTAAAGCTCACACAGGGTAAGTGACTTGCCTAAGGTCACAAGCTGGTACATGGAGCCAGGATTTGAACTCAGGCTGTCTGGTTCCAGAACCTATGCTCTAACCAGGGGGTTCTCGACATACGGCTCCTGGTCCAGCAGCACCAGCCTTCATCCCTGGTCCAGCAGCATCAGCCTCACCTGGGAACTTATTAGAAACACAAATTCTTGGGCCTCACTGCACACCTTGTACTGAATCAGAATCTCAGGTTTTAATAAGCCCTGCAGGTGATTCTGGTGCATAGTCGAGTTTGAGAACCTCTGTTCTTATGACTTTCTTTCCCTGACTGGCTCACAGCCCGCCCCCAGTGGGAATGCCTCAGGTGCCCAGCTGGGCCCAGATCCCTCAATCCTCATGACAGCCTGTGGGGTGATAAGCGTTGCTACCAGACCCACTTTTCAGATGAGGAAACTGAAACTCTGAAAAAGGAAGTGGTCGTAGGGAACCCTAATTCCCTGTGAGTCTCGAGATTCTTACAGTAAAGGCTTTCAATGAATCATGCATGCTTCCCTGTGTCCACGCCTTTGTGCTGGGCCTTCCACAATGACTCTGGGCCTGGCTGTGGAACTTGCTCTGGCCAGTGAGTCATCAGCAAATGTGATATAAGCAGAGGCCTGAAAAATACTTGTGTATTGGAGTCAGCCTTCTGGGCACACAGCTGCCACCTGAAGCAGCCAGGGCTAGCCTGCTGGAGACGTGTGCCTCAGCTAACAGCCAGCACCAATACCAGACGTGTGAGCGAGGCCCTCTCAGACCAGCCGAGCCTGGATAAGCCATGTTCCCCACCCAACTTCAGAACAACAACAATAAGAAGAAAAACAACAAACATTCGCTAAATGTCCCATTACATGAGAATACCTGTTGTGGCCAGATGACTAGAATCACAGGAATGACCCAAGTGGCAGCTGAAGAACCTCCCAGCTGAACCTAGCCCAAGCTGTTGACCCACAGAATTGTGAGCAAATAATTTTTGTTTTAAGCCATTAAGTTTCAGAGTGATTTGTTGTGAAGCAATAAATAACTAGACATTCCCATTCCTCACATTTCTACTTTTAGGGAACTCCATCAGATAATTTCTGGCCTCTCTTCTCTACACCTCCTCCCTCATTCCTGCCCTGGGGAGGGAGCATGACTTTGGGGTACGTGGGAGAGGTTAGGAAGAAACTGGGTAGGCAAGGGTTCCTCAAGTACTGCCCCCATCTCTGCCACTTCTTAGCTGGAGGATTTTGGGCAAGTCACTTTGTTCCTCTGTACCTCAGTTTCCTTATGTGTAAACGGGACAAAAATAGCACCTACCTTCCAGGGTTGTGATGAGGATTAAATGAGCAGATCACCCAGCAAAGTATATGCATGCAGTAAGTATTCAATAAGAGCCAGATATTATTACAATTATTAATGATAGTAACATCATATATTATAGTTATTATTATTGCAAAGATAGCAGAAATAGCAGACAGGCATGTCCCGGCCAAAGCAGGTATTTTCATGTGATGGGGCATTTAGTAAGTGCTGTTTGTCCTTAACGCAGTCAGTGGCTAACCAAAAGGTTGGAGGTTCAAGTCTACCCAGAGGTGCCTCAGAAAAAAGGCCAGGTGATCTACTTCTGAAAAATCAGACACTGAAAACCGTATGAGCACAGTTCCACTCTGACACACATGGGGTTGCCATGAGTTAGTCGACTCAATGGCAACTGGTTTTTTTTTTTTTTTTGGTTGTTTTTATTATTATTGTCATTGTTTGAAGTTAGGTGGGGAAGATGGTTGACATTTCATGGAGTTCCCCTAAACAACACAAGTCTACCTGTCCTGTGTTAACAGCTGCAATGTGGCAGGGCCAGAACTCAAACTCTTCTCTATCTGGGATTTTAATTATTCTATCAACCTTCCACACTGGGCAAGATCCAGAGCTCTGGGGACCAAGGGGTACCCAGGCTGCCCACCTCAACAGTGAAAATATCCACAGCCAGAAACAGTAGTTCCTCGTCTAGAGTGCTCAATATCTGCCATGAGCAACAGCTGGCGCTACCCAGTAGAACTTTTTACAGTTTGGAAATGTTCTACACCTGCGCTGTCCGACACGGTAAGCCTCTAGTCACTTGTAGCTATGAAGTACCTGAAATGTGGCTACTGCAACACAGGAACTGAATTAATTGTAGTCATTTGGGTTAAATTTAAAGAGTCACATGTGGCGATACTGGGCAGCACAAGGCTAAACCAATGGCTTGATGCACATGAACCCAAGTGGACCTCACCCATTCGCCCTAAGAGATTGTGAATATCAGGATAGACCCATTTTCTAGTCAAAACTAAGGCCTAGGGAGGTTGAGGCATTGCCCAGGCCTCGACCAAACACAGTGACGGGGTGACGGCCAATGGTCAAGACATGCCCTCCCCACCAGCCATTGGGCAGGGAAAGATGAAAGCCGTGAGTCATGGGGTGTGGCCAGGGTGTGGCAGGGCCCCCCTCCCCAGACTCACTGCCAGATAGGCCAGAGCAGGGGTTCCGTTGAGGCAGATCTCCATTGGTGTCTCTTGATTGTAGCGGGTGTCATAGGCCCGGGGCCAGGGTGACGGGATGGAGCTGCCCGCCTGGCCCAGGAACCAGTAGGCCTCGAAGATCTTGGTCAGGTCACGAGCTAGGCAGCTGCAGTTGTACATGACCACGCCCAGCTCCTTGACCTGTGGAGGGCAGTGCTGAGATCAGGTGTAGTGGCCTGGTGCCCACAGATGTCAGAGACACCCCCAGCCCCTCCGTCTCCACACCCCACTGTGACTCAGTCCACACCCCTCTCTCCTCTATCTGGGTTTTTAGTTGTTCTATCAACCTTCCATGCAGAGCTAGGTCCAGAGCTCTGAGGACTGATGGGTACCCAGGCTGCCCACACCAACAGTGAAAATACCAATAGCTAAAAACAGTAGTTCCTTGTCTAGAGTGATCAACATTTGCTGCGAGCAACAGCCAGCACTACCCAATAGAATTTTATGCAGTGATAGAAATTTTCTGCATCTGTGCTGTCCAATATTATAGCCTTGGTCTGGCCCCCTCTCTCTGGCCCTCGGTCTCCCCTCTTCTCTGCCCCTCTGTCTTCCTCCCCCTCTCTCTGGCCCTCAGTTTCCCCCCATTATGGATTGAGTTGTGTCCCCCCCCAAAAAAAACATGTGTTGTAAATCCTAACTTCTATGCCTGTGGTTATCTCATTTGGGAATGAGTTGTCTTCATTATTTAATGAGGCAGGATTAGTGTAGGTTGAGTTAATCTCTTTTGAAAAAGCAAAGTAAAAAAGCAGAGATAGGGGAGGAGAGATGACAAGCTAGGTGAAGACTGCCCAAGGGAAGCAGCTCAGAGGAGACAAGGACCTTCCTCCAGAGGTGACACAGAGAGAAAGCCTCCTCCTGGAGTCAGCACCCTGAATTTGAACTTCTAGCCTCCTAAACCATGACAAAATAAATT
The DNA here is from genome assembly GCF_030014295.1 of Loxodonta africana. Taxonomy (NCBI): domain Eukaryota; kingdom Metazoa; phylum Chordata; class Mammalia; order Proboscidea; family Elephantidae; genus Loxodonta; species Loxodonta africana. The sequence continues at coordinate 5,242,746 of NC_087352.1, read as the reverse complement.
TCTGTTTGTTAAGGCCATCCACTTGTGGTATTTCTGTTACAGCAGCACTAGAGAACTGAGACAGAATTTGGTACTGGGAGTGGGGTGCTGCTGTAACAGATATTTGAAACGTGGAAGGAGTTTGGAATTGGGTAATGGGTACAGGATGGAAGAGTTTTAAGGTGCCTAATAATAAAAGCCTAGATTGCCTTCAAGAGACTGTTGGTAGACTTATGGATGTCAAAGGCAATTCTCGTGAGAGCTCTGAAGGAAGTGAGGAGAGCCATAAAGAAAGTCTCTGTTGTCTTGGAGAATATATATGGGGCAACAGAATGTTGCTAGAAATGTGGATGTTAAATGTGCTTCTGGTGAGACTTTAAAAGAAAATGATCAGTGTGTGACTGGACAATGGAGGAAGGGTGATGCTTTTCAGGCAGTGGCAAATAACTTGTCTGAATTATTTTCAAATGTTTGGAGGAAGGTAGAACTTGTAAGTGATGAACCTGGATATCTGGCTGAGGATATTTCTAAGCAAGATCTTAAAGGGGCTGCACGGTTTCTCCTTGCTGCTTATAGTAAAATGTGAGAGGAACGGGATGAACTTAAAAATAAACTGTGCAAAATGAAAAAATAATTAAAAAATATGGAAAATTCTGTTGTGCAAACTAAGGACATGTGTCCTGGAATATTCACCAAGGATGTGGTTACACAATATTTTGTTAAAGTGATTAAGCCTGTGGCTGATGGATCTAACCAACTACAATGGCAGAAAACCCATCAGCTTAGACTGAAAGGGGACAGTGAAAGAAAGAAGGGAAAGAATGCTGTCTGACTCCTGGAATTCTACAGTCAGGAAACAGGTCAAAGGAGCTACATCTGTTGTTCTCCAAGAAAAGAAAAGGACCAAGGACCATCCCTGGAGCAGCTCGAAGATCAGAACTGTTGGAAGCAGCACTGGAAGCAGGGCCTTCTCATTTTCAAAGGGTGGGGCCACTGTCTCCTGGATCTCAAAGAGTGGAGCCAGAGTCTCCGAGGTTTCAAAGAGTTGGATCTTCACTAACTCGGTTCCAGGGTGTGGAGCTGCTGTTAAGTGTGCGAGGGGGATGGGACCGCTGCCCAAAACTGAGGGGGTGGGGCTACCACACTCAAGGGACAGAAGAATAGGGCCTGCCAGGACTGACAGGGTGGGGTTGCCACTCAGATGGACTAGGAGAATGGGGCCAACCAAAGCCAACAGAGCAGAGGTGCTGTCCCAGTGGGCCTAAAGATGAAGCTAAAGCCCAGAGCCAAGGGGCCTCCACCCAGAATTCAGACAGCATGGCCACCACCTAGATTCTGGAGGGTGGGACCCCTTGCTACACATGGTTCCAAAGAACAAAGGATTATTTTCAAGCCTTGAGAGCTATTGTAAATTGTTCTGCTTTGTTTTGGACTTGCTGGGTGCCTGTTATCCCTTCTTTCCCTCAAATTTTTCCCATCTGTAATGGAAATGTCTACATTGTGCCTATTCCACCATTGTACTTGGGAAACAGATAACCTGTAGTCTAGATTTCACAGGTTCACAGATGAAGAGAAATTTTGCCCCTGGCTGGAATATGCCTGAAGTCTCATCCATAATTGATTTAGATGATTCAGAAGATGAGATTTTGGACTTGGAGTGGATTTAAGACTTTGGGGATGATGTGATGGGGTGAATGTGTTTTGCAGGTGACAATGACATGCATATGGTGGGCCAAAGGGTGGAATGTTATGGATTGAATTGTGTCCCCCCAAAAATATGTGTCATAAATCCTAACCTCTACGCCTGAGATTATAATCCCTTTTGGGAATGGGTTGACTTTATGTTAATGAGGCAGGATTAGTGCAGGGTGCGTCTTGAGTTAATCTCTTCGGAGATATAGAGGAGATTAAACAAGCAAGGGAAAGCAGCAGAGATGGGGGAAGAGAGATGCCAAGCCACATGAAGATCCCCCAGAAGCAGAAGCGCAGAAGAGACAAGAACCTTCCTCCAGAGCCAACAGATAGAGAAAGACTTCCCCTAGAGCTAGCACCCTAAACTTGGACTTCTAGCCTTCCTAAACTGTGAGAAAATAAAGTTCTGTTTGTTAAAGCCGTCCACTTGTATTTCTGTTATTGCAACAGCAGATAACTAAGACACTCCCTCTTAGAAGGAAAAGTCCTGGGATGGACATGAACTTGACTGACTCAAGACAGACTAAAATCTGGAGTCAAGTTTTTGAAAAGCAGTTATTCCAAAAGTTCCTGGGTTCCTGAAAGGGTATATGCTGTTGCTTCTCCTTGCTACCCTTTATTGAGCCAGCTCCAACTCATACTTAGGACTCAGCCAGACTGTGCCAGCTATCCTCTGGGCGCTCACAGTCCCTGGGGTTCCCTTGTCCCTCTGGTGGCAAACCTGTCTCCCCACTGGAAGGGAGGACAGGCACCAGGGATGTCTCAGTCACAGCTGTATCTTCAGCATCTCCCCACAAAGTTGGTGAGATTAGAGGCGTGGGAAATATTTGTCGAATAAGTGAATTAATGTCCTCTTTCACATCACTGATTAAACTCTTCCTTCTTCCCGGTCTCATGCTAATTCCCACTGATCCTTCAGGTATCAGATCAGTTATCACGTCCTCTGGGAAACCCCTCCCTGATACCCCAGGTTGGGTCAGATGCCTCTTCTTAGCTTCCATAGCCTTCTATGTTTCCCTGTCCTGGTCCTGACCCACCTGCCTGTGCCCTGGTATCTCAGCCGCAAGGCCCCTGCCCATGCCTCCCCATCCTCGCCCACCCTTCTATGTCTCCCCCATCCTGGTCCCAACCCCTCCTCCTGCGCCTCTCCTGTCCTGGCCCTGACCACTCTGAGATGTCATGTGTGGTGACAGGCCTGTCTCTCCCATTGGACTGGGAGTTTCAAGAGATCCATCTGTTACCACCATGTTCCCAGCATCTCCCAGGACAGGGCTGGACTTGGAACAAGCACCAGGGGATGAATAATGAAGGTCAAATGCGTGGACAGGGTCTTGAGTGCCCTGTGGAGGGGCCAGCAGCTGCCATCAGGGATTGGAGGGACACCCAGTCTCCTGTGAGCAGGGGAGGGCAGTAGTGGGCTGGATTCAGAGATATTTAGGGGTGTGGCAGGAGGCAGGAAGAAAGCCATTGCAGAGACTGGGTAGACAGGACTCTGAGATAAGGAGGGAACAGTGGGAAGCTGGGTGCCCTGGGAAGCAGGCAGTGGCCTAGAAGGGCCAGTGGGCAGAACTCAAGCAGACCTGGGTCAGGGAGCGCCAGTCCATGTTGGCACTGCCAAGGTAGAAGTGGGTCTGGTCCACCACCCAGAACTTGGTGTGCAGGACGCCATGGGTCAGCTTCTGCATGTCCACCATGCGAACCTGGGCACCTGTGACGGACAGGGGCAGTGGGTGGTTGTGTCAGGGGTAGATGTGGCCTGTCCAGGCCCTGCCGTCCTGGCTGCCCCCAGCTCACCACTCTGTAGCAGAGTCTGTAGGTCAGCCTGTGGCTGGGGTCCATTGGGCTTGCTTACGGCTATGCGGACCTTCACGCCTTGGGGTGCCAGGGTCTGCAGCTGCCGCAGGACCTCCTCGCCCTGGGGTAGAGGAGAGCTTCAATGGGGCTCGGCCAGCTCGTGCCCCAGTCCCACACGGCCTCCCCACAGTGTTACTCTGAAGTTGGGCTTCAAGATTTGATTAGAGGTGAGCCTATTTGACACTGAGCCAGAACACCTAGGGACGGCTTTACAAGTTAAGATCCCAAATACCTTCTCTGTTTTAAATACCGGCTCCTCTGAACCCTCTCCCCACAACCCCCAGAGCCTCCCTGCCACTCCTCCACCTCCTGGGGACCTTCCCAAGATCCAGCATGCTTTGCAGGATGCTGGGGGCAAAGCTCAGGCTGGGGGTCCAGGAAAGCATGGGGTGAGGCATGACCACGCCAATAGTAACAACCAACAGTTCCCTGACACTACTTTGTGTCAGGCCTGTTCTAAGGCCCTCAGGCCTGAACTCAATGAATTTTCACACAGCCCTGAGGCAGGCCTGACTACAGTCCTGGCGGTGCAGGTGAGAAAACTGAGACACCAAGAGCTCGGTGGTGGAGCAGGGTTTGAACCCAGACCGTCTAACTCTGTCCGTTGTGGGAGCCCATGCTGTTCTGAACTTTAGGAATTACATTTTCAGACAATGCTCAAAGAGCCCTGCGATGCTAGTAAGCTGTAAACCCACTGCTCACAGAAAGAGGCAGCAGAGGGAGGGAAAAAGGAAGAAGGAAAATCATTGTGCTTTACGATGGAAGGAGTTTTCCACCTAAGCTATTCCTTTTCAAAGCCTGATGCATTATTTTGTTTTTTTAATTCTGTGTGAGGAACTGAAACAAGGATGTAACAATAGCAAGCCCTTGTAATTGACTGACCCTGTGCTAGGGAAATGGGTTAAAAATTGCACCAAAACCAAAAAAAAACAAAAAAACAACCAAATTTGTTGCCGTTGAGTTGATTCGGACTCATAGCAACCCTACAGAACAGAGGAGAACTGCCCCATAAGGTTTCCAACGAGTGGCTGGTGGATTTTAACTGCCAACCTCTTGGTTACCAGCCAAGTGCTTGACCTCTATGCCACCAGGGCTCTAAAAATTGCACAGATGAGCCCATTTCATCCTCATCAGGGCCCTAAAGGGCAGATGCCAGAGACTTGCCCCGTTTTACAGATAAAGAAAGGGAAGCCCAACAGGTGACATGAACTCACACAGCTGGGAAATGGTGGCCTGGCTTCACACTGGGCTGTTAGTGGCTCTGCTCTCCCATTTCTCTGTGGAAGGGGATCAGGGCTGCGTGTGGGTGGGCAACATCTGCCAACCTAATCCCTCGTAACCAAACCCGCACCCTGCCGCCATCCTGAGGCTTCCAGATGACCGTGATAAATGCCCTGGGGCCAGAGGGCCGTGTGAAGACAGCTGCTTCCAGACACCTGTGTCCAATCAGCTGTGTGAGCGAGGCCTGCTTGTCTCCTGGGCTGCCGGGTGCATATCCCCCAGCCCTGCCCCTGTGCCTGTCAGGGCCCAGGCAGCCAAGTACCTGCTGGGCAGAGGGCTCCTGGGTGTGGGTATCATTGTTGGTGAGGGTCCAGTAGAAGGAGGCGATGTCCAGGCTGCTGTGGGCACCGGCAAGCAGGCCCAGCCAGGCCTGGGTGGTGGAGGGGTTGCCCACAGAGGTGTTGGGGAAGTCAAGGCCCTCGGGAATGCTCTCCACCAGCACTGCTCTGGAAGACAGGGATGGGAGTGCACGTCAGCCATAGGGGCAGAGGTCTGCCATGGCTGTGGATGGAAGACGAGGATGGAGGTGCACGCCAGCCATAGGGGCAGAGGTCTGCCATGGCTGTGGATGGAAGACGAGGATGGGAGTGCACATGTGTGGCTGTACTCAGGATGCTCCGTGAAAGACATGTGTGCGTCCACAGACACAGATGGGAGACTGTGGCTGTGACGTCTGTGCCTGCCTGTCCGCAGATGTGGGCAGAAGGTCCTTGGTGTGTGTTCATGGATGTGGATGGAAGATGCCCCGTATGTCAACAGACGTGGAGGAAAGACTATTTGTATGTGTCTAGGTAAAGACTTTTTTCCTCTAGGTGTGTACTGGAGTTCCCAGGTGGTGTAAACGGTTAACATGCTCGGCTCAGTTGGAGGTTCGAGTCCACCCAGAGAAGCCTCAGAAGAAAGGCCTGGTGATCTACTTCCAAAAGATCAGCTATTGGAAACCCTGTGGGGCATTTCTACTGACACTCATGGGGTGTCAGAGCGGGAGTCGGCTGATGGCAACTGGTGTGTGTGGACGTGTCTGTCCACAGACGTGGGCGGACGACTACGCGTGTGGCTGTCTGTGTGGACGTGTCTGTCCACAGACGTGGGCAGACGACTGCGCGTGTGGCTGTCTGTGTGGACATGTCTGTCCACAGACGTGGGCGGACGACTGCATGTGGCTGTCTGTGTGGACGTGTCTGTCCACAGATGTGGGTGGAAGACTGTGTGTGTAGTTGTCTGTGTGTATCTGTCTGTACATAGATGTGAGTGGAACATTGTGTGTGTGGTTGTCTGTGTGTACAGGTCTGTCCACAGATGTGGGTGGAAGATTGTGTGTGTGGCTGTCTGTGTGTATGCATCTGTCCACAGACGTGGATGGAAGATCGCCTGTGTGGGTATCTGTGTGTATCTGTCTGTCCACAGATGTGAGTGGAAGATTGTGTGTGTGGCTGTCTGTGTGTACGCATCTGTCCACAGACGTGGATGGAAGATCGTGTGTGTGGGTATCTGTGTGTACGTGTCTGTCCATAGATGTGAGTGGAAGATTGTGTGTGTGGCTGTCTGTGTGTACATGTCTGTCCACAGATGTAGGTGGACGACTATGGGTGTGGTTGTCTGTGTGTACGTGTCTGTCCACAGATGTGGGTGGACGACTATGGGTGTGGTTGTCTGTGTGTACGTGTCTGTCCACAGATGTGGATGGGAGACTGTGTGTGTGGTTGTCTGTGTGTACGTGTCTGTCCACAGATGTGGATGGGAGACTGTGTGTGTGGTTGTCTATGTGTACGTGTCTGTCCACAGATGTGGACGGAAGACTGTGTGTGTGGCTGTTTGTGTGTACGTGTCTGGCCACAGATGTGGATGGAAGACTGTGTGTGTAGCTGTCTGTGTGTATCTGTCTGTACATAGATGTGAGTGGAAGATTGTGTGTGTGGCTGTCTGTGTGTACAGATCTGTCCACAGACGTGGATGGAAGATCGTGTGTGTGGGTATCTGTGTGTATCTGTCTGTCCATAGATGTGAGTGGAAGATTGTGTGTGTGGTTGTCTGTGTGTATCTGCCTCTCCACAGATGTCAGTGGAATATGCTACTGGGGCTGCCATGGGAACACATTTGTGGAGGGTGGCCACGGAGGAAGAACCTGTGAGCTTGCACTGTGGACTCTGTGACGTTCTCTGTCACCATCACTGGGTGTGGCTGAGTGCAGGCCCTGCTCAGTGCGTGTCTGAGCGTCCCTGGTGAGGGCGGACCCCTCCCCCCACCATCTGGGCCTCCTCCCACTCACTCGCAGGGGTCGTAGCAGGGAGCTGGGCGCTGGTTGGGCCCGAAGAGATGCAAGTCGCCGTATTCCCATAGAAACAGCTGAGTCATCAAGGCACCGAAGCCCACAACCGCCAGGATGAGGACCAGCAGGACCCAGCGGGCTTTCTGTGGGGAGGGGAAGGTTATCAGCCAACCCTAGAGGGTGGCCCAGCCCCTGCTGAGACAGACAGTGGGTGGCAGAGACTCCTACCTTCTCTGCAGCTTTCCACGCTTCAATCTCATTCATTGGCAGCTCGTTCGCAGGCTCCTCAGCAGGCACCTTCAGCTGGGGGAACATGGCGTGGGAGATTGTGAGGTGGCAGGGGGTTGACAGGTCCATTCGGGGGAAGTCCCCCAAACCTCCACTGTGCTCAGCCCCTCCCCACAGCCCCCATCTGCCTACCTCCTGGTACATGAGCTTAGGCTTCATCATGCCGGGCAGCTGGGGGATCTACAGAGCTGAGGCGGGAAGGTGGGTGTGTCAGGGTCTCCAAACTGCAGGGGACAAAAGCTGGGGCTGGGTGGGGTGTTCCAGCCTTTTGGAAGATACATAGGGGGAGGATCAGTCTTGGGACTCAGAGGGTGCACTGGGTCTCCTCACCCGTGATCACAAGGGGCCCTGGCAACACGCCCGCCACCCTAAAAGGAGGAAGCTGGTCTTTGGTCAGCAGATCTTTTGAAATCCTTCAAAGTCTAATCTCTTGAGGCTTTCTTCACATCACTGTGCAGCGCCTGGTCTGCCCCCCTCCCCAGTCCACCTTGCCCCCTATTAGCGCCTTCCCTTAGCCCTCTTCTGAGCTCTCATCTAGACATTCCCCAAAAGGCAGCTCTGGATGGGGTCCGTGGAGCCCCAAATCTTTGTGCCGGGACTGCCCAAGTGGCATTTTTCAGGTGGCTCTTCTATCCACATTCCCAGGTACCCACCAGACAGTTCAGACCGGGAGCCCGTGACCATCGGGGCCACCCCGCCAGCACCCAGCCCGATGCCAGTACCCCCCGACCCCAGAGGGGCCTCGGTCTTACTCGACAGGCGGCAGCTGCTACCGCGACGGAGCCCCAGCTTCTGCCCCGACCGGCTGAGCCCAGGCTGGAGGAGAGGGGGCGGAGCCTACAGAGCTCCGCCCACTGCAGCGGGGAGTCTGCGCAGTGCGCGCAAAGCCGGCCGCGCTCACCGCAGGGAGGGGGCAGGGGTGTTGTCCCCGCTGCGGTCAGGTCAGCTTGGCCCGGGTCGGGGGAGTACTTGGCTGGGCAGGGGCTTTACCGCATCCTACCTGGAAGCCTCCGGGTTGGACAGACAGACCACAGAGAAAGAAAAAAGGGACCCCCTCCATATTCCCCCCGGCTAAAAACCTTGTGAATTTTGGTACCATAGACATGCGCTACCTAATCAAAAATAAATTCATGAATAAAATTAATTTTCGAAAAGTTTATACGATAGGATGGAGAGAGCAAAGTTGAATGTGATGTACAGATGTAGCGATAAAATCAACAGAAGACGCAGCCCACGCTATGGGGAGTGGAGAGGAGCGGAGGAGAAGGCGAAGATGCTGGATTTTCTGCTGGAGCCTGTTTGGACCACAGTATTTTTTTTTTTTTTTAAGCCACCTGGTATTTTCATAGGGATTTAAAAAGTTTTATTTTTCTATTTTTGGAGATCTCGGCTTCTGGCTGGAGGGATAATCAGGGGCTCCCACCTCCCCATTCCATATCTCCCAAGCAGAAGTTAAGACTACAGCTGGAGGAATAAGTTGGGGACTCCCCTTCCCCAATTTATGTCAAGGACACACGGGCTAGACACTCCTCCCCCCCGCTCACACATACAGGGGCGGGGAGTCCACACCTAACTCCACAAAAAGAACGTTATTGAGAAGCAACAGTGTTAGAAGTGGTTGCTTTGAGAGAGTGGGGTGTGTCAGGATTGCTTTTTCACTGTGAGCCTTTTTTTTTTTTTAATTGTGAAATATAAGCTACTTAAGGTCCCTGGGTAGTGTAAGCAGTTTGCTGTCTCGACTACTAACCTTAAGGTTGGTGGTTCAAACCCACCCATCGGTGCCAATGAAGAAAGGCCTGGAGATCTGATTCCATGAGGATTATAGCCAAGAAAACCCCATGGAGCATTTCTATCCCGAAATATGTAGGGTTGCCAGGAGTCAGGATGAACTCGACGGCAATGGGTTTGGTTTTGGTTTTGGTTTATAAGCTACCTACAGAAATGTATAGGAAAACATCTGTGTAGGTTAAAAAATAATTATAAAGCAGACAAACGTGTTGCCATGTCCCAAGCTTTGTCACTTTTAAAAAGGAAAAAAATTGTGGACATGCATTACTGCGATTATGAAAAGATTCCAAAAGGGAGCTGAGATCTCCCTTCACTTCAAAATCCAGCCCATTGCTGAAGGGGTAATTTGGAAGCCCCTCCCACCAACGTCCAATTCCAGATTGTCAAGGACAGACCACACCTTTAGTGGCGTGGGGGAGGATATTCTACAGGCTGGGAGGGGTGTGCTTCTTGGCAGAGGTGCCCCCCAACGCCAGCGAGGAAGCAGAGCTTAAGGACCAGCTTGGGCATCACCATAGAGCCCCCTGGGGATTTTAGAGCCTCTTACTGCAGGGAGACAATTGGGGGAGGATAAAATGGATCCAGCAAGAAACAGCAGTAGACAGAGTTTATTTAAAACTCCAGAGGTCACCAGGAAAAACCGAAGAGAAAGTCTTAGAGGTGGCTGACCACACGGTTGTGGGGTGGGGGAGGAAAGGCATGGGGCAGGAAACATGTGCTTTTTATTTATCTGAAGGCCTGGGTGAGAAGTATTTCATTTAAGAATATGGGTTCGGAGCAACAGAGATGTAAAATTAGAGAAGCCAAGATAAATAAAAACAAAACTCAGGGAAAGGTGGAGCGGGGAGGTCTGAGGGAGGGGACTAAGAGGCCAGACAAAGGGGATGTGGTGCTAGGAAAAAAATAAATGGATTTTATGCAAATTGTTAGCCACCTTTTGGCTCTCAGATTGTACAGTAATTACAGGTCTGTAATGATGGTTATTTTTTTTTCATTACAGACCTGTAATCACTGTACAATCTGAGAGCCAAAGGTGGCTGACAATTAATGATGGTTAAGCAGTGGTTAAGCATACGGCTGCCAACCAGAAGGCCAGCAGTTCGAATCCACCAGCTGCTCCTTGGAAACCCTATGGGGCAGTTCTACTCTGTCCTATGGGGTTGCTAGGAGTTGAAGTGATTCCATGGCAACGGGTTTAATTTTACTTTTTGCTATATTTTTATCAAGGCAATCCACTTAAGGCATTTGAAACAAAAACTAGTACTAGAGAGGTGGTTTAGGCTTGATTGGCGATGCAGTTAACACTGTGGGTTCTGGAGCCACATACCTTTGTTTGAATCTGCATTGCCGCACTTATGTGGCTGTTTGACCTTGGACAAGTGACAATAGCTCTGCCTCAGTTTCCCCATCAGCAAAAAGGGGCATGATAACAATTGCGCCTACCTCATAAGGCTGTCCATTAATTCTACATGTATTTATTGAATACCTACTATGTATCTGGAAGCCCTGGTGGTGTAGTGGTTAAGAGCTATGGCTGCTAACCAAAAAGTCAGCAGTTCAAATCCACTAGCTCCTTCTTGGAAATTCTATAGGGCAGTTGTACTGTGTTCTATAGGGTCGCTATGAGTTGGAATCAACTCAACAGCAATGGGTTTGGTTTTGGTGTACTATGTAGCAGGTGCTGCTCTAGGCAGTGGGGATACAGCTGTGCAGAAAACAGACATGAAGGGAGACAGACAATAAGCAAGGTAATAAGTAAATGATAATGTTAGAAAGTAATAAATGCTATGGAGGAGGGAGAGGGGTAAGTGAGGGAGGTTGGGATGGTTTGCAATTTTAAATAAGGAGATCAAGGAAGGATTCACTGCGAAGGGGATACCTGAGGGACAACTTCAAGGGGGGGAGGAGGGAGCCATGCGGACTTCTGGGGGAAGGGTGTTCCAAGCCACCAAGGCAACAGCCAGTGCAAAGGCCCTGAGGCAGGAATGTGAGTGAGGAACAGCCAGGAGGCCAGTGTGGCTGCGGTGGGTGGAGGGGACCTGGGGGAGAGGAGGAGAAGACAAGTCAAAGAGGTGACAGGGGCAGACGGTGCAGGGCCATCTGGACTGTGGTGCGAAGTAAGACAGGAGCCAGGCTCCAGACTAAAGGTATGAACACGTATAAAGTCCACGGAGTCACTGGCATGCAATAAGTTCTCAATAAATGGGGGGAATGGTATCCAGGCTCCTCACAATACCAAAACTGTATCCTTTATCCCACCCCCAGAGGCAAGATGGTTGCATTTTTATTGTAGGCCTTTATAGGGGAACCCTGGTGGTGTAGTGATTAAGAGCTCGGCTGCTAAATCAAAGGGTTGGCAGTTCGAATCCACCAACCACTCTTTGGAAACCCTATGGGGCAGTTCTACTCTGTCCTATAGGGTTGCTATGAGTCGGAATCCACTTGATGGCAATGGATCTGTTTTTTTTTATGTACTTACTATTAAGCAGTGCTGGCGGCACAGTGGTTACATGCTGGCTGCTAACCCTAAAGGTCAGCAGTTCAAACCCACCAGATGCTTCCTGGGAGAAAGATATGGCAGTCTGCTTCCATAAAGGTTACAGCCTTGGAAACCCTGTGGGGCAGTTCTACTCTGTCCTATAGGCTCACTATGTGTCAGAATCGACTTGATGGCAACAGGTCTGCTTAGTATTTAATTAAAAAATGCACATAGGATTTTTATGGACATTAAATTATAATGAAGCTCAGGCTCCTAGCTGGACTGCTCCTTCCCTGAAATCCCAGGCTCCAGAAAAGTGGTGTGGTCTCAGCTGGAAAACTAATCTGGTGACCCCCACCCCCAGAACCCTGGATGGGGGAAGGGCAGGGTGAAAATGAAGGTCAGCAGAGCTGGGCTGTTGGGTGCTGGCATTTGTCCTCAGCCCAACTCAGGCCCTGTGTTCTCAGGAACCTAGAACTCCCACGGGGGCTCGTCCTTAAACTCTGCTTCCTTGCTGGTGTTGGGGGGCACCATTGCCAGGAAGCACGCCCCCTCCAGCCTGCAGAATATCCCCACTCTCCTTAGCTGGTGGCGCTGCCTGCCACAGAGCGTGACACCACAGCCCGCAGAAAAGGAGGAAGCAAAACCCATTAGGCTTTTGAGACTCACGTTGGGTTACAACTCCCTGAACACCCCACCCGGGGTGGGGAGATGTGATCCCTCCTCCACCACCATCAATTCTTTGGAATGGAGAGTCTGGGGTTCAAATCCCACCTCTGCCACTTCCTTGCTGAGTGACCTTGGGCGTGGGGTTTTCTTTCTCTGAGCCCTACTGGTCTCGGTGGTAAAACGGGGATCATCTAATACCCATCTGAGGTGACTGTGGGATCTTTGAATGGTTAGGGGTGTGGGCCTCAGAGTCCCACGGCCCTGGGTGCCCATCCCAGATCTGTGTAGAACTGAGGAAAAGAGCTCCCGCTTCTGAGCTTCACGTTCATGATTTGAAGAATGGCGAGATGAATGAGACCAACCTCACATTTGCTCGGAAGGATCAGTGACATCATTCATGGCAGGCAGGTAGCAAGGTGCCCAGCATGAAGCAAAGTCTCCATACCACGCGTCCCCTGGTATCCTGTACACACTGTTATCACAGATGCAAAACTTTGACTATCTGCCTTGGAAAACCAAGTTTGTATCTGATTTATCCCTCCGCCCCCAGTGCTCAGCACAATGTGTTGTTAAGTGCCCTTGAGTCAGTTCTGACTCACAGCGACCCTACAGGACAGAGTAGAACTGCCCCATAGGGTTTCCAAGGAGTGGCTGGTGGATTTGAACTGCCAACTTCTTGGTTAGCAGCCGAGCTCTTAACTACTGTGCTACCAGGTCGCTAAGAGTCAGAATCAACTCGGTGGCAACGGTTTTTTCAGCACAAGTGTAAGCGCGTGAAAAATATTTGCCGAAAGTAGGAGAATGGAAAACGTTGACAAGGCTCTTGTAGACGTCTCTCTGGAGCCAGGGACATTGCTTTTATACACAATGATGACCAGCTCGGGTTCTAAGCCCAGAGCAGAGAGGATGAGTGCAGATCATGGTATCTCTGCCTGAAAGTAGGGCTGAGAGGACGAGAGACAGGACTCAAGGTTGATTTAAGCCAGCTGAGGGTGCAAAGGTGGCTGTGGGGTCATTCACCTGCCAAGGCACACAGGAGCACAGGCTTAGTAGCAGACCACTGCATAGGAAATGGGTAGAAATCTAGGCACCTTCTAAAAGGTTCAGATGGGGAGTCTTCTTGGGCTTAATGGAGCCAATTTTCATGACTATGCAGGCCCCTGTGGACTGAACCATCAATGGTCTGTGGCCAGGCCTACAGATAACAGAACAGAGCACTGGTTTTACAAACTATTATTATTTAAGTAGCAGAGCTTTCAAAGGCCCCCTTAATATAGATGCCCTTTCTAGGGAGAGAAGATGCTCAGTCTGAAAAACAATTGAATAGGTCCAAAAAAAGTGTCACGAACAGTGAAGACTTCTGAATTGGATCTCAACAATCTAAGATGTCCCACCCCTGCTCAAAATCCTTCTATGGCTCTCCATTGCCCTCAGAACAAAGGACAAACTTCTTCACATCAAAAAAAAAAAAAAAACTTCTCACCATCAAGTAAATTCCGACTCATAGCGACCCTATGGGACAGAGTAGAACTGTCCCGTAGGGTTTCCAAGGAACAGATGGTGGATTTGAACTGCCAACCTTTCGGTTAGCGGCCGTATGCTTAACCACTGTGCCACCAGGGCTCCTTACATGTCCTAGAGGGCCCTAGATGCACAGTCCCCTGTGATCCTTCCTCTACCATTATAGCTTCAGTTCCCCTTCTCTGACTCCCAAATCTTCCTCCCCTGAGCTCCAGTTCTGGAGGTCCCATGGCCTCCTAGACACCTTCCCCAGGTGTCCCCCAGGCCCTTAGATCCCTCATATCCCAAACTGTCCTCAGCATCTCTCCCAACCCTGCTCTCCCCCGGATCCTCCTTTCACAGACAGCTATCTTACCCATCTTCCAGGTCTCCGTCCATGTGCCAGCTCCTCCCAAAAGCACCCTCTGACTCTCCCTGAGCCCTGGACTCCCCAAAGCCTGTCCACTTAGCCTACTGAGTCTCTCTCCCACCCACACCTCCTCCCATCCCCACATCCCCACCCTGGGCCTCCACCTCAGCAGCCTCTCTGGGTTCTCAGCCTCCACCCTCAATCTCTCCAATCCCCCTCCCATCTGAATTTGATTTGTTCCTCTCCTGCTGAAAATCCCTTTGTAGCTCCCTACTGTCCTCAGGACAAAGTCCCACCTCCTCACAGTGGCTCCCCCGGGCCCTGAAGGATCTTCTCCTAATAACCTCTTTGGCTACTCTCACCATCCTTTACACTCCAGCCAAACTTAATATCTTTCGGTTCCTTGAACTGAAACCACACTTTCACCACCAAACCCTCCCACAGCTGCTCCTCCAGCCTACCGTAGTTATCCCACCTCTTCACGTTTCCCACTGCTACTTGCCAAGTCCTGTTCCTACCCTTCAGTTCAGGTACCTCCAGGAGGCCCTCCCTGACCACCCAGGTTGGTTCAGGCACTCCCTTGGGCTTCCACAGCCCCTCGTACCTCCCGCGTCTTGGCCTGACCCCTCTGCCTGCCCCGACTCTGACTCCCTCCACCTGTGCCTCCCCCATCCTGACACTGACCCCTCCACCTGCGCCTCCCCCGTCTCAGCCCAACTCCTCTGCCTGTGTGTCCTCTATGGAAGCCCTGACTATTCTGGGATGTCACTGTCTGTGATGAGTCTGTCACCCCCTGGGATGGGAGTCCCCTGAGGGTAGGGTTGGGGCTGTCTCAGTCACTGCTGTGTCCCCAGCACCACCTGGCCCAGAGGCAGTACACAACAGATGCTCAGTGGCCAGTTCATTCACTTATTCATTCAATGAGCAGTTGTTCAGTGACTCCCTGCTGCCAAGCCCTGTTCTAGAAACTGAGGACACAGCACAGAACAGGAGAAAGAAATCCCTCCCGAAGACACTATTCTATTGGAGGAGCGAGAGAGTAGATAAATCAGTGAAACCTGTAGTACGTGCCTTGGAGAAAAACAAGGCAGGGGAGGGGGTGAGCAGCATCGCAGTGAAAAATGGGTGATGGCTCAGTTAAGAAAATAACAACACAACAAGTTTGGGGCAAAAGAGCAGCATTATCCCTGTTTTTTCAGATGGCGAGGCAGGGCTCCAGGGAGTCACCTGACTAGGTTGCACAGCATCAGTTGTTGGCCAGGAATTTGAATCCAGAGCTCAGTTCTGTACCAGGACACTATGCTGTTGAACCAATTCATGAACAAACAAACAACATGGCAGACGCTCCCTTCCGTGCCTCACGTGAGACCCAGCACCCGAGGGGGGCTGGATGTGGGGCAAATGGAGTAAGGCTAGTTAGGTTTTTTGAACTAGGCCCTGCTTGAAGCACTTGTTGTAGATTAACTCATTCTCACAACAGCCCTTTTCTTACCCTCACTGTTATAAGGTCACTATGAGTCGGAGTTGACTTGATGACGATGGGTTTGCTTTTTTTTTTTTTGGTTATGGATTGAATTGGGTCCCCCAAAACATGTGTTGTAAATCCTAAACTCTATGCCTATGGTGGGAGCCGTGGTGGTGCAGTGGTTAAGAGCTCTGCTGCTAACCAAAAGTTCAGCACTTTGATTCCACTAGCCACTCCTTGGAAACCCTATGGAACAGTTCTACTCTGTTTTATAGGGTTGAGGTTATAAGCCCATTTGGGAATTGGCTGTCCTTGTTATGTTAATGAGGCAGGATTAGTATAGGGTGTGTCTTGAGTCAATCTCTTTTGAGATATAAAAGAGATTAAACAAGCAAATGAGCAGAGATGGGGGAAGAGAGATGCGAAGACACATGGAGATCTCCAAGGAACCAGGAAGCAGAAGCTGAAGAGACAAAGACCTTTCTCCAGAGCTGAAAGAAAGAGAAAGGCTTCCCCTAGAGCCGGTGCTCTGAATTCAGTCTTCTAGCCTCCTAAACTGTGAGAAAATAAATTTCTGTTTGTTAAAGCCGTCCACTTATGGTATTTCTGTTATGGCAGCAGTAGATAACTGAGACAGAATTTGGTACCAGGAGTTGGGTGTTGCTGTACAGATTTAAGGTGCCTAATAGTAAGAGCCTAGATTGCCTTAAAGAGACTGTTGGTAGAATTATAGACGTCAAAGGCAATTCTGGTGAGGGCTCAGAAGGAAGTGAGGAGAACTACAGAGAAAGTCTCTATTGTCTTAGAGAATACATATGGCACCAGAAACAGAATGTTGCTAGAAATGTGGATGTTAAATGTGCTTCTGGTGAGGCTTTAAAAGAAAATGATGAGCATGTGATTGGACAGTGGAGGAAAGGTAATACTTTTTATGCAGTGGCAAAGAACTTGTCTGAATTATGTTCCAGTGTTTGGTGGAAGGTGGAACTTGTAAGTGATGAACTTGGATACCTGGCTGAGGATATTTCTGAGCAAATCTTACAGGGACTGCATGGCTTCTCCTTGCCACTTACAGTAAAATGTGCGAGGAAAGAAAGAGATGGACTTAAAAATGAACTGTGCAAAATGAAAACAAAACTGAAGATTTGGAAAGTTCTGTTGTACAAACTAAGGACACATGTCCTAGGATGTTCACCAGGGAAGTGGCTACACAATCTTTTGTTAAAGCGATTAAGGCTGTGACTGACTGATCTAACCAACTACCACAGCAGAAAACCCATCAGCTTAGACTGAAGGGACAGAGAAAGAACAAAATGAGAGAATGTTGTCTTCCTCTTAGAATTCTACAGGCAGGAGACAGGCCAAAAGAGCTACATCTGTTGTCCTCCAAGGAAAGAAAAGGATCATCCCTGGACCAGCTTGGAGATCAGCAAAACTGCTGGGAGGAGCACGGGAAGCAGGAACTTCTCTGTTTCAAAGGGTGGGGCCATGGTCTCCTGGATCTCAAAGGGCAGGGTCAAAGCCTCCTAGTTTTCAAAGAGTCAGATCTTCACCAATTCGGTTCTGGAGTGTGGGGCTGCTGTTAAGATGTGCCAGCAGGATGGGGCTGCTATGCCCAAGGGGTAGAAGAACAGGGCCTTCCAGGGCCAAAGGGGTGGGGTCACCACTCAGATGGAGTAGGAGAATGGGGATGCCTAAAGCCAAAGGAGTAAAACTGCTGCCCCAGTGGGCCTGGAAGGCGGAGCTGAAGGCTAGGTCTGAGAGGCCTCCACCTGGAATCCAAAGAGTGTGGCCAAGATCCTGAATGTGGAGGGCAGGGACATTGCCCTGATAGTCTCAGAGAACACAGGATTATTTTCAGTCCTTGAGAGCTAATGTAATGTGTTCTGCTGGGTTTTGGACTTTCTTGGTGCCTGTTATTCCTTCTTTCCTTCAATTTCTCCCATTTGTAATGGAAGTGTCTACCTTGTGCCTGTTCCACCATTGTTCTTTGGAAACAGACAACCTGTAGTCTGAGGTTCACAGATTAAAATGGATTTTGCACCAGGATGGTATACGCCTAAAGTCTCACCCATATTGGATTTAAATGATACTGAAGATGAAATTTTGGACTTGGAGTGGATTTAAGACTTTTGGGATGATGTGATAGGGTGAATGGGTTTTGCATGTGGCAAGGACATGAATTCTGAGGGCCAAAGGGTGGAATGTTATGGGTTGAATTGTGTCCCCTGCCCCATAAGTGTTGTAAATCCTAACCTCTGTGCCTTGCGGTTATATTCCCATTTGTGAATGGGCTGTCTTTGTTACATTAATGAGGCAGGATTAGTGTAGGGTGTGTTTTGAGTCACTTTCTTTTGAGACATAAAAGAGATTAAACAAGCAAGCAGAGGACAGATGGGGTAAAACAGATGCCAAGACACACGGTGATCTTCAAGGAACCAGGAAGCAGAAGCTGAAGAGACAAATACCTTCCTGCAGAGCAGGCAGAGAAAGCCTTCCCCTAGAACCGAAGCTCTGAATTCAGACTTCTAGCTTCCTAACTGTAAGAAAATAATTGTGTTTGTTAAAGCCATCCATGTGTGATATTTCTCTTATAACAGCACTAGATAACTAAGACACTCACTTTACAGGTAAGGGTAGTAAAGACCCAGAGAGGTTAAGTAATTGGCATGAAGGGACACAGCCAGGAAACAGTGGAGCCAGGATTTGACCCCAGGCAGGCTGCCTCAGAGCACCATGTGTAGATAGTGATAGCTACCTCTCCTGTCATTTACTGCCTGCAGATCTGTAGCTGCCCTCCCTCCCTCCCTTACAGCAGCTGAACCCAGAGGCATCTCTGGCCTCTCAAAAAATCCACTGGTGGCCTCCTCCCGCCTCCAATTTTTTTATAGGGATATTTGAAGCTTTTTCCAAACATAAAGGATATATGAGTACAGGTTTAAGAAGACTCTGGTTCCCCTTCCAATCAAGCTGCCTCTTGCCAACCCATCCTGGGTAGAAGTCTGGAGCTGTCGCTGCTCCAGGTGATGGCTTCATGTCGTATCAGATCATGTCCCTCTGCTCCAAATTCTCCCATGGCTTCTGTCTCACTCCAAGTAAAAGCCAACGTCTTCTTCATGGCCTACGAAGCCCCACACCTTGCCCTTGTGGCCTGTTTGATCTCATCTCCCACCCCTCTCCCCCTTGTTCATCTCTCTCCATCCTCACTGGCCTCCTCGTTATTCCTTAAATATTCTGAGCACACCCTTATTTCAGGCCTTTGCATTTGCCGTTCTCTCTCGGCTTAGAATATTCTTCCCCCAGATAGCCATGTCACTCTCTCCCTTCCTTCAAATCTTTGCTCAAATGTCACCTTCTCAGAATAGGCTATACTATTTAAAACCCCCATCCCATCTCCCCCAGCCCCCTTCTACACGCTACATAATCAACTTACCTTTTGTTCCTTGTCTCTTACCCCACCTAGAATGTAAACTCTTCCAGGCCAGGGTTTTTTGTCTGTTTTGTTGACTGCTGATGGTCCTAGTGTCTAGCACGGTGCTGGGCACACAGTACACGTTTATGAAAGACTTGTGGAATGAATAAATAGTGTTTTCATTACCATTTTGCAGATGCAGCAACTGATGCATGGGGACATTGAATCTCCTGCCCGAGGTCACGCAGCTATGTTATTGCGAAGTGCGGGAACCAAGAGTGGAATGACTGGTACTAACTGCCTTGCTAAGACCAGCTGAGTGAATAAGATACTTATCTCCCCATCTGGGATTCAGGGTTGCTGAGGTTTGACTGCAGTGTAGGGGGATCTGCCTCACCTTTTTGTATGCTCAATTCTAGATAGTCAAGGTGTGGGTCTAAGTGACTCACAAGCTCCCCTCCCCTGCCTCCTACAAAGCCCTCCTCGGCTCCAACAGCACTGGCTAAAGGCCTTTATTTTTGTGGGTGGGGGCATCACTCAGTCCAACAAGATAAAGAGATAGGGATGAAGTACTTACATGAGCAAAAGTTTGTGATGAACTATGGGCCACCCCCACAGGTATGGGGACGTGGCAGAGGTGGGGGCAATGTGGAGATCGTGATGTGGGTATGGCGATATGGCAAGTGTGACGACAGCACCCAGAGACAAGGAGAGGGACAGCGAGGAGGTGGGAGCGCCCAAGCTGCTATGCAGTGGATGGAGGTGATTGGATGGGGGTGATGGAGGGTGACATGGTTAAAAAATACAAAAATGCCACGTCAAGCTGAGCATATCACACGAATAAACTCCAGGAGTCCTCACACTCCTGCCTGATGTAGAAGTCCTTGTGTGCATTTTACAGATGAGAAAGCGGAGGTTGGACAGGTGTGATAAGGTAGCCAAGGTTACACAGAGGTTCAGTGGTGGAGCCGGGATTCCAGTGCACCCCAGTTAATGGGCCCTAGTACCCTGTATGGTGGCGAGTACGTGAGCGGTGACTCGGGGAAATGACAGTGACATGGAGGGGAGAAAAGCAACTGTGAAGCTGGGTGGCTCTTTAACATGAGCCATGGATGGAGACTGTCAGAAGCAATGGTGACATGGGAGTGAGGGAGGCATAGGAGGTGAGGATGGCATAAGTTAAGTGAAGGGTGACAGTGATTTAACGAGAGAGATGGTGACAGGAGGCGTGCGAAGGTGACATGAGGGTACGATGACGATTTAAGACAAATGAAGACTTCATAAAGGAGAAACGGCAATTAAAGAGGGCGACAGGAGAAGGCGATGAGACTTAATGGGGGGCGATTGCGACGTAAGGTGGCAGAGGGGACTTAAGGGAAGCGAAAGCGAGTTAAGGCGACAGTGACATGAGGAGAGCCACGGCGACAGAAGGGGACTGGTGACGATTTAAGTGGAATGCGATATAGCGAAGGAATGGCAACATAAGGGGAGGGATGCACTTTAGAGGGGAACAACACAAGGAGGGCGGCCAAAGCGCTGCACCCGCAGATTGCACAGTACCTGCGCTCCGCGTCTCCCACTCCCGTGCCCAGCCCCGCACGCACCTTGCAGGCTCGAGCCCCGCCCGACCTCCCGCACACCAGCTGGACTGCGGGGCGGCGGGGGCCAGGTAGTTCGTTTTCTCATTGGCCGCTCTCCTCGCTAGTGGGGGCGGGGCGATGTGATCACGTGACGGCCGCTGCAGCCTTCTCGCTGGTGGCAGCTTGAGGGGCTAGAGCGGCCGTAGGCGAGTCAGCCTGGCTTCCGGCGGCGGGGCGGTGCTTCCGGGGCGGGCAGTCAGGGCCGAGGGAGGAGGGTGTGACAGTTGGCGCCGCCGGGCGGGAGGGCGGGCTGCGCGAGTGGGCGCGGGCCCCGTGGGCCAGGTGAGGCGCGGGCCGGGGGCGGTGGGACTGGGCCGGATGCGGTGGGGATGGGGGGTGTCCGGCGCTGCGGAGTCCCAGTCCTGGCTCCTCTGTGTGGCTCCAGGCAAGCGACCTCTTTCTCCGAACATCAGTTTTCCCTGTAGAATGGGGGTCAGAATCCGACTGTAGCACTCATCCTCATGGGTGGATGTGAGGAGTCCAGCTCGTGTATGTCGGAGCCCCTAGCTCAGCGCCTGGCACGTAATGCTCACTTCGTTACTATCATTGTTAGTATTGAGGATGTTTGCGCTTTTGAAACCATGGGCCTGTGACTTCACCTCCCGGAGCCTCAGTTTTTTCATCTGTACAATGAGAGATAATAGTCCCAGTATCGCTGAATCGTTGTGAGGATTCCGATGAAGTGTGCATGTAAAGCCCTTAGCACAGGGCCTGGCGCAGTAGAAGCTCAATGGGGACCTTTATAATAATGATTTTGAGAGTCATCGGTGTAGCTGGGGATCCCAAGGAAGTAGAGGGAGGGAGGGAGGGAGGAAACTCAGACACAACAGTAGGAAGCACTTGGAATCTGGAGTCCGGCAGTCCAGCAAATGGAAATTCTGCCGGCTTTACCATTTGACCAGTTTTGCTGTATTTTGTGAGTTTTCTTTAAAACGATTGACACATGTTCCTTCAGGCAATCAGTTTGAGAAGGAAAATCGGCGTTGCTACCTTGGATGGAAAACTTAGCGTTGCTGGCCGTGAAATGAAGGAAGACTTAAACTGAAATACAATGGAAACAGTCCAGTCCATGAAATTGTTGGAAATTGAAAGAGAATTGAAAAGGGAATAACTTGTACTCTGTGATTTCCATGTTGTCAAATCACATGGACCATGTCAGTTATCTTTTACTCAGTTCCCAGCTCACGCTTTGCAGACAACTCACACTAAACTAGTGTCTGTCTCACCAAGTCTGTTTCCTCTTTTCCTAGCTCCCAGAAGACTTATTTAATGCACACTTAACATAGCACTTACCATCTGCCGAGCGTTGTTCTAAGGGCACTTTGTTTGTGCACTCGTGACTCAGGGCAGCTAACAACAACAACAACGTCATTCTTATTTTACAGTGGAGGGACATGAAGTCCAGAAAGGTTAATCCGCTTGCCCAGAGTCACAGTTAAGCCAAAAGCCATACCTGTTGCCGTCGAGTCAATTCCAGCTCATGGAGACCCCAGATGTTACACAGTAGAGCAGCTCCATGGGGTTTTCTTGGCTGTAATTTTTACAGAAGCAGATCTCCAAGCCTTTCTTCCACGGTGCCATTGGGTTCATTTGACCCGCCAAACTTTAGGTTAGTAGATGAGTGCAAGCCCTTTGCACCGCCACCCAGGGGAGTGAGTCACAGCTGGGAAGTGGTGAAGTTGGGATTTGGCTCCAAGCCTTCTAAGGGACAGGGAATCTGGTACACATGGTCATTACTTGATTTGGGGGAGCTGTCACTTTTCTGTTATTTTTATAATTTTCATTTTTCAGAAAGTCAGCACTGGACGTGGGTTTTTAAGATGGCAGAGAGAGGAAATCGAGCCCAGCTGGGAATTCTGCAGCGCTAGGGGGAGAATACAAGTATTTACAGGATTCTGGTAAGCATTAACGGAGACCTTGCAAAGACAGACCGCAGTGCCTGGCTTGTAGTTGTACCTCAGTTAGCACTAACCACAACCAGTGCACTGATGTGGCCTCAGGGCCCGGCTCTGCAGTCTCTTGCTGTGTGACTTTGGACTTGCCACTCTTATCTGTAACGTGGGAATTGCTTTTCCTTTTTTCCCAGGGTGGGTGTGAGGCGTTGCTGAGATGTGTATATACTTGGTACCTGTCGTGTAGTAAATGTTTAGCAGGAGCTACTGCGTGGGCATTGGAGAACTTGTCAGGGAGAGCTTGTTTTTGAATCCCTGTGAAGCCACTTGTTAGTGGCCTTTGGCATGTGACACTACCTCACTGAGTCTCAGTTTTTTCATCAGTTAAAATGGGGCTAATGATAGCCCTCACTCAAGGATGTTGTGAGGTGTCTGCGTGACGCTTGGCTCGGGCCCTGACGCGTAGTTAGTGCTTGGTATGTGAGAAGTTGTTGCTTTGTGTGACTTACTGTGGCCTCCCCATGCCCCGCTCTTTGAAAGATGCCTGTTATGTTGTCTTTGTCCAGCAGTAAATTCCAGAAGGGAAAATGGACCCAAGGAAGTCAAATACAGGGCAGAGTGCTGTTTCTGGTCATGTTCAGCAATGAGAGATGGAGCAGAAGCCAGAGAAGGGTGGAGTGAACTCTGCTAGGGGGTTGAGGAGAGAGTCTCAAACATGGAGGGGTACTTAGGGAAAGTGTCACAGAGCAGGCAGCAGCTAAGGAGGGTGAAGGGGAACCTGGCAGGAGGACAGGAGGGGGTAGGTGTTCTAAGTACAGGTGACATCTTGTGTAAATAGTGGGAGGCAGGCAAAGCACCTGGGTGTCAGGAGGAGGCAGGGGGCTGAGACTAGGCTGTAATATAATGGTAGCCAACAGTTGTAGAGTACTTAGTATGTACCAGTCAGTGTCCCAAGTGCTTGACACACAGCAGTTCTCTAAGGTAAGTGATGTTTGTAACATCCCAATTTACAGATGAGGACACTGAGGCCCAACTGGTGAAATAACTTGCTGAGGTCACACACCTAGTAAGTGGATGGACCGGATTTGAACCCTGGCAGTCTAGCTCCAGGAGTCTTTACTCTTTTTTTTTTTTTTACTGTGCTTTAAGTGAAAGTTTACAAATCAAGTCAGTCCCTCACACAAAAACCCATATACACCTTGCTACACACTCCCAGTTACTCTCCCCCTAATGAGACAACCCAGGAGTCTTTACTCTCAACTGCTCTGTTATACCATCCAAATGGGGCCGGGGTGGGGCAGATTGTGTAACAGTAAAGAGACAGTGCTGGGACAGAGGGCCTCCTGCACACTGCCGAGCAGGTGGCTGAGGGGTGAGGGAAAAGGATCAGGTTGGGGGCTAGGGTAAATAGAGGGGAGCAGAGTGAAGGGAAGGGACGGAGGTGGTGGAGGAGAGGGTCTGGGGTAGGGAGGAGAAGGGAGGCTGAGTGGAAAGCTAGCTCAGGCCAGGGCAGGGCGGGTAAGTGGTCTTGGAGTCAAATGACTTTGACTCATCACGTGAGAAAGTTACTTCCTTTAGTTCCCTTTCTTCACCACCGTTAATGTCAAGGAGAAAGCACCTGCTAATCTTATCTCCGTGAACGCTGGTTTTCCATTTCTTCTCCAGGCCTCTCATGACTGCTGGCCCTGCTCCCTGGCCTTGTCTCCTCCCATTCCCCTTGCTCATTCCACTGCAGCCGCGCCGGCCTCCTTGCTATTCCTCGAACCTGTTGGATATGCTCCCGGGTCAGGGCATTGGACTTGCTCTTCCTTCTCCTGGGGACACTCTTCCTCCGTCAAGTGCATGTGTCACTGCTTGACCTCCGTGAAGCCTCTAAAGATCACGTCAGAGAGGTCTTCTCTGACCACGTCTTTAAAATCGCAACCCTCGCTTCCCGGGCCCTCCTCAGTGCCCTGATCCTGCTTAGTTTTCTCCATGATACCCAAAGGGCGCCTAACACTCTGTAGCACTCACTTATTAATCCTGTTCATTCTGTCTGCCCGCCCCGCTGTCTCCAGCTGGATGTTTCTGTTCACCTTGTCCGTCTCTGTGTTTTTGTTCAGCGCAGTATGCCCAGTTCCTAGAACAGTGCCTGACACCTCGTCGGTTCTCAGCACAGAGTTCTCACACGGAGGAATGAAGGGGTGTTTATGGTCAAAGTCTTGGGCCAGGTTGTCCTTTTTTCTGTCCCTCTCCTATTGCGGCCAGACCTTTTGGGGGGTGTGGTATTGGAGCTGTGGACATTTGCTGTCCCTGGGCCCTGTCGCAGGGCAGATGCGAT
Organism: Loxodonta africana; assembly: GCF_030014295.1. NCBI lineage: Eukaryota > Metazoa > Chordata > Mammalia > Proboscidea > Elephantidae > Loxodonta > Loxodonta africana. Next base: position 5,217,848 of record NC_087352.1, on the reverse strand, counting down.
AGCAGTGGTGGCGGCTCTGCCCCAGGCTGACTTCCTGCCAGCTGCTCCAGGCTATTCCTGGGCTGTGAGCCCCCAGCCTGGGAATGTGCCCCTGGCAGACAGACAGGCAGACTGGCCGCGGGCAAGGGACGTGCTCTCAGAGCCGAGCCGGCGGCCACTCATGGGCTCTCTCCCCTCCTTCTCTCTTTCAGGCTCCAAGGAGCAGCATCGGGGCCAGGGAGACGATGGTCTCTGTGACTATGGGTGAGTTGTGGCCTCCTCTCCGGAGCCCCCTCTCCCCACTGCCCTTTTTGAGGTATGGCCTTGGTGGGGGAGATCGGGTGGGGGAGGAGGGCCAGGTCACTGGCAGGAACAGCTGTGCTCTGAGGAACGTGGGGGTGGGGCCAGGCCGCTCAAGGCCAGCCCACCCCCTCTCTGTATCTGGTCTCCTGACGGACCTCGCCTTATGATGTCCAGCAGGTCTTCCACATGGTCTCTCAGAGCCTCGGTTTTCTCACCTGTAAAATGGAGGTAGTAACACTCCCTACATCATGGGATGTTACGAGGATTATGTGTTATCATGTGCAAAATCTGGGGCACGGTCTTCAATGAACCTTTACTCTTAGTGTTTTTAGCCAAGGCAGACAGATTAATTGGTAGCTTTTGAAATTTTTGAGATTTATTATGGAGCCCCAGTGGCGCAGTGGTTAAGTGTTCAGCTGCTAATGAAAAGGTCAGCAGTTGGAATCCACCAGCTGCTCCTCGGAAACCCTATGGGGCAGTTCTGTGCTGTCTTATTGGGTCACTATGAGTCGGAATCAACTCGACAGCAACGGGCTTTTTTTTTTTTTTAAATCACCATGTTCTCTTTAAGCGCTGTCTTTGGGGATTGCCAAGGCAGGGAGGTTAGTTGGTGGCTGTGGAAAATTTTGAGATTTATTCTACAGGTAGGAAAGTACACAAAATGTATTTGTGTGGTTTTAAGAATAAAAAGCAGACATCTGAGTACATCCTTCATGATTTCATTTATGTAAAGCTCAGTAACAGGCCAAACCCGTCTATGCTGTTAGAAGCTGGTGGTTGCCCTTGCAGCAGGGTAGTGACTAAAAGGGGATACGAGAGGAGCTTCTGGGGTGTCAAGAATGTTTTTGTTTCTTGATTTGGGTGCTGGTTATCTGGGCGTATTTGGTTTATGACAGTTGAACGATTGATGTGCACTTGTTTGCATGTATCCTGGTGGCGCAAACTGTTAAGCTGTCAGCTGCTAACCAAAAGGTTGGTGGTTCAAACCTACCCAGCAGCTCCACGGGAGAAAGACCTGTGATCTGCTTCCATGAAGATTACAGCCGAGGAAACCTTATGGGGCAGTTCTACTCTGTAACACTTGGGGTGGCTGAGTTGATATCGACTCAATGGCACCTAAAAACAACACACAAAGGTTAAAAAAAAGCACCTGCCTGTAACTGTCCAGGTCAAGAAATAGGATATCACCAGTTCCGCTGAGTGTCCCATCCCATGCACAACCCCATTCTTCCTCCAGATAGGAGAAACCACTCTCTTGTGTTTTGTGATCGTCTTTCTTTACCTTTCTTTATAGCTCTGCCGCCAATGGAAGCATTCTTATTCAATAAGACTCTGGTTTTGAACTCCTAGGAATGAGATCAGGCCGCATGTCCTTTGGTGTCTGGTTTCTTTTGCTCGACACGGTGGCTGTGAGAGCCGTTTGCGTTGCCGTGTGCAGCACCACAGTCCTGGCTTTTTCACTGCTGTATAGTGTTTTCACTGTGGGTGTGACCCCCTTCTCTTTACCTGTGCTACTGCTGATGGAGGTGCATTGTTTCCGGGTATGTCCATCACAGACCCACTGCCATGCCTCCTGGTGTATACGGCAGGCCAGGCAGCGCCATACCCCATCGCTCCCAAGACACACAACATAGCACATTTAATAGCTCTGAAATGGGCCGTGTCCTACAGCTGATGCCCTATTTAATTGGCAGCATTTTTTCTTTCTTAGCAGTACATAAAACGGTGGTGTGTCCCAATGTGGGGACTTTCGCAGTTCCTTGGACAATAAAAAAAAAACCAAACCTGTGGCCGTTGAGTCGATTCTGACTCATAGTGACCCTGTAGGGCAGAGTAGAACTGCCCCATAGAGTTTCCAAGGAGCAGCTGGCGGACTCAAACTGCAGATGTTTTAGTTAGCAGCTGAGCTCTTAACCACTGCACCACCAGGGCACCACCTTGGACACTAGGTTCTAATAATCTTGTGCTGAAGATTGTAGGTTTTGCGTCAAGCCAATAGTCACCCCCAATTTCTGTGTGTTTTTTTTTTTTAATTCTCTTGATTACAGCTTATTTGATATATAATTCATTTGCCATGTAATTCTCCTATTTAAAGTGTATAATTCAATATTCAGTTGTTTCTATTATATTCACAGTTGTGCAGCTATCACTATAATCAATTTTAGAACATTTTCATCACCCTCCCCCCGAAAATCCCCATACCCATTAGCAACCATTCCTCTTCTCCCTCACATGCCTTCCCCCAGACCCCAACAACCACGACCCTGCTTTCTAGTCCCTAAGATTTGTCTATTCTGGACATTCATATAAATGGAGTCCGCCTGTGGTGCTTTTTGTTGCTTAGACAAAGGTGCCCATTTCGGCAAGTGAAACCCGGGGCCCCAGGGATAGTGCCTGTGCAAGCTAGATCAAGGCAACTGTTTCTTCTGGGGCTGGTGGAGGAAGTCTTGAGGGTGTGAGTGCCTCACCTGCCACAGTCCCTGAAGGCCTGGGTGGGCCAATGCCCTGGGAGTCAGGCCTGCCACCGGTGGGCAGGGGTCTTTTGGGAGAAGTGTAGCCCTCAGGCAGGAGCCCGGGACTAGGCATCGGTGACCTTCACCTGTGCCCTGCACTGCCACCCAACCCGTGTCTGACCCAGAGTGAGTCTGTTTCCTCACTCTAAGCCTCACTTGTCTCACTAGCAAAATGGGTGTAATGAAACCAAATTTTATCTAATCAAAAATATCATGGCTTGTTATATGTACTGTTAAATCATGTGCTATATGAAAGGAGAAAAAAAAAGTTGTGCAATTTAACTGTGCAGACCATTGCTTGTGAGGTCAATCCCAATTTCAGAGATGTTAAAACGCGAAAAAAAAGATGTTCTATCTGAAATCAGTGAGCTCACGTAAAGCCCAGCCTGCCACAGAGGGTCCGCTCGAGGGTCCCACCCGAGAGGCCAAAAAAAGGTTTGGAAACAATGAAGCTTCATGGGAGGGCCCTGCCCGATCCCGGCCTTGGCTCCATGTGTAGTGATAGCAGCAGTAGTAGTAATAGTAACAACGATAACGCTAATGACAGTAGCTGGCCGGGGTTGTGGATAGCCCTTGGGCTAGACACCACTGAAAGCCTTTACTGTGGGTTCTCTCACTGAAATCTGCTCAGTGACCCGAGGATGTTGGTGCTGTTACCACTAGAATGTCAGCTTTGTGAGGACAGGGACTTTGTTTTGTAGCCTGTGGTATCCCCAGTGCCTAGAACAGGACCTGGCATATGTTATCCCTGATTTACAGATGAGGAAACCAAGGTACAGAGAGCAGTTAACAACTGGCCCAAAGTCACTCAGCCAATGAAATAGCAGACCCAGGATTCGAACCCAAACTCCAAAGCCTTTGCTGAGGCTGCTCTCTGGGGCAACACTCTCCTCTGGCAAGGAAGGGGGTTGCTGAGGCTTGTGGGCCAGCTCTGGGACCCCTTTTTCCACCCACCTGTGGATCTCGTCGTTCTCTGGGCCTGGGCAGGCTGGTGGGGACCGTGGGAGAGGACCCAGAGGCCCAGCCCCCTCAAATCAGCCTTTGCCTGGGCAAACGTGACAGTCGCTGCAGGTCAGGGCTGCGGCCAGGCAGGGTGGACAGGGAGGGAGAAGGGTGGGAGTTCAGCGTGCTGGCCTGGGAGCTTTGCCTCTTGTTAGGGGCATGTCCTGGGGTGGGTTGTCCCACCTCTCCTGCCTCAGTGTCCTCGCTGGCAAAATGGAGAGGGGACGTGTCTCGATACTGCTTAACTCGTAGGTTGTAAGGAAGCCTTGGTTCTCCCCTGCCGTGTGAAGCACTAAACAGAGCTTGGCATGACACAAGCATTTAATTTGTGGGAATTACTGCCATCGTGGCTTAGCTGCAGCTAAGCTAAGCCAAACAGAATAATGTGAGTAATGAGCTCTGTCCAATCCCCCAGCCACATCTGAGTGGATCCAGTTCTTTAAGGAAGCCGGCATTCCTCCGGGGCCTGCTGTCAATTACGCCGTGATGTTTGTGGATAATAGGTGAGGTGGCGGAGGGGACAGGGCTGAACCTGGGGACAAGGGTGCCAGTGGGGAGGCGGGGAGCTGGCTGACCAGGCCCGTCCTGGCCCGCTGGGGGCTCACTGCTGCCTCCCCTGCAGGATCCAGAAGAGCATGCTGTTGGATCTCAATAAGGAAATCATGAATGAGCTGGGCGTGACTGTGGTGGGAGACATCATCGCCATCCTCAAGCACGCCAAGGTGGTGCACCGCCAGGTGGGTGCTGCCGCCTGGGGCTTCAGGATGTTCGTGGGTGATAGCGACAGAGCTGGCAGGAGTCCTAGCAGTAAAGGCAGACTGACCTGGGTTCTCCGGCTGCTTCTGCCATTTGCTGTGTGACACTGGGCAAGGTGCCTAACCTCTCTGAGCCTAACATTCTCCATCTGTTAAACGTGGTGGTTTTGAGTATTAAATAGGAGTAAGGTATATAAAGTCCTAGCACAGTATTAACTGCCCTCAGTAGGGCCTCAGTAAAGGCAGTCTGTAATTATTGCTAGTTCTCATCTTCCTCCCTGTAAGTGTCATCACTAGGACCCTTCTCTGCGCTCAGGCCGGGAGCTCTGTACGTGTGAACCAGATGGTGACTTGGCCAACGACATGGCCCTTCCAGTCCCGGCTCCTTACTTACAGACCTCAGACCAGTGGTTTCCCTTTGCTGAGTGTCTTGAAGCGAGCTTTCCACACAGGCTGCCGCACAGGGTGGCTGTGGCCACTCGCTGCACCTGCCAGGCTGGGACGACGTGCTTGTGAAATGGTAATGGCTGACACTTACCAAGCAAGTGCTTACTGCCGCCTGTCCGGCACCATCTCCACCTTTTACACTTTAAAAAACCAAACCAAACCCATTGCTGTCGAGTTGATTCCAGCTCGTAGCAACGCCATAGGACAGAGTAGAACTCCCCCGTAGGGTTTCCCAGGAGCAGCTGGTGGATTCCAACTGCCGACCTTTTGGCTAGCAGATGAGCTCTTAACCACTGCACCACCAGGGCACTCATTTAATCCCTGCCCTCTGACCAAGAAGGAAGCTTACTCAAGAGCTGAACTCTTAAGCACTGCACTATCCAGATAGCAGCTGCTGTGGCTATTCTTGGAGCCCTGGTGGCACAGTGGTTAAGAGTGCCATTGCTAACCAAAAGGTCAGCAGTTGGAATCCGCCAGCTGCTCCTTGGAAACCGTAGGGGGCAGTTCTGCTGTGTCCTGTAGGGCCACTATGAATTGGAATCTACTCAATGGCAATGGGTTTTTTTTTTGTGGTTATTCTTATCATTGTTAGTATCTCCCTCCATCCCAGGAATGGGCCTCCTTCCTCTCCAGGACAGGACCCCATGGTGAGGACCTTCTCATGCCAGGGACAATATCTCAGTTGTCACGGAGAAGGTCACCGAGCAAAATGTTTTCTTTAAACTTTGATAGTTTGGAATCATTTTAGATTTATAGAAAAGCCACAAAAATAGTACAGAGAGTTTCCATAGCCTCTTCACGCAGCTTCCCCTAAAGTTAGCATCTTATGCAACTGTGGTACGTTTGTCCAGACTAAGAAATTGATATTCATACAATACTCTTAAACTAGACTGCAGACTTTGTTTGGATTTCATCAGTTTTTTTCCACGAATGACCTTTTTGTGTCTCAGGGTCCAATCCCAGATCCCATATTGCATTTATTTGTTGTGTCTCCTTAGTCTCTTTTTGATCTCTGACAGCTGTTTTTTTTATGACTTTGTCAGCTTAGAAGAATACTGGCCAGGTATTTTATAGGCTGTCCCTCGGTTTGGGTTTGTCTGATGCTTTCTTACAGCTAGGAGCGAAATGCTTTGAAATCTTTTCTCCAGCAGCTCAGGCTCTGACATCCTCTCCCTGCCCCCGCCCCACATTGCTCAGATCTCTAGGTTCCCAGTTCCCCTGCGTCATGCCCTTCCCTCATGGTAACCCAGGTGCATATTTTTCACAGGACATGTGCAAAGCTGCCACTGAATCGGTGCCCTGCAGCCCCAGCCCCCTCCCAGTGGAGATTCGCCGTGGCCCCTCCAGCGGTGAGTCTCTTCCACCAGGCCTGCTTTCCCATTCTTCCACTCATTGTTCCACCGTGCTGGCGAAGGGACACTCGTGGTGGTCCCTGCCCTCCCGTAGTTTGCAGAGGTGGAAGCAAAGCCCTCCGAGGCCCTCTTTTAGGGAAATCATAACCTGGGTAGTGAGTGGCTATACAGGTAGTAGTGCCCAACCTAACGGTGATTTTCCTTCCGAGTTGTAAGTCAGTTCTGACGTAAGTCAAATACCTTTTATGGATTGGCCCATGCCTCTTCTTTGTCGATTTTACAGCAGTCGCTCCTTTAACTGCTTCCAAAATCCTATTCTTATACTTAATTCTTATCCTTGTTGAAGTAGTCAAATGAGACAGTCCTTCCTCACGTGCTATTTCACTGACTTTCCTTCCGTTATCACAGGCCTTAATGATCTTCATCTTTATATCCGTGTCTAGAGCCTTCCTCGCCTTCTTTTTTGGCTCACAACTTTCAGTGATGTGACTTCGTTTGCTAGACGTGTAGCTGGGGGTGTAAGCCGTGCAGGTGTTACGGTTACAGAAACTTGAAAACTTGATCAACAGCTGATGCTTCTTATGGTTCAGACGCTGAATAAGATCATGCTATATTTTTTTTTTTTTTATATGCCTGGTCTACAATGACGCTGGTGTCAGTGTTGTCACAGTGAAGCTGGAATCGTAACGGCTACTGGGCATGCGGGCAGTTCAATTGCCATTTGTTGTTGATGTTGAGCACGGCCCAACTTTCTGTCCCTTAGGACTCCCGACACCAACTTCACTGTACACCAGGCCATAGCCCGCTGCAGGGCTGCAAGTGAACATCTGAGAGCAATGACATCAGCAAGTTGCACACTGCAACGTTGTATATAGTACATATTGCTAACAATAAGGTGTAGCAAAAAAATAAAAAATGGGCAGTCTAAGCAGGGTTCATTGTATATATCTGAAGTTGGGGACTACCTGTATGTATATTTATAATTTTGTTTTTATTAATAGTGTGATACCTCATGGAGTCCCTGGGTGGCACAAATGGTGTCTCAGAAGAAAGGCCTCGTGATCTACCTCCCCCTCCCCCAAAATAATCAGCCATTGAAAACCCTGTGGAGCACAGTTGTATTCTGATGCACATGGGCCCGCTCTGAGATCGGCTTGATGGCAGCTGGTTTAGATGATACCTTATTTTTTTTTAATAAACTTTCGAAACTTAACATACATATCAGCTAACCTTTGCAGCCTGACAGTTGCTGTCGAGTCGCTTCTGACTCATGGCGGGCCCACGCGTGGCGGAGTAGAACTGAGCTCCAGAGGGTTTTCGATGGCTGATATTTTGGAATTAGATTGCTGGGCATTTCTTCTCGACACCTCTGGGTGACCGCGAACCACCAGCCTTTTGGTTAGGAGCCGAGTGCCTTAACTTTGCACCTCCCAGGGGCCTCCGCTGCTTAACAAGCCACACCAAAACCATGGCTTAAAGCACAGACGTTTATTTCTAATGGTTTTGCGGGTGGCTGTTCAGTTTTGATCTGGGCCAGCTCAGCTGACCTCAGTGGTCAGCTGGCGGCTCAGCTGGGGCTGGGCGTTCTGGGATGGCCTCAGTCACACGTCTGGGGTTGACGCAATGTCATCTGGGGCAGTGGGGTGACCTGGCCACTTGTCTCCCATGCTCCAACAGGCTTGCCAGGGCTCATTCACACAGTGGTGGTTTCAGGGTTCTCAAAAGCAGTCCAAGAGGGCAGGCCCCAAAGTGCAAAACACTTTCTAAGCCTCTGCTTGCGAAACGGTTGCTGTTGTCCCATTGGCCCAGAGACAGTGTGGGTGGGGCCTGCCCAAAGGTGTGAATGCAGGTAGGCTGAGCAGATTGGGGTTCATTTCTGCCACCATCGTCCACAACATACATACAGAAAACAGCTCTGGTCCTAGCAGTACAGCTGAGTGACTTCTCACAAACGGAGCACCCATGAAACCAGCATCCAAATCCTGAAACATCACCAGCCCCCAGAAGCCCCCCTGTACTCCTCCCAGTCACTACCCCCTCTCAAGGGCACCCACACTCCCGATTGCTAACAGCATAGGTTAGTTTTGCCATTTTTTTCAACCCAACTCAAATGAAATGAGATACCTTGTCCTTTTCATACCATCCCCTGTTCTTGCCCCTTTCCAGCTGAAGCCAGACCCACGCTGCTCCTTGGCCAGATTGACTGACGCCTCCCCGAGTCCCAGTTCTATAAAGTGGGTTTCCAGTGGACCCTGTCTAATAGGGATTTTGGGAGATTTCAGTGATACTGACCATATTTTCAGTTTATTGTTGTTTACTGATGACTTACTAAGCGCCAGAAGCCGTTTTAGGCACTGGGATACAGCAGTAAACAGATGTCTCCTCACGGAGCTTACAGTCTTGTGGCGGAGGCCATCACTAATAAGGAAAAGTAGCAATGTCCAGCGGCCCTAAGGGCTGTGAAGAAGTAGTACAGGGTGAGGGCGGTAAGATTGACAGGGTGGTCAGGGAAGCTTTGTGCAAGGAAGTGCCATCTGAGAGCAGATGGGAGTGAAGAGACAGAGCAAGCCCGTTGGTCTCTCAGGGAAGTGCGTTCCAGACAGAGGGAGCAGCAGCAGGTCCCCAAGGGGCACATGCTCAGTGGGGAGCAAGATTCAGGAGAGTAGGTGGCTGAAGCAGAGGGTGAGGGCAGGGGTGAGGTCAGAGGAGTCAGGCCCAGGAATTGCTCAGCAAGGCAGGTCCTCAGTATATACTCAGTGGCTGGGGAGGTGTGATAAGAACCAATCTGATGAAGCACCTCAGGGAAAGGCTCCCCAGGCGGAGAGGGGTGGGCTAGTTGCTGAAAGATGAAATGCACCCACCCCAAGGGTGACACCACAGGGTGACACCAGCTGCCCCTCCCCCACTCTGCCTAAGGGCTGTCTTCTCCATTTTGGCACTGAGACTGCTGGATCCTGGCCTCCATCCTGGAGCCCTGCCCGACTGGACTCCCCTTTCCTCCCTGCAGCCGCCTCTCGAATGATCGCCAACAGCCTGAATCGCGACTCCCCACCCGGCACTCCCCCCAGGCGGCCAGACACCAGCACCTCCAAGATCTCCATCACAGTGTCCAACAAGATGGCAACAAAGAGCGCCAAAGCCGCTGGTATGGAGGCTTGAGGGTGGCGGGAGAGGCTGAAGGTGATGTGGTTGGTACAAGATACCTGGGGTTCATACCCACGTTACAAGGTGCTTTGAAGTCCAGGGTGGACGGTGTTTGGATTTCAGTCATCTCTGGAGCCCTGGTGGCGCAGTGGTTAAACATTCGGCTGCTAACCAAAAGGTCGCTAGTTCGAATCCACCGGCCACTCCTTAGAAACCCTTTAGGGCAGTGTCTACCTGTCCTATAGGGTTGCTATGAGTCGGAATTGACTTGATGGCAATGAGTTTTTGTTTTTGTTTATTCTGTGGACTTAGTCAAGTCTCTGCCCCTCTCTGGGCCTCTCCTCATCTGTAAACTGGGGAGTGGGAATACCCTGCCCAAGAGGTTGGTTGGAAGCCCTCAAGACGTATACTTAAACTCATGTGTGCTCAGTGGCTCAATTTTTTTAAACAGATGTTTATTGAGCCCTGCAATGGTGCCCGGCCCTGTGCTTGATGCCTGGGGTAAAAGGTGAAGAAGCTACCACCTCCTATTGAGGTAGAAGTCAGACATACCTCCACTCTTCAACTTTTTCACCATTTTTGACACCAGCTGTCCCTCCCACGGTGTTCTCTTCCTCTCTGCTCAGTTCAATAATTTGTTGCAATGGCCACACAGAACTCACAGACCATACTCATAGTAATATGGTTTATTAGGGAAGTAACAGACTACAACTGAGGATCAGAATCAGTCCCAAAGTTGGAAATAACAGGAACAACTCAGGAGCAGCATACAGTTGTCAATCAGGACAGCTTCCAACCAAAACAGCTCTCAGCTCCTTCTCAGCTGTGCCTGAAGGCAGGCTGTGCTTCTTGGCCAGGCTAGCAGGACCTTCTCTTGGCCATGCTAGCCTCCTCTTGGCCTCTGTCCTGCTTGGGCAAGTGTTATAGCTCCTCAGCTCTTCTGACAAGTGCCTGGAGGCACCCCACTCTACCAGAAAGCCCCCTGCCCAAAGGTGCTCAGCCATCTTGCTCTGTGGGCCAACAAGCCCACTGCAGATGTCTCGTGCCAGTCTCCTAGTTCCTGCTGCTTGCACTACAGCACCAACTTGTGGTATCTACAGTGTTAGAGCTTTTTCTGTCTCCTGGGTCTAGGAGGTTCTCAGTGTAAGGACCCTGGGTCCAAAGAATGTGCTGCGCTCCAGGCTTTTTTTCTTAATGATAGTGAGGTCCCCCTCAACCTCTGTGGGACTGACTCTTTGGTAAGCCTACTCCTCCTACCAAGACCACGCACTGACCAACCCCCTCGGTAGGACATAGTCACCTAATTTGCTTAGTAATCGACCAATCCCCATAAAGGCTCTGTGCACCTTATTTGCTTAGTAAACTGTCCAATCCCTTTGGGGGATTGTGACCTGGCAAATCATCTTGGCAGAACTACAAACCCAGGGCCAGGAAGGCTATATATAAAGAGAAATCCATTCCACTGCAATATCCCATCCTTGTATATACTTCACCAGGGCTTCCGATTGCTGCAATAATAAAGCCCAAACTCCCCTGCAGGGCCTTACAGCACCCTTCATGACATGGATTCCTTTCTCATATCTCCCTGCCTTGCCCACTGGCTCAGCTCCCGTTGAGGCTCCTTCCTCCATGGGGCCTTTGCTCTGCTGCTCCTTGCTGGGAGCATTCTTCCTCCTCACTGCTTTCTGTGGTCTCAGCTTCAGAGCTGGGGGTGGAACTCAGCCTTTGGGCTCCGCAGCCCCTCCATGCACCTGTGCCATTGTTGGACCCATCCCCTCAACAACGATCTTGTGTTCACAATGCACACTCGAAGCTGAGGCCCAAGAGACAGCTACATTTTTCTGATGCCCCGTGCCTTGCCCCGCTACCCGCATCAGGCAGTCTCCCCTTTGGCTTATGTGTCTGGAAGTGAGTGCCTCATGCCTTCCAGCCTTTTGAATTTTGTGTCATGAGCAAGAAGGTTAAGATTAATGTGTAAAGCATTAAAAAGATGATGAGCCCGGGAGGGACTGGCTCTCTTACCCCATGACACATTGGAAGGGATTCCTTTTTTTTTTTTCAATTGAGGTAAAATTTTACTTATGCACGATGCACAAATCGTAAGCACACAGCTTAATTTTGACGAAGTGAACACATACATGAAACCACTGCTAGAGGGAGCTCTAGAGCCTCTCCACCACCTACAGGTTTCCAGTCTGAGGGCACTCTGGCTGGGTTGGGGTGAGGCCACGCCAGGCAAGGACAGAACCCCAGGGAGCCTGGGAGCGGCCGCAGCTTGGGGATTCTGAGCACCTTCCATGACCTCTTCTTCCCCAGACTGCTGAGCTTCTGGGTGGTTCAGACTCGGGGTGCGGTGGTTGGGGCGATAAGGGATTCCAGCCTTGCACAGCTTTGCCTGGTGTCCAGCCCCAACCCGGGAGAACATTCCATCCTGGGGGGTGCTGACCCCCTCTGTCTTACCCGCTCCTCAGCAGCCCTGGCCCGCCGGGAGGAGGAGAGCCTGACTGTTCCCGCCAAGCGGCGCCGGGTCACTGCGGAGATGGAGGGGAAATACATCATCAACATGCCCAAAGGCACCACCCCCCGGACCCGCAAGATCCTGGAGCAGCAGCAGGCAGCCAAAGGTACCAGCTCACCAGGGGCACGCTTTGGGGTGGAGACTGCGTTTCCTGCCTGCTGCATCACACAGGGTCGCTCACAACCTGACAGGCGTTGGCTGTAATGGGGGATCCGGGGGACCTTGGGCTGAGGGGGCAGCAATGGTGGCTATAGGGGAGGGGGAGATGACACCTTTGCCCCCTCATCCTGCAGTTAGTGTACCTGGGCTCCTCGGTTGCTCAGTTGGCACCTGTTCCCCGAGGGGCAGGGACAGGAATTCAGTGAGGTTCTGCCTGCAAAGCAAGTGACCCCAGCCTGCCCAGGAAGTGGAAACTGTCGTTACGAGCCGGTGGGGTCTGGTTGAGACCAGACCAAAGCTGGGGTTTATGACTGGGGCTACGTGGATGGCCTTCCTAGCAACAGGATTGTTTTAGAATATCGTGTATGTTCCCATGGGAAAACAGTCAGGTGATACAGAAACATACACGGTACAGACTTTCCCCTCACTCCCCTATCCCACGCCTGCTGTTAACCCTCGAAGATCAGCATCTGTGACTGGTACACACCAATACCTATGTATACACGTGTTCAGGTGTTTCTTTTCAAACACAAATAACATCTTCCTGTAGTATTGTTGGAAACCGTGGTGGTGTAGTGGTTAAGAGCTACATCTGCTAACCAAAAGGTCAGCAGTTTGAATCCACCACGTGCTCCTTGGAAACTCTATGGGGCAGTTCTACTCTGTCCTATAGGGTTGCTATGAGTCAGAATTGACTCAATGGCAGTGGGATTTTTTATGGGTATGGTATTGTTGTGTGATGTTTTTTATTTATCCAATACATCTTAACGTCTTTTCATGTTGCGCATGTAAATCTACTTCATTCATTTTTTTTTATTGTTCCAAACATGTAGATCCATTCCGTTGCCATCGAGTCGATTCTGACTAACAGTGACCCTGTAGGACAGGGTAGAACGGCCCCATCGGGTTTCTGAGGAGTGGCTGGTGGATTTGAACTGCCGACCTTTTGGTTAGCAGCCATAGTTCTTAATCACTTTGCTACCAGGGCTCCAAAAATATAGATAACACACTGAAAACCCATTGCCGTCAAGTCGACTCGGACTGAATTAGATATGTAAAGAATGTGGAATTGGCAAATGTTGTGTGTTTACATACATATGAACACCCAGCATTTGCCAGTTCAGCATTTTGCACATGTACAATTCCTTAATTCGTTGTTTTTTAATGGCGGCTTTGTATTTCCATAATATTTATATACCCTGATTTTTTTTTTTTTTTTTATTAAACATTGTCCTACTAATGGCTATTCTATTTGTTATCTGGGGAGAGGACTCAGACCATCCATCGGATCCTCACAGGTCTGTGACCCAAAAAAGAGTGAAAGGAGCAAGTATGAGTTAAGAAGTCCCCTGCGCACACACCTGCTGACTTGTGCTGTCTATAGGAGTCTAGCTGTCAGTTTTAGGTGATACTTCTCAGATGTGACATTAGTTAGATGCATGTGGTCGAGGTCAGTGTCAGCCCAGAGTAGAGATACAAAACCTACCTCGGCACGGTGTGTCCCTGCTTATTCAGGGCTGACAGGGGTCTGGGGCTGGCCGTGCCATCTGCTCCCTTGGTGTCTCCACGCAGTGCTCAGCCCAGACCTGGCCCCTTGGCCACCAGCCGGTGCTGGCTGACTGCCCACTTCCCTCCCAGGTCTCCACAGGACGTCCGTGTTTGACCGCCTTGGTGCTGAGACCAAGGCAGACACGACAACAGGGAGTAAGGTGAGTTGGAAATGGGGAAGTAACTTGGGGCTCTGTCTTAGTCATCTAGTGCTGCTCCAGCAAAAGTACCACAAGTTTATTCTCTCACGGTCTAGGAGGCTAGAAGTCCAAATTTAAGGTGCCAGCCCCAGGAGGAGGCTTTCTGCCTGTGTTGGCTCTGGGGGAAGGTCCTTGTCATCACTCTTCCCCTGGTCTAGGAGCTTCTCAGTACAGGGACCTGGAATCCAAAGGACGTGCTCCCCTCCTGGGTCTTCATTCTTAGTGGCATGAGGTCCCCTATGTCTCTACTCGCTCCTCTCTTTTATATCTCAAAAGAGATCGGCTTAAACCAAAAAAACCCCAAACCTGTTGCCAGTGAGTTGATTCCGACTCATAGCAACCCTATAGGACAGAGTAGAACTGCCTCACAGAGTTTCTCCAAGGAGTGCCCAGTGGATTCGAACTGCTGACCTTTTGGTCAGTAGTTCTGCCTCATTAACAGAACTGGCTCTAATCCTGCCTCCTTAACATCAGAGAGGTTAGGATTTACAACACGTAGGAAAGTCACATCAGATGACAAAATGATGGACAACTACACAATCCTGGGAATCGTGGCCTAGCCAAGTTGTCACATATTTTTGGGGGACACAATTCAATCCATAACAGGCCCTGAAGTTCTTGCCGTCCCAGATTTTCATCATTCTCCGAACCCATGCAGCCGCCTCTCACTGCTCACACCTCCAGGGCTGCCTCAGCTTCAGTCCCATCTTTGTACAAGCCACTCTACATCTGTCACCTGCCCCCCTCTTTCACCCAGTTTCCAGATTCCTAGATGTCTGCCCCTGGATGTCCCTGGGTCCCTCACACCCACTCTGTCCCAAACTGACCTCGGCATCTTCCCCCAAACCTGTTCCTCTCCTGGGCCCCATCTCAGGGACGCCCCGCCGTCCCCATTCCAGTCAGTCCCCATGTCTGATGACTGTTTATCTCTACCTCCTTGGCTGCCCCCTGCCTAAAGCCTCGCTTTCCTCTTGCCTGGGTACAGCGCGAGCTGCCTAACTGAGCCCTGCACAGCCGTGCTCACCCTGCACAGCCACGCTTGCCCTGCACAGCCGCGCTCGCCCTGTACAGCCATGCTCCCCCTGCACAATGCGCGCTGCCCACAGGGCTCACCACCCTCCCTCGAAGCTTCCTGTGGCTCTCTGCTGTGCTCAGGTTCAAGTCCACCTTCTCGCCCTGGCCTGACGGTCCCACAGTCCCCAGGTGTGTCAGGACATACACCCTGGAGCCAGCTGCCCAGGCTCTTTGTGCCTCAGTTTCCTCACGGTGCAGTACCCACCTTGTAGGGCACATGTGAGGACGAGGCGATGGAAAGCGCACAGAGGGCTGGGCTGTCTGTGTGTAGTGAGCATCTTTAAATGTCGTCTTTGATTCATCATTGCTCCAGCCGAGTTTCCTCCCCTGAAGCCCTTGTTTACCAGCGTTCAACCACTCTAGCTTCTTCTCACCTCCTAGAATCTTACCCTGATAATAACACCCAGGATCCTGTGGCATGAAGATCCAGCCACGTAAAGAGCTTGGCACAGTGTGAGTGCCCAGTAAATATAATTACCCTTCCTGCCTTTTCTCTGCTAATTCATCCTTCAGGGGGTAGCTTAAAAGCTGGTGCCTCGGAGAAAGCTTCCCTGAACTCCGAGAGGAGATGAAGTTTCCCTGTCTCCTGTTCTCCAGGACTCCATTTTCCTTCATAGAATGCACTGCTGTTGTCATTATAGAATTATTTCTGTCATTTCTAGTGGCGGGTCTATTTTCTCTGCTGGACTGGGAGCCCAGCAAGGGCAGGGTCTGGGGCTGGCTTGTTCATCACTGTCCCCAGCACAGGGCCAGTGACAGAATTGGCACTCAGAAAATGTTTGTTGATGAATGTCCAAATTAACCTTTTCACTCATGTTCACCTTAGACCTTTGCAAACTATCTTCGCTCTGCTTGGCACAGTCTTTCTCCTTCCTCTCTTTATTAAACTCTCTTTCGTTCAGTGTTCCGATCTCACAATCTCATTTCAGATGTTCCCTCCTCCAGCGAGCCTTCTCTGAACTTCCAGGCCAGGTCAGGCACTTCCTCCCCTATCACAGCTCTGACCACTTTGTGGGGTGTCACCGATGGGTATTTCTCCCAACTGTGAGTTCTGGGAGGCCCGGACTGCACCTGTCACAGTCACTGCTGTGTCCCCAGCCATGAGGCCAAGCACAGAAGAGGCAGCTCTCTGGGAGTGTGTGTTGAGTGACTAACCTGTCCTGTCCCTGACCCCACAGCCCACAGGAGTCTTCAGCCGCCTGGGGGCCACCCCAGAGCTGGACGAGGATCTGGCTTGGGACAGTGACAATGACAGCAGCAGCTCTGTCCTGCAATATGCTGGCGTCCTGAAGAAGCTGGGCCGGGGTGCAACCAAGGCAAGCCCCCAGCCAGCACTGACTGTCAAAGCCAAGGCCACCAGCTCAGCGGCTACAACTGCCGCCCCAACGCTGCGGCGCCTGGCGCTTCCCCCACGCCCTGGGGTGGAGAAGAAGCCCGAGTCCCTGTCCAAAGTCAGCATCATCCAGAGACTGGGCAAGGCCGCCCTTGTGCCCGAGGCGCAGGACAGCCAGGTCACAAGCACCAAGAGTAAGTCCTCGGCTGAGGTCAAGGTGACCATTAAGAGGACTCTGGTGGGGCCCCGGGGGAGCAGCTCCAGCGAGAGCCTTGGTGCCCAGATGGACCATGCAGGCACCGTGAGCGTGTTCAAAAGACTGGGCCGCAGGACCTTCTAGCCCCTGTGTGGGGCGGGGCATGGCGGCAGCACCCCCAGCTGCTGGCCCCGGCCCCTCTACAGCTCCTGGCTCCGCAGTCTTCCGCGAAGGCTTGCTCACCCGTCCCTGCCAGCTTCCGGATGACACTGCTTATCTCCCTCAGGCATCCAGGCGGGGCCCCAGTGTCCTGGGAATTCACCCCAGAAGTTTTCTTTAGTCTGGGACGGTCATCGTGGCCTGGCCTTGCCCACTCTGGGACTTCCCCTTCTCTCGGTCCCCTCTATTCTCTCCTCTCTAGCTGTGGCCTTGGCAAGACCCACTTCTCTACCTTCCCCAAGGGCCACGTCCCTCTAAACCCCTCTGCCCCCCTCAGCAGCATCTGCTGCCTCAAACCCCAGCCACTCTGTTCTCTGCCGCCCTGGGGGCATCACCTAGAGGGTCTCCTGGACCCCCTGCCCTGACGTCTCTCTCCCCCCACTCCTCTGCACCTTCCTCTGCTGCTTTAATGCCTTCAGTCTCTCCTTGTCTTCACTCTGTTCATTTCTTTTCTGTTTTCTGTCCCTGTGGCAAGGCCCGACTGTCCGCCGCATCCTGCCCGGCCCGCCTGAACCTCCGGCCTCCCAGCGGCCCCCTCGTCGTCGGTGGCGTCGAGCCTGTAGAGACTGTTAGCCGCCCTCCGCTACCGGGCTGGAGGGGCCTCCCCAACCCTGAGCCATACCCAGGGCACCTCAGTTTCCCTGCACTGGGCATCTTTTTCTCTGAAAGTCTGTGGTGGGTGACGGGCAGGGGCCCTGGGAAGGGAGGCCAGTGCTGAGAGAGAAGACAGCTGTTTTAATATATTTTTGTGACTTTCAAACTGTTTCCCTCCCCTTCTTAAGGGTGAGTTGCAGAATGTGTTTCACACAAAGCACACTGGGGAGGGGGGCTGGCGAGGGTTGGGTGCTGTCTGAAGGTCCACCCCCTGCACATGCGGTCAGGGCTTGCTGCGGGCCCCCGAGACATGGCGCTAGCTCACCATTCTGTGAGCTCCTCCCCCAAGAGGAACAAGTTCCCAAGGTTCTGTCACCCTACACCCCGCATAGATGTTACCTTTTCTGCCATTCTGCCTGTTGCCTCTTGGGCCCTCTTGTGAGGCAGTGGGTTTCCGTATGGATGATTGCTCTTTCACTCACGGCCGTACACCCCCTTCTCTGTGCCAGGCCCTGTTTGGTGCCAGGAACCCAGCAGTGAACAAGAAAGGTCCCCGCCTGAGTGGCCGACTTCTCTAACGAGGGAGATGGGTGGTAAAGTAACAATGCTGCCCACAAAATCGGAGGGATGAGTAGAAAGTACCCAGGGCCATCCAGGTTTGGGGAGTGGGAAAGCCTTTCAGAGGGGTGATGTGTAGGCTGTGGGAAAGCCTTTCACAGGGGTGACATGTAGGCCGAGCTGGGAAGGAGGAGCTGGCTGTGTGACATTCAGGAGGTAGGGTTCCAGGCAGTGAGACCACAAGGCCGTGTGGCTGGGTGCGGTAAGTGAGGGGCCTGCTGCGCAGGTGGGGTGGGTGGGTGGGCAGGAACCAGACGATCTGGGGCAGGGTAAGCCAGGCGGAGGACTGGACATGATCCTGAGAGCATGAGGAGCTTGGAGGACAGAAGCAGGGAGCGATGGGACATGAGTTACCTTGTATGAAAATGGCTGTGGCTGCTGGGAGAAGAATGAATTGCGGAGAAGGTGGGGTGGAAGCAAGGATCCCAGGGAGGAAGCCGCTGGAGAAATCCAGGCAAGAAATGCAGGTGGCTGGGCGTGAGCTGGTGGCAGTGGGAAGGAGAGGCAGATGGACCCAGGGCGTGTGCTTGGAGGACGTGCTGACGGGTTGGAAGTTGGGGCCAGGAAAGATGGCAGTCAAGGATCACACCTAGATTTGAGATTGGAACAGCCGAGGGAATGGTGCCGTTGGTGGCCGTGGGGACTGGAGAGGGGGGAGGAGGGCATTCTGTTCCGATTGGGTTCAGTGGGAGGAGCCCGCCCCAGTCCATGTGCAGGTGTTGAGCAGGCCTCGGGGGCTCAGGGTGCAGCTGTCCCCAAAGCCCTGGGCCTGGTAAGGAGAGCTGTAGAGAGCGGAGAGGGCCCAAGGGGTGTGGGGCCCTTTCCCCATTTAGAGAAAAAGGATCTGACAGGAGTAGTCTGGGGTTTGGAGGAAAACTAAGAAAGCAGGTGAAGATGAGGCGAGAACTCAGCTGCCTATTTCTGGTTTTCCAGTAATGTCATGTAGGGAGACCACCGTGCGTCAGGCAGTGTCGTGGGCACTGGGCCTGGTGTAGCAAGTACTGTGGCTGGACGTCAGCGTGAGGAACAGTGGTTAGAGCAGAGGGCCCAGGCCAGACCTCCAAGGTCCGGCCCCCGAAGAATTGCAGATGACAGAGAGCTCAAGCAGACTCTGTCTGTGTCGTGGGAGCAACCACAGCCCCTGTCCCTGCTGAGTAGTCATCTTCACTCGTTGTTTTCTGGCGATGTCTTCTGGTTCCACCCCACCAATAATTGTAGCCACTGCTGGGGTTAGTTGTAGGAGTTCCAGTTACTAAATTTAAGAGCAGATCCCAGTCTCTTGAAGGATAATAAGAACTATGATGATCTGAAAACATAGATAGCACCCTTAACAGGTAAGTCTTCCCTGCAGCAGGTAAGTCCTTTCACTACTCTTTACAGAGGCACAGATGGCGGAGTGAACCGCCAAAGGCCTGACTCAACCAGCAAGAGGTAGGGGTGGGCTTGACCTCAGGGAGCTGACCCCGGGATCCTCCCCTGAGCCCCTGTCTTGCGCTTCCTCAATTGCAGGTCAGAAACAGGGCCCTCCTGCAAAGAGTAGGGGGTCCCAGGATGGTGGTTTCTGGACCCTCGAGTTACTTATGTGTACATGTTAACCACCACCCCATCAACTAGTCCTAAGAAGTATTTGCAGTTCTGGGCTGTCGTGCGCCTTGAGAGCCATGTCCGTTCCCGCCACTGTCCAGGCGAACCCGAGCTGATGCCGCTTCCATCTCCCAGCCGTTTGAGAGCCAGAGCGGTCAATCCATTTGACTTAACAGCTCCCCCAGACCAACTCCAACACCGTGTGGTATTTGAGCATTAATACATTTGCATGGTTCAAAGTTCAAAAGGTACATAAGGCTTTACAGTGAAGTCTCTTCCCTTGTCTTCTAGCCCCCAGTCCCCTCCCCAGGGCCACCAATGTTACCGTTTTCTTGTGTAATCCTTCCAGAGTTGTGTCTGTATGTATGTGTGTATATGTGTGTGTATATTCAGAGTAACATGTAGTATGCACATACAAGGACACACATCTTAACAGCCTATTTAACCAGGCCCCTTTCTAAGGGAACTTGGGTTGTTTTCGATCTCTTGCTATTATTATAAGCAGTGCTGCAATGAATAAACTTTTTCACGTGTGGGATCAATTCAGGGGTGAATTTGAAGAACTCCAAGTATATCGTTTAAGTGCAAACACTGGTACAATGGATCAATAGCAGCCTGAACCAGGCTCTCCCGCAAGATTATCGGAGTGCTCCAGGGCGATTTATTTATACATTTACCACCCCGTTCCAAAAAGGAATTCAGAGCAGCTAGAGTCTTAATTGGAGGCTGCTGGAGGAAGCTGGTCGGGGAATGCTAAGAGCTAACATTGACTGACCACCCCCTATATACCAGGAAGTACTGAACAGCTTTGTTGAATTGATGGGGCTGTTGAATCCTCAGGGTAAAGGGAGGAACTTCCTAGTCTCATCTCATAAACAGGTGTGGCAATGGAGGCACAGAGGGCCCAGGGCCCGTGCTAAATTGCAGAGCAGGTCTGAGCCAGGCCAGGTGGATGGTTCTTTTTGGATTGTGATCTTGGTTGAGGTCGCCTCAGGTCCCGTCACATCACCCTGGTACCTACCTTACTAACGGATGCCAGATAAGATGGGAGCGCAGTACCTGTGGTGGGCAGCCAGGGCGCCTCTTCCTCGGTGCCCAAGCCTGGTGCCACTGAGGTGGTCCAGCCATTGAGCTTGACCCCTCCTTCAGGGATCTGAGCTGACTCTGTTGGTGAGCGCTGCTCCTATAGACTTGCCTTTGAAGGCCTGACGGGTCAGGAGACAAGAGATATTTTCCTGCACTTTACCTGCTTTGTGAATTCCAAACCAGGGCTTCTCAAATGTCATCAAACAGTGCTAATGTCTCTATTTTTTTTTTTTTAACAAGAGACTTAATTTTTTTTAGAATAGTTTCAGATTTACAGAAAAAGTGAGAAGTTAGTGCAGAGAGTTCTCATACACCCCACACAAAGTTCCCTTCATTAGTAACATCTGACAGTATTAGTATGGCAATTTGTCACAATTAATGAACCAACATTCATCAGTTAAAATCAGTTGCCATCAAGTCGATACTGACTCATAGCAATCCCATGGGTATCACAGTAGAACTGTGCTCCAGAGGGGTTTTTTTTTTTTTGTACTTTAAGTGAAAGTTTACAAATCAAGTCAATCTCTCATACAAAATTTATATACACCTTGCTATATACTCCTAATTGCTCTCCCCCTAATGAGAGCACACTCCTTCCCTCCACTGTGTATTATCCTGTCCATTCGGCCAGCTTCTGACCCCATCTACCCTCTTTTCTCCCCTCCAGACAGGAGCTGCCCACATAGTCTCATGTGTCTACTTGATCCAAGAAGCTCACTCCTCACCAGTATCATTTTCTATCCCATAGTCCAGTCCAATCCCTGTCTGAGGACTTGGGAATGGTTCCTGTCTTGGGCTAACAGGAGATCTGGGGACCATGACTTCTGGGGTCCTTCTAGTCTCTGTCAGATTATTAAAGCTGGTCTTTTTACCAGAATTTGGGGTCTGTATCCCACTGTTTTCTTTCTCCCTCAGGGGTTCTCTGTTGTGTTCCCTGTCAGGGCAGTCACCGGTTTTAGTTGGGCACCATCTAGTTCTGGTCTCAGGCTGATGTAGTCTCTGGTTCATGTGGCCCTTTCTGTCTCTTGGGCTCATAATTACCTTGTGTCTTTGCTGTCTTCATTCTCCTTTGTTCCAGGTGGGTTGAGGCCAGTTGATGCATCTTAGATGGCCGCTTGCCAGTGTTTAAGACTCCAGACACCACTCTCCAAAGTGGGATACAGACTGTTTTCTTAATAGATTTTATTATGCCAATTGACTTAGATGTCCCCTGAAACCATGGTCCCCAAACCCCCGCCCCTGCTACACTGGCTTTCGAAGCGTTCGGTTTATTCAGGAAACTTCTTTGCTTTTGGTTTAGTCCAGTTGTGCTGACCTCGCCTGTACTGTGTGTTGTCTTTCCCTTCACCTAAAGTAGTTCTTGTCTATCTACTTAGTGAAAACTCCTCTCCCTCCCTCCCTCCCCACTCTCATAACCATCAAAGATATTTTCATCTCTGTTTAAACAATTTTTCGAATTCTTATAACAGTGGTCTTATACAATATTTGTCCTTTTGCAACTGACTAATTTCACTCAGCATAATGCCTTCCAGATTCCCCCATGTTATGAATGTTTCATGGATTCATCATTTTTCTTTATCGATGCATAGTATTCCGTTGTGTGAATATACCATAATTATCCATTCATCTGTCAACAGGCACCTTGGTTGCGTCCATCTTTTTGCTGTTGTAAACAGTGCTGCAGTGAACATGGGTGTGGATATATCTGTTCATGTAAAGGCTCTTATTTCTCTAGGATATATTCCAGGGGGTGGGATTGCTGGATCATATGGTACTTCTATTTCCAGTTTTTTAAGGAAGCGCCAAAACGATTTCCAAAGTCGTCATACCATTTTACATTCCCACCAGCAGTGTATAAGTGTTCCAGTCTCTCTACAGCCTCTCCAACATTGATGATCTTGTGTTTTATGGATTAATGCCAGCCTTGTTGAGTGAGATGGAATCTCGTTGTATTTTGATTTGCATTTCTCTAATGGCTAATGATCGTGAGCATTTCCTCATGTATCTGTTAGCTACCTGAATGTCTTTAGTGAAGTGCCTGTTCATATCCTTTGCCCATTTTTTAATTGGGTTATTTGTCTTTTTTGTAGTTGAGTTTTTGCAGTATCATGTAGATTTTAGAGATCAGATGCTGATCGGAATGTCATAGTTAAAAACTTTTTCCCAGTCTATAGGTAATCTTTTTACTCTTTTGGTGAAGTCTTTGGATGAGCGTAGGTGTTTGATTTTTAGGAGCTCCCAGTTATCTAGTTCCTCTTCTGCATTGTTAGTAATGTTTTGTATAGTATTTATGCCATGTATTAGGGCTCCTAGCATTGTCCTTATTTTTTCTTCCATGATCATTATTGTTTTAGATTTTATATTTAGGTCTTTGATCCATTTTGAGTTAGTTTTTCTGCATGGTGTGAGGTTACTCCATAGAGTTTTTAATGGCTGAGTTCTCAGAAGTAGGTCATGGGGCCTTTCTTCCAAGGTTCCTCTTGGTGGACTTGTCCTGCCAACATTTCAGCTAGCAGCCAAGTGCACTAACCATTTGTACCACCCAGGGACTGCATTAACTAAAGTCTGTACTTTCTTCATATTTCCTTAGTTTTACTAAAGATCCCATCAAGGACACCATATTACAGTTACTGTCATGTCTGCTTAGACTCTTGGCTGTGGCAGCTTCTCAAACTTGCTTGCTTGTGATGACCTTGACAGTTGGGAGGAGTACTGGTCAGGTATCTTGTGGGATGCCCCCCGCCCTTGGGATATGTCATGGTTTTTCTCATAGTTACAGTGGGGTTATATGTTTTGGGGAGGAAGACTACAGAAGTAAAGTGCCGTTCTCATCCCACTGTATCAAGGATACTATCAACCTGATTTATGACTGTTGATGTTGACCTTGATCACCTGGCTGAGGTACTCTTTGCAGGTTTCTCCACTGTGAAGTTACCCTCCCTTCCCCCCTTCCATACTGTACCCTTAGGAAGGAAATCACTATGCACAGCCCACACGTAAGGACTGGAGGGTTATGTTCCGCCATCTTGAGGGCAGAGTATCAGTATCAGGGTAGATAATACATTATTTGGACTTTTTCTGCATGGGAGATTTGTCTCTTCTCCCGTTTATTAACTTATTCCATAATTTTCATCAGTATGGGCTCATGGATATTTACTTTACATGTTGGATTATAAGCCAGTCCTACTTTATTTTGTTGCTCAAATTGTTCCAGCTTTGGCCATCGGGAGCTTGTCAATTGGCTCCTGTGTCCCTTCGACGTATCCCCATCTGCCCAAAATAATTGTTTGGGCTGTAGCCTTCCCTGTGATTGGTCTATCTTATGCACCTTGCAGGGATTGGTCAGTTTACTATTCAAATAGGGTCCATAAAACCACCCAATAGGATTAAGTGACCTTGCGGGAATTGGTCATTTTCTGGCCCAGCTGGGAGGGCCATGCCTTGAAATTGATTTAAAAAAAAAAAAAACAAACCAAACCCATTGCCATCGAGTCAATTCCAACTCATAAGGACCCTATAGGACAAGGGTAGAACTGCCCCATAGAGTTTCTAAGGAGCACCTGGTGGATTCGAACTGCTGACTTTTTGGTCAGCAGCCATAGCACTTAACCACTATGCCACCAGGGTTTCCTGAAATTGATAAGGATCTTGCTTATTTAAGCAACCAACTTGACAGGTTTTCCAAAAGAGGCAATGTGAAAGAGTGGGGGGAACTGCCTAAAACAGCTGTAATAGGCTCAAGAGCTGTAACACTGAAGACGGTGCAAGACGACAACAGCAGTGTGAGCGGCAGGAACTACAGGAGAGAGAGAGCTGAGCGCCTTTGGGCAGGAGACTTGCAGGCAGAGAGGGGTGCCTCTGGGCACTTGTCAACAGGTCTAAAAGCTGTAACACTTCCCCGAGCAGCTAGAGGCCTGGGAAGTCCCAGCCGCTGAAAGAAGGGCCTGCCGCGGGCACAACCAAGAAGAAGCCGAGTGCTGTCATGGTTGGAAGCTGTTTCGATTGACGAAGTTGATCCTGATCCTGAGTTGTAGCCTGCTGTTTCCCTAATCAATCTCATAACTGTGAGTATGATCTGTGAGTTCTGCTCGGCCATTGCAACAAATTATCAAACTCAGCAGAAAAGTAGAGAGTGCCATGGAGGGGGACAGCTGGTGTCAGAAATAGTGAAAAAGTCAGAGAGTGGAGGTATGTCTGACCTGCACCTCATAGGGACCAGCTTTGTGCTGACTGGCCATTCTCATCCCTCCTCGTGGATGTAGATGAGTTCTTCAGACTCAACATTGCACCATTTTTGTTTGTTTGTTGGTTGGTTCGTTTGTTTTTATCAGCACTTTTTTTTTTTTTAACTTTTTGGAGCTACGAGATGCTCCAGGCTCATCTTGCATATTTCCTGCCCCAGCCCTAGAATGAACCATCTCTTCAAGGAGCCCTGTTTCCTTTTATTGAGGAATGGTGTTAGAAACCAAGAGCTGGGCGCGGCATGTGTTTGTTGCTACTAGGGCAACACCTCCTTTATAACAAGTGAAATCTTAATATGGATCCCCAAAATAGAAAGCATATTGAAAACAGAGAATCAGTAATTTATTAGTATGTATTTTAATGTTTATTTATATTATTTTAATTCATGCAAGCCATACAAAATTCAAAGGTACAAAAGGATATGCAATAAGATTGTCAAAATTTTTGAGAAGTCTCATAACACCAAGTACTGGAAAAGATTTGGGTAATAGAAGTCTGTACACTGCTGATGGAATGTAAATTGGTACCAGTCATTCTGGAAAACAATTGGTAGTTTGTGGTAAAGTTGAAGATGACATACCCTCCAGCCCAGCAATTCCCCTCCTAGGAGTATGCCCTGGAGAAACTTTCACATACACACAAAGAATGTTCACACAGAGCAGGAGAAAATGTCGAACAAAATTCAAATTCACACAAAAATGGACCAGACTTACTGGTCTGACAGAGACTGGAGGAACCCTGAGACTTTGGCTCCCAGACATTCTTGTAACTCAGAACTGAAGTCACTCCTGAAGTTCACCCTTCAGCCAAAGATGACACAGGTCTATAAAACAAACAATAACACGTTACTTCCATCATGTAAATGAGACCGGATGAGAAATACCTGCCCACGAGCAAAGACGAGAAGGCAGGAAGGGACAAGGAAACTGGTTGAAAGGAAATGGGGACCTGGGGTGGAGAAGGGGAGAGTGTTGGTTGACACATCGCGGGGACTGCAACCAATGTCACAAAACAATTTGTGTATAAATTATTGAATGCAAAGCTAATTTGCTGTGTAAACTTTCACCTGAAGCACAATAAAAAAAAAAATTTTAGAGAAGCTCTGTTTGTAAAGTGTAAACTTGGAAACAATCTAAATGTCCATCAACTGGAGAATGGATAAATTGTGGCATAATTCTTCCAGTTATCTAATGCGTAATAAATCACCCCAAAACTTAGTGGCTTAAATCAACAATCATTATATCTTACAGTTCTGGGGGTTGACTGGACTCAATTAGACTCTTATGGCTTGCAGTAAGACAGTGGCTGGGGCTGGTGTCCTGAAAACTTCACATCTGGTGGTTGCCACTGGTAGCTAGCTGGGAATGCAGCATGGGCTGTCCTCCAGAGTACCTCCATATGGCCTTTCCATATGACCTGGGCTTCCCTACAGCATGGCTGCTGAGTTCCAAGAGCAAGCTTCTCAAGATAGCCAGCAGGAACTGTATTGCCTTTTCTAACCTAGCACTGGAAATCACATTGCTGTCCCACCTAGATGCAAGGGGAAGGAGCATAGACCCCATCTCTCAATGGGAGGAGTATCCATGCCTCCTAAGAAGAGCAAGTGGGAGATTGCGTTGCCGCCATCTTGGAAAATACAGTGGCATGCTATACATCAATGAAACTGAACTAAAGTTGCATATATCAACATGAATAAACCTCAAAATAGTAAAAAAAAAGCAAATTGCAGAGAAATACATATAGTTTTAAAATATACAACATTATGCATTGTGTTAGTTATCTAGAGCTGCTATAACAGAAATACCACAAGTGGATGGCTTTAACAAAGAGAAATTTACTTTTTCACAGTCTAGTGGTCTAAAAATCCAGATTCAGGGTGTCAGCTCCAGGGGAAGGCTTTCTCTGTCAGCTCTGGAGGAAGGTCCTTGTCATCAATCTTCCCCTGGACTAGAAGCGTCTCTGCGCAGGAACCCCTGGTCCAAAGGATGTGCTATGCTTCCGGCACTGCTTTCTTGGTGGTATGAGGTCCCCAACTCTCTGCTTGCCTCCCTTTCCTCTAATCTCTTGTAAGATAAAAGGTGGTACAGGCCACACCCCAGGGAAACTCCCTTTACATTAGATCAGGGATGTGACCTGAGCAAGAGTGTTACATCCCACCCTAATCCTCTTTAACCACAGGCGGAAATTATGATTTACAACACATAAGAAAATCACAAAATGGAGGACAACCACACAATACTGGAATCATGGCCTAACCAAGTTGACATATATTTTTGGGGGACACAATTCAGTCCGTGAGATGCATATTGATAAAGAATATGTAAATATGTACTAAATGTATAAAATGCATGGGAATGATAAACTCCAAATGTAGGACCCTGGTTCTCTCCAGGGGAGGGTGGGGTGGGAAGTGACTGGAGCAGGGCGCATGGGGAATCAACAGTATAGTCATGGTTATTAAGACAGGTGGTGGCCACATGGGTGTTCATTGTATTATTCTTATGCCTTTTCTTTTTATCTCAACAATTAAAAAAATTCTCTCTCCTACTCTGGATCCCTAAGCCACTGGTTTCTCTGTCCAGAGACGATCACTGTTACTAGGGTTTTATGTATCCTTCCAGAGATATTCTGTACATTTACAAGAGTTGTTGTTGTTAGGTGTTGTCGAGTCGGTTACGACTCACAGCGACTCTGTGTACCACAGAACGAAACACTGCCCAGTCCTGCGCCATCCTCACAATCGTTGTTATGCTTGAGCCCACCGTTGCAGCCACTGTATCAGGCCACGTCGTTGAAGGTCTTCCTCTTTTTCACTGAGCTCAACTTTACCAAGCGTGTTGTGCTTCTCCAGGGACTGGTCTATGTATATATTTTCAGCTCAGATGGCAGCATATATGATAGCTTTGCATTTTGCTTTTTTCACTTAATCTATCCCAGAGATCATTTTTAAAAACAGCTTTACTGAGCTATAATTTACACACTGTACAATTCACCCAAAAGCCAATTCAGTGGCTTTTAGCATATCCACAGAGTTGTGTAACTAACACCACAGTCATTTTTAGAGCATTTTCATTATCTCAAAAAGAAACCCATCATCCCCGTGGCTCTGGGGTACTAATCTGTTTTCTATCTCTGTAGATTTGCCTATTCCGGACACTTCATGTAAATAGAATCATAGCAATATCCTGGCACTTTGTGACTGGCTTCTTTCACTCAGCACAATGTTTTTAAGACTCATCTGTTTTGTAGCATGTATCAGCATCTCATTTATTTTTATTGCTGAATCATAGTCCATTGGATGAATATAGGGAACTCTGGTGGTGCCGTGGTTAAAGCGCTCAGCTGCTAACCAAGAGGTCCCCGACTGGAACCCACCAGCCACTCCGAGGTAGGAAGATGTGGCAGTCTGCTTCCTTAGAGATTTACAGCCTTGGAAACCCTTTGGGGCAGTTCTATTCTGTCCTATAGGGTTGCTAGGAGTCAGAATCGACTCCACGGCAGTGGGTTTGGTTTTTGTTTTTTTTTTTCAGTTTGTATGCATACACCTACATTTTGTTTATCTATTCATCAGTTGGTGAACAATTGAGTTGTTTCCACTGTCTGGCTATTGTGAATAATGCTACAGTGAACATTGGTGTTCAGGTTTTTGTGTGGGCATATGTTTTCATTTCTCTTGAGTATATACTTAGAAGCGGAATTGCTGGATCACATGGTAAGTCCGCTTCACCTTTTGAAGAACTGCCAAATGGTTTTCTAAAGTGGATGCACCGTTTTCCATCCCCACCAGCAGCGTCCGAGGGTTCTGATTTCTTCAACGCCTGTTGTTATCTGTCTTTTTTATTATGGCCACCCTAGTGGGTATGATGGGCTCTGGTGACGCAGTGGTTAAGCATTTGGCTGCTAACCAAAAGGCCAGTAGTTCGAATCCACCAGCCGCTCCTTAGAAACCCTATGGGGCAGTTCTACTCTGTCCCATAGGGTGGCTATGAGTCGGAATTGACTCAAGGGCCGTGGGTTTTTGGGTTTTTGAGTGGGTGTGAAGTGGCAGCCCACTGTGATTTTTATTTGCATTTCTCTGATGGCTAACAACGCTGACTGGAAAGAGCTTCCTTTTAAAATGACTAGTAGTCTCTTGTGCAGATATAACCAACTGCTGTTGAGTCGGCTCTGAGTCATGGCAGCTGCGTGTAGCCAGAGTAGAACTGTGCTCCAGAGGTTCTCGGTGGCTGGTTTTGGGGAAGTAGGTCACCAGGATTTTCTTCCGAGTGCCTCTGGATGGACCTTTCAGTCAGCGGCTGAGCGCAGCAACCATTTGCACCACCCACGGACTCCTGATGTATTTAACCAGTCGGCTGTTGTGGACAATTCGGTGGTTTCTGGGTCTTTTTCTATCACAATGCCTGGTGTGTATACCACATTTTTTTCTCAAGTGTGAGTATATCCTAGGAGTAAATCTGTGGGTCAGAGTATTGCGTTAGTGTGCGTGATCGTTGAGGTTGTGTGTCAACTTGGCTGGGCCATGAGTCTCAGTGGTTTGGCAGTTATGATGTAGCTTGGCAGTCATATAATGACGTGATCCCCTCCGGGATGAGATTTGATATAATGTGATCGATCACCTCCATGACGGGATCTGCTGTGAGTAGCCAATCAGTTGGAAGGGAGTTTCCTTGGGGGCATGGCCTGTATCCAATATAACTGGACCTCCTGGCAAGGCTCGCGGGCTTTTGCTCTTACTGGATCCTGCCGCTGGCTCCTGTTCATCTGAACTCCAGTTTTGGGACTCAGGATAGCAGCTTACTTGCCATCTTGTCTGCCGATCTTGGGGTTTGTCAGTCTTTGCAGCCTGTGAGCCAGAGCCTGATGTCTGACCTGCCGGTCTTGTGTTCGCCAGCTCCTGCAGCTACGTGAATCAGGAGAAGCTTCTATCCTGACCCATGGATTTGGGACATTCCAGCTTCTACAACCACTTGAGTCATTTTCCTTGATATAAACCTCTCTCTAGGTATTTATATAATTTTCTTGTTTGCTTCTCTAGAGAACCCAGCCTAAGGCAGTCTGGGTTTGCTAGAGGAGCAAAACCAGTGAAATGTATATATAAATATAGAGGGAGAGATTTACATCAAGGAAATGGCTCACACAATTGTGGGGACCAGCAAGTTTCAAATCCCTGTGTCCACCGGCAGACTGGAAACCTCTCCTGGCTCGTGGGGCTGCAGGGGCTAGTGAATCAAAGATCTGCAGGTCAGGCGGCAGGCTGGAGACTTCTGCAGGCTTATGTTCCAAGAATCGGAGGTCAGACAATGAGAAGAGTGAAGGGTTGAGAGACCAAGCTTTGCCAGAACGTCCATTTATATAGTGGAGGTGGGCCATACCCCCAAGGAAACTCACCTTTCAACTGATTGGCTGCTCACATCAGATGACAAAATGGAACGTAGTTACAGTCTATTACCTTATGGGTAATGTCATGGGAGAGCACCTAGTTCCAGAGTCTGCCAAACCGCTGAGAATCATAGCCTAGCCAAGTTGACACATAACAGTAATCATCACAGGTGTGTACCTGTTTTGAAAGTTTGAATTTATGCCATTTGTGTATTTAAAAGTAGATGTTGAGAATAATCAGACTTGTTCGATGAACATTCTATTTTTCCCTCCACTGCTAATGGTTAGGAGGGTCAGTCACATCAGAATGAGCAGCAGTTTATGTCCATATTTTATTTTGGCAAAAGCATGAATAACTCGAGTGATTTTTCCATTTGTTTAAGCCTACATTCATCATAGCGTAGTTTTGCTCTAAAGCTGCCTTTTGTCTCCCTCATCTTTTACAGAGTGCTTGCTTCTAAATTACTGGTATAGGATGTTCTGGTGATCATTTGGCCTTTCTTGAAAAAAATTTTTAACAGCTTTATTGAGATATAATTCGTGTATTATGAGATCACCTGTTTTAAGTACACAATGCATTGATTTTTAGTAAATTTGTAGAGTTGTGCAACCATGTCATGGAATGAATTATGTCCCCCCGCCCCCAAATGTGTATATCAACTTGGTTAGGCCATGATTCCCAGCATTCTGTGGTTGTCCTCCATTTTGTGATTGTAATTTTATGTTAAAAGGATTAGGGTGGGATTGTAACACCTTTACCAGGTCACCTCCCTGATCCAAGGTAAAGGGAGTTTTCCTAGAGTGTGGCCTGTACCACCTTTTATATCTCAAGAGATAAAAGGAAAGGGAAGCAAGCAGAGTTGGGGACATCATACCACCAGGAAAGCAGCACCCGGAGCAGAGTGCGTCCTTTGGACACGGGGTCCCTGCACCTGAGAAGCTCCTCGACCAAGGGAAGATTGAGGACGAGGACCTTCCTCCAGAGCTCACAGAGAGAGAGAGCCTTCCCCTAGAGCTGATGCCCTGAATTTGGACTTGTAACCTACCAGACTGTGAGAAAATAAATTTCTCTTTGTTAAAGCCATCCACTTGTGGTATTTCTGTTACGGCAGCACTAGATAACCCAGACAGACCATCACCATAATTCAGCTTTAGAACATTTCCTTCCCCCAAAAAGATTTCTCGTGCCTACTTGGAGCCAATCCTCGTACCCACCCCCAGCCCCAGGTAGCCACTGCTCTGCTTTCTGTCTCTATAAATTTGCCTTTTCCTGACATTTCCTATAAATGGAATCATACAAAATATAGTCTTTTGTGTCTGGCTTCTTTCCCTTAACATACTGTTTCTGAGGTTCATCCCTGTTTTAGCACGCATCGGTAGTGCCTTTGTATGGCTGAGTGGTATTCCATTGTAAGGATATACCTGCTAGCCAAGAGGTCTGCAGTTCGAATCCACCAACTGCTCCTTGGAAACGCTATGGGGCTGTTCTACTGTGTCCTGTAGGTTCCCTAATAAAAAAAAAAACCTGTTGTGGCCGAGGTGATTCTGACTAATAGGGGCCCTAAAGGACAGAACAGAACTGCCCCATAGAGTTTCCGAGGAACGGCTGGTGGATTCGAACTGCCAACCTTTTGACTAGCAGCTGTAGCTCTTAGCACTGAGCCACCAGGGCTCCACAGGATAGCTCTGAGTTGGAATTGACTTGATGGCAATGGGTTTGGTTTTGGTTTTTGCTTATCTGTTCCTCAGTTGATGGATATTTGGATTATTTCTACTCTTTGACTAGTGTGAATAACGCTGCTCCGAACGTTAACTAACGTACAAGTCTCTGCGTGGACATACATTTTCGTGTTTCTCAGGTAGATGCCTAGGACTGGAATTGCTGGGCCATATGATAAATTTATGTTTAACTTTTTATGAAAACTGCCAAAGTATTTTCCAAAGTGGCTGCACCATTTTACATTCCTACCAACAACTGACAGTAGACGAAAAAGAGGAAGACCCTCAACGAGATGGATTGACGCGGTGGCTGCAACAATGGGCTCAAGCATAGCAACAATTGTGAGGATGGCGCAGGACCGGGTGCATTTTGTTCTGTTGCACACAGGGTCACTATGAGTCGGAACCAACTCGACGGCAGCACTCGACGGCAGCGCCTGACAACAACAACACCAACAATTTATGAGCGTTCCGGCTTCTCCATGTCCTCATGACCACTTGTTATTCTTTTTTTAAAAAATAATTTATTATGCTTTCTGTGAAGGTTTACACAGCAGTTTAGGTTCCCATTCAATAATTTGTACACAAGTTTTTCAGTGACGTTGGTTACATTCTTCATAATGTGTGAACATTCTCATTTCTGTTTAGGTTGGTACATTTCCATTTATCCAGTTTCCCTGCCCCCTTAGCTTCTCATGTTTGTTTTAAAGTTACTGTTGACTGGCCTCATATAGGTGATTTTCTAAAAGAAGCACAGCACTCAAAGGTGATAATCATTATTTTTTGAGCCAATTTGTTATTTAGCTACAAGGTGACCTCAGGGGCTAGTGTCTGTTCCAGGTCTGAAGAATATTGTTTGATCTTCTTAATAGTGTGTTATGATTAAGAACTTGAGCTCTGCAGCTCTGTGATCTTGGGCAAATTACTTAACCTCTCTGTGCTTCGATTTCCTCGTTTCTAAAATGGGAACAGGAATAGCACCTACCCTGTAAGATGATGATGAGGATTAAACGTGTAAAGAGCTTAAAACAGTGCCCAACACACAGTGTTATTATGTAATTTGGTCTCTGAAATAGATGATTTTCAGCACCAGCGTTACCAACCCCACTTAAAGAATCTTTTAGTAACACTCCTATAACCCGTTGCCGTCGAGTTGATTCTGACTCATAGTGACCCTATAGGACAGGGTAGAGCTGCCCTATAGGGCTTCCAAGGAGCGTGCTCTTAACCACTGTGCTACCAGAGCTCCAACACTCCTATAGGCTATAAAAAAGATGTTCGGGTAAATATTTATTTTAATATAATTGCAAACTTACAGAAAAGTAGCAAGAATAGTACAAGGGATTCCTGTTATACTCTTTAAATAAAGTTTTTAGTGTGCATTAGGTGAAAGCTTACATAGCAAATTAGTTTCCCGTTCAATAGCTTGTACACAGAGTGCTCCATGACATTGGTTCCATTCCCCACCACGTGCCTGCCCTCTTCCCATGTCTATTCTAGGTTCCCTGTTTCCTTTCGTCCTGAATTGCTACCCCTTCCTGCCCTCTCATCTTTGCTTTTGGGCAAATGTCCCCCTTTGGATTTTGTATAATCGATTGTTCTAAGGGACACATTCCTCTCGGGTGTTGTGGCTGATGGGTGGTCTCTGGGAGTGGCTTCAGTTCCAGCTCAGAAGGGTGTCTTAGGGCCATCGTTTTGGGGGCCCGTCCTACTCTTTACCCAGATTTGCCAATCGTTGACAATTTGCCCCATTTGCCTTATGGTTCCCCCTCCCCTTCCCCGTGCACACACGTAATATACACATACATGCCTATCGGTTTTTCCAGCCTCTGGAGTGCTGTCGGAGAACATCGTGCTTCTTTTACCTCAAAACCCTTCAATGTCTATTTTCTGGGGACAAGACCATTCTCCCACTTGACACTATACAGTTATCAAAATCCAGAAATCTAACATAGATACAATACTGCTATCTAATCCACAGTCCATATTTCAATTTGGTCGATTGTCCCAATAATGTTCCTTATTGCCATTTCCCCCCCACCAGCTCAAGTTCCAGTTCAGGATCACGTGTTACATTTAGGGGTCATATAAGTGTTCCTTTTTAAAAGGGAATTAAAATGACAGCACAAACCCATTGCTGCCTAGCATATTCTGACTCATAGCGATCCTACAGAACAGAGTAGGAGTGCCCCATAGGGTTATCTAAGTCTGTAATCTTTATGGAAGCAGACTGCCACATCTTTTTCCGTGTGGAGTGGGTGGTGGGTTTGAACCACTGACCTTTTGGTTAGCAGCTCAGTGCTTAACCACTGTTCCATCAGGGCTCCTCAACTGCACAAAAACCAAAAAAAAAAAAAAAAAAAAACCCAAACTCATTGCTGTCGAGTTGATTCCAAGTCACGGTGACCCTACAGGACAGAGTAGAACTGCCCCATAGGGTTTCCAAGGAGCAGCTGGTGGATTCAAACCGCTGGCCTTTTGGACAGAAGCTGGATGCCTAACCATTGCACCACTAGGGCTTCCAACCGCACAAAAAGGTTCTCCAAATTGCTCAGGGAAGGTTGATACGTGCAGGTCACAGAAGGGTTCCAGCAGGGATGGCCGGCTCATGTGGCGCCATCTTGTGGCAAAATTGTGGGAAGAGAGTTTATGAATCACCCCGGCGGGCCTTCCGTGAGATTGTTCCCTTTTCAATGATGTTGGTGGTATTCACACAATCTCAATTTTTCTTAATAATGCAGGAAACTATGTTTTAAATATTTCACTGTTTCAAATCCACATACCTTACTTAACTCAGCATAAAATGGGACTTGTGCTGTGTCTCAAATCCAGACCCACACAGGTAAGTCCAGTGCTGTGGATAAAAAGTGGGCTCGGACTGAGACACCTTTGGGAATGCATCTGGGTGCCACAACATTCTGGCTGTGTGATCTCTGGCGAGAGACAGCCCCTCTCTGGGCCTTCGTTTACTCTTGCAATATAGGCCTCACTGGGGCTTCTATTCACAGGATGGTGGGGAAGCATTTATCAAGGTCACGGATATAATTCCTAGCACTAGGCCTGGTAGGTGGGGATTTTTTAATGAAAGGTTAAAACCCAAACCAAACCCGTTGCTGTTAAGTCGATCCTGACTCATAGCGGCCCTACAGGACAGAGTACAACTACCCAATAGGGGTTCCGAGGCTGTAAATCTCTACGGAAGCAGATGCCACATCTTTCTCCCTTGAATGAAAGGTTAAGAAATTATTATTACTATTCAACTCTTTGTGGGCAAACAAGCTCAGATCTGGAATAAAAATCAGACCAGTACAAGGACTTCAAGCTTCTTAATTAAAAGCATATTCATTTCTTCAACAAATATTTCTTGATTCCCAAATCCCAACTATGTGCCAGGCATTGTTCTAGGTACTGGGAATACAGTGGTGCCCAAGGCAAGGTCTTTGCACTCATGGAATTTATATTCTGGTGTTGGGTGTAGACAATTAAAAAATAAACAAAAAGATCCTTTAGTGTTAACTGTTAGGTAGAGAATTCTAATATGCTAAACAGTGTCAGCAGGGCTTCTTTGGCTATGGGGTGGGAAGAACTCTCTAACACGGTAGGATTTAAACCAAGTTCTGCAGGACAAGAAGGATTAGTCATGCCAAGATCAAGGTCAAGAGAATAGTAAGTGCCAAGGCCCTGGGGTGGGAACAAGCTTGTCTTTTTGGATGAACAGAGGTTGGTGTGGCTGGAACACGGTGGTGAAGGGCAAGAGCAGTTGAAAGTGAAGTCAGAAAGACAGGCAGGGGGTGGATGGCACAGAGTACTAAAGGCCTCTGGCTTTTATTCCATGTGGGGTGGGAAACCATCTAAGTGTTTGGAGAAGATGTCCTTGTTGTTAGCTGCCATCACATTGGCCTCAACTCATGGTGACCCCGTGCACAATGGAACCAAAAGCTGCCCATTCCTGTACCATCCCCATCATCAGTTGGAGATTGGACCGTTGTGATCCACAGGGTTTTCACTGGCTGATATTCAGAAGTAGATTGCCAGGCCTTCCTGGCCTGTCTTAATCTGGAAGCTCCACTGAAACATGTTCAGCATCACAGCAATACGTAAGCCTCCACTGGTAGGTGATGGCCGTGCATAAGATGGATCGGCTGGGAATCGAACCCAGGTCTCCTGCATGGGAGGCGAGAATTCTCACATGGAACCACTGCTGCCCTCGTTGGAGCAGGTCACCAAGGTGTGCAAATCCAAGCACAGAGAGGGCAAGAAGCTTCATCCTAAGGTCTGCACAAAAGTGCATTAGCCGAGCGTGACCACTTAAACATTTGGGGAATCTCTGGTGTGTTGCAAAAGTTGAATGTGCACAGTGTCTTCTATTACAATTTTGAACGAGTTAGAAACATATTTTTAAAGAAAGGACATTGGAACCAACATTTACAGAATCCCTGAGGCTTATCTGTACTTTTGCCAAACATATAAAATGACTCTAAAAGGATCTTCCCAACTGTAGCATCTGGGATGGGGTTTTAAGAAATTCTGGCTGAGGAATCAAAGATATTATTTCCACACTTCTTCATAATGTGAGAAACTATTTTTAAATAGTTTAAATAAGAATAAAAAAACTTTTTTTTTTTAATGGTTAAAGACTTCTTTGAGAATCTGATCAGCGCTATGGCCTTTCTCTCCAGACAATGCTCTGCTTAGGATGGAGAGTGTTTAGATGTTTACCTGTGTTTTACTGACTATGCAAAGGCATTCGAGTGTGTGGCTCATAACAAATTATGGGTAACATTGCAGAGAATGGGAATTCCAGAACACATAACTGTGCTCATGCAGAAGCTGTACATAGACCAAGAGTCAGCTGTTCAGACAGAACAAGGGGGTACTGAGTGGTTTAAAGTCAGGAAAGGTGTGCATCAGGGTTGTATCATTTCACCACATTTGTTCAATCCGTATGCTGAGCAAATAATCCGAGAAGCTGGACTATATGAAGAACACAGCATCAGGCTTGGAGGGAGACTCATTAACAACCTGTGTTATGCAGATAACACAAACCTTGCTTGGTGAAGGTGAAGAGGACTTGAAGCACTTACTGATGAAGTTCAAAGACCACAGCCTTCAGTATAGATTACACGTCAATATAAAGAAAACAAAAATGCTCACAACTGGACCAATAAGCAATGTCATGATAAACGGAGAAAAGACTGAAGTTGTAGAAAATTTTTTTACTTGGATCCACAATCAATGCCCATGGAAGCAGCAGTCGAAAAACCAAATGACCTATGGCATTGGGGAAATCTGCTGCAAAAGACCTGTTTAAAGTGTCAGAAAGCAAAGATCACTTTGAGGACTAAGGTGTGCCTGACCCAAGCCATGGTGTTTTCAGTCACCTCATATTCATGGGAAAGCTGGACAATGAATAAGGGAGACTGAAGAACTGATGCCTTTGAATTACGGTGTCGGCAAAGAATCTTGAATATACCATGGACTGCCCAAGAATGAACAAATCTGTCTTAGAAGAAGTACAGCCAGAATGCTCCTTAGAAGCGAGGCTGGTGAGACTTCATCTCATCTACTTGAGACACGTAATCAGGAGGGACCAGTCCCTGTAGGACATCATGCTTGGTAAAGTAGAGGATCACGAAAAAGAGGAAAACCCTCAAGGAGATGGATCGACATAGTGGCTACAACAATGGGCTCAAGTGTAACAGTGATTGTGAAGATGGCACAGGATCGGGCAGTGTTCGTTCTGTTGTACGCAGGGTTGCTACGAGTTGGAACTGAGTCCATGGCACCTAACGACAACAACAGGACAAAGAAAGGGCGATTTTGCTCAAATCTCCTGATCGCCATGTGGCAGGGAGGGTTCTCTTCTTCCCTAGCTACCTCCACCACTGCCAGAGAGAGACTCCCCAGACCTGATGGGGATGGAGGGGCAGTCTCCCATTTGGGACTGCTAAGAGGTCTCTTAATAGGAGCCCTGGTGGTGCATTGGTTAAGTGCTTGGCTGCTAACCGAAAGGTCAGCCATTCGAACCCACCTGCTGCTCCTCGGAGAAAGATATGGATGGTAATCTGTGTCTGTAAAGATTACAGCCTTGGAAACCCTATGGAGCAGTTGTATACTCTACTATAGGGTTGCTATGAGTTGGAATCTACTTGGTGGCAATTCTTAGGAGTCCCTGGGTGGCTGTTCGAGTTGGCAGTTCACACCCAGAGGCACCTCGGAAGAAAGGCCTGGCAATCTATTTCCAAAAACAGCTATGGAACGCAGCTATAACAAACATGGGGTTGCCATGAGTTGGAACTGACTCTATGGCATCTGACTTTTAAAAGGTCTCTGTCATGGATTGAATTGTGTACCCCCAAAATTTTTGTTAATTTGCCTAGGCCATGATTCTCAGTATTGTGTGATTGTGCACCATTTTGTGATTTTTCCCTGTGTGTTGTAAATCCTATCACTATGATGTTAATGAGATGGATTAGCGGCAGTTATGTTAATGAGATCTACAAGATCGGATTATGTGTTAAGCCAATCTCTTTTATAAAAGGGAGAGGCGAGCGGAGAGACAAGGGGACCTCATACCACCAAGAAAGCAGTGCTGGGAGCAGCACATGTCTTTTGGACCTGGGGTTCCTGTGCAAAGAAGCTCCTAGACCAAGGGAAGATTGATGATAAGGACCTTCCTCCAGAGCCAGCAGAGAGAGAACGCCCTCCCCTGGAACCGATGCTCTGAATTTGGACTTGTAGCCTACTGGACTGTGAGAGAATAAATTTCTCTTTGTTGAAACCATCCACTTGTGGTACTTCTGTTATAGCAGCACTAGATAACCAAGGCAATCCCTTATGTTGGTCAATCATCCTCGGGACCCCGATCTGTGTGAGAAGGGTTGAAATGGATTAGGGGCCTGACTTCTGCTCCCTGGAGACAGAAAAGGCTTTGAGGGGAAGCTCTTCCTATCCCTCAAGGCAGGATTCTTAACATTTTTTTCTGAATCAAGAGGCCTTTGAGATTTCAGATGGGAAGCCATTGTCCCCTCAACCCAGAAAAGTACGTGTACAGCTCATATTGATATAGTTATGGGTGGGGAGAATGAGCCTTGGTGACACAATAGTTCAGTGCTCCGGCTGCTAACTGAAAGGCTGGAGGTTCGAACCCACCAGCTGCTCCAAGGGAAAAAGACCTGCCGATCTTCTTCCGCAAAGATAAAAAAAAAACCATTGCCGTTGAGTGGATTCTAACTCATAGTGACCCTATGGGACAGAGTAGAACTGCCCCACAGAATTTCCAAGGAGCAGCTGGTGGCTTCAAACTGCCAACCTTTTGGTTAGCTGCCAAACCCTTAACCACTGTACCACCAGGGGTCCCCATAAAGATTACAGCCTAGGAAACCGCATGAGGCAGTTCTAGTCTGTCCTGTTGTTGTTGTTAGGTGCTGTCAAGTCGCTTCCGACTCATAGCGACCCTATGTACAACACAACGAAACACTGCCCGGTCCTGCGCCATCCTTACAATTGTTATGCTTGAGCTCATTGTTGCAGCCACTGCGTCAATCCACCTCGTCGAGGGTCTTCGTCTTTTCTGCTGACCCTGTACTCTGCCAAGCATGATGTCCTTCTCCAGGGACTGATCCCTCCTGACAACATTCACAGGTAAGCATCCTTCTGGTATTCTCTGCTTTCAGCCAGGATCCATCTGACATCAGCAATGATAGCCCTGGTTCCACGTCCTCTTCTGAAACCAGCCTGAATTTCTGGCAGTTCCCTGTTGATATACTGCTGCAGCCGTTTTTGAGTGATCTTCAGCAAAATACTCTGTCCTATGAGTCAGAATTGACTTGACCACACACAACACAACAACAACAGAGGTGAGGAAGGGCGTGGTGGTGTTTCAGTGGTAGAGTTCTCGCCTTCCGTGCAGAAGACCTGGTTCTGATTCTCCGCCAATGCGTGTTGCTATGATGTTGAACAGGTTTCTGGGCAGCTTCCAGACTAAGGTGAAAATCAGCCAGTGAAAACCCTATGGCTCACAATGGTTCAATCCGTAACCAATCGTGGGGATGGTGCAGACCGGGCAGTGTTTTGTTCTGTTGTGCATGGGGGCCCCATGAGTCGGGGGCCAACTGGATGGCAGCTACCAACAATGACAAAATTGGTGGGGGGTTCACAGATTCCGTGAAGCCAATCGAAGATTAAAACTCGCTGCGGTTGAGTGGATTCCTACTCATGATGACCCTATAGGAGAGAGGAGAATGGCCCAAGAAGCAGTTGGTGGATTTGAACTGCTGACCTTTTGGATAGCAACCATAGCTCTTAACCACTATGCTACCAGGGTACACAGTGGTGGCCAAAACAGTCCTGGTCTCCTTTCTCATGGGGCTGTCTGTGCAGTGGAGGAGACAGACCTGTCATGAGACACTAAAAAAAAAAAAAAAAAAAATCAGCCATGGAAAACCCTACCGAGTGCAGTTTTTCGCTGAAACACATGAGGTCGCCACCAGTCAGAACTGACTTGAAGACAACTTTTTTTCTTCTTTAGTTCCAACATTAGGTTTACTTCTGGGGAAACCGAAGTTCAGCCCTGGGCAGGGCTTGCCTAAGACATTTTTGTAGACTGAGGTGGACCCAGGATTCTTCAGTTCCTAGCCAGGCATTCTCCTCACTAACCAATGCATACTTGTCAAGCTATGTGGCGTTCTGAAATCCAAATTTGGAAGGTAGCTGTCAGTCCCCACCCCTCAACCTACAGAGGGAAGAAACTGGGAGCCAGATGTCTTACAGCTGTCTGGTACAGCAGCTAGTACAGAGGCCAGGATCTGTGCAAAACTCTTTTCTTACAGGGCGATTCTAAGGCCTTTTAGGTCCAAGTTACTCCATAAAAAATTTATATGCCATAAAAAAAAAAAAATAGTGTGTCATAAAAAAACCCAGTGCCGTCGAGTCCATTCCGACTCCTAGCGACCCTATAGGACAGAGTAGAACTACCCCACAGAGTTTCCCAACACCCCAGTGACGTGGAGATGATTGTTCCCATTTTGCAGATGTGGAAACTGGGGCACAGAAAGTGGTCAAGTCTTCGGCCCACGGTCACCTGCAAGGAGGAAATTCAAATCTGGGTTTGTATGGCTTCAGAGCCTGAGCTCTTAACCATTACGGACAACCTGAAAAGACAACCTCTCCTAAGGCCCGCTCCCGGGCTCTTTAAGAGTCTCGGGTCCTTCCTTGAGTAAAGGCCAAAAGAGAGTAAAACGAGATCAAAGCGTATGTAAATAAGGACCAGGGGCTGCCGGGATACAATCACTTCGGCTTCCTTCACGGGAAAGCCGGGGTTGGAGTCCCACTGCGCATGCGCAATACTGTCTCGCTTTTCGGTCCTGCACCTGCGCAAGGCCCTTCTACCCAGGCCGGCCCAATCTTGCCTAATGTACGCAAGCACCCTGCTCAGAGCTAGCGCTTTGTCTCTGCGCTTGCGCTCTAGCACGCTCTGACCCCATCCCTCGCTCTTCATACGTCAGTTCCGGTTTGTGGCTGGAGAAGGCGGTATTTCCGACCAGAGGGTGGGAGGGGGCGGTAAAGTGGGGGCTGGGGGGAGGGGGCGGGGGGGCCGCGCCGCGCGAGCCGTTGGGCCTGGCTCTGAGAAAGCGTCGCCTACTGCCGCCGCCGCCGCCGAGGGACAGAAGGAGCGGGAGCAAGCGCAGCGTGGCGATGGGCGGGAGTAGAGCCCCGCCGGAGAGGCTGGGCGGCCGCCGGTGACAGGTGAGTGCGCCAGCGCGTGTCCCCGAGTCCCCCCTCCTTCCCGATGGTCGCGTCCGGGTCCCCCGCGGCGCCGCGCTGGGCCGTACCACCGTGCCCGCCGGGTGGGGATCTCGGTCCTCGAGCCCCCCCGCTTCCGGGACTAAGTGGGGTGGCTGGGCGGGGGCGGTGGGACTATCCCTGAGGGGCTGGGGCCGGGGCCGGGGGCGGTGGCGGCGGGCCGTACCATTGAGGCGGTAGGGGACCTTAGCAAGAGTGAGGGGGAGGACCGAACCACTGAAGGCCCGTGGGTTCAGATCCAGCGTGTGCGGGCTGGAGGCTGAGCCAGTAGGGCGAGGGGAGGTCGTGCCTGGTGTGCGAGGGGTGAACCGATGGCGGGGCGCGCCGTACCAAGTGGAGCAGGGGCTGTACCTTTTTGGGTCTGTGAGAGTCCTTCTAGGATTGTTTTTAGAGGGGAGGGGGCTGTACCAGGTGTGCCCTATGGAGGGCTGTCGGGGTTATTCCACTGAGGCGCTGGAGAGGGGAGCCGTCGAACGCCGAGGGGCGCAGTATCAGCGGAGGAAGGCTGTGATAATTATAATTTTAGAGGAGTTGGGAGGGGGCAGGCCTAAGTGGGTGTTTACTCAAAAACTCATTGCTGTCGAGTCGATTCCAACTCATAGCGACCCTATAGGACAGTAGAACTGCCCCATGGAGTTTCCAAGGAGCACCTAGTGGATTCGAACTGCCACCAGGGTTTCCCAAGTGGGTGTTTAGGGGCGTTTTATGGGAAGTGTTAGGGGCTTATGTCTCATGTATTTGATGGAGGACTAGGGGTTTACATTAAGCTGCGGAGCGGGGATGCTTACCCATTATTAAACTTTTCAATGATTTTTGGGGAAACTGAGATGGTTACTGGGGTGCTTTGGAGCATGGTGTTGCCTGCTTTTCCCAAATTATTTCACCTAATTTTAAGGTGTGTGGGACACCCCTCTGGCAAGTTCTTTTCTTCCAGAGGCGGGTGGGCAGAGTGTTTTAGAAGCCACTGTCTGAAGTTTCCTGAACTTTCATCTCCATAGTACTCTGAATTAAGGAGGGGAAGAGTATCAGGCTTGGATTTGGGGAGCTGTGCTCTCCTGACTGACTTAAGGCTTGGGGCCACTTTTCCCCCATGGCAGGGCAGCTGGGGACCTCTTGAGACTTGAGATTCTGAGGACCCCCTTCCTCTCCTGGCATGGGGTTCAGTAGGCCTGGGATGGAGTAACTAGGCAACCTATGGGCTGCTTTTCAACCTTGTCTAGTCTTCCCAGAGAAGCAGCGGGTGGCCTGGCCTGGTCTGGCCCAGGTTGGCAGTGCCCTGAAGGGGCCCGGCACCAACGCAGACCACTGCAGGTCCTGCCATCATGGGTCACAAGGCTGTTTGTGTCTCCAGGTTACCAGTCCAGCCCATCATGTTTACGCTCACCACCAGGCGGTAACAGCTGGCTGCACCATTAGCTGTTTTCCCAGCTGTTCCTCTCTTCATAGGCCAAGGGGACTTGGGGTAGGGGGCGGTACCCCTGGTCCAGCCTGGCTCAGGGAGAAAGGCCAATCTGAAGGGCTTGGGATAGTTAAACTCCCCACAGGTCTGGTTTCTCAGTGAGCTAGCCACAGACATGAGGCCACCGCCCCCTGCTCCCAGGCCAGCTTTTGGCCTTGCCTTGCTCGGTAACCTTTGCCCGGGGTCTGCAGTTCCCGGAGGGCTGGCCGCAGTCCCTCATTGACCCAGTCAGTGTGGGTTGGTGTTGTGGTCAGAGGGAACGTTGCTCCTGGTCTGCAGTGGCAGCTTCCAAACTGGCGTGCATGGGTCGTGGTTCTCTGGGAGACAGTGGTGGTTCTATGGAATTTCTCTTCACTAGAGGCTTGTTCCCCTGTTTTCTCCCTCTGCCAGCTTGTAGCAGGTTTGCCTGGTGATGTTCACAGCGGTAATAAAAACAGTAATCATGACAACAATGGTTGGCATTTATTGAGTGCATTTTGTGTGCCACACACTGTTCAGAATGCTTTATGTGGATAACTCGCTGAGTGCTTACATCCTAGAAAGGTAGGTACTGTTGTCATGATCTTTGTTTGAGAAGGGGAAGCTGAGGTACAGAGGCAAATTAGTTCATAGCTAGGGAATAGCTGTTGTTTTTGAGCTTTTACCCCATACCAAAGGCACATGATAGGGCTTTTGCACACATGGATTTATTTGAATCTCAGAACACACCTATGGGTTAGATATGGTTATGCCCAATGTTAACACTCTTGGCTGCTAACCAAAAGGTTGGAGGTTCAGGTCCACCCAGAGGCGCCTCAAAAGAAAATTCTGGCAATCTACTGCCGTAAAACCAGCCGTTGAAAGCCTTATGGAGCACAGTTCTACTCTGACACACGTGGGGTTGCCATGAGTCAGGGTTGACTCAGCAGCAGCTGGTAACTGGCATGAGGCAGGTAGGGGTACTCATCTTACCAGTGGGGAGACAGTCGCT
Organism: Loxodonta africana; assembly: GCF_030014295.1. Classification (NCBI taxonomy): domain Eukaryota; kingdom Metazoa; phylum Chordata; class Mammalia; order Proboscidea; family Elephantidae; genus Loxodonta; species Loxodonta africana. Next base: position 5,173,651 of record NC_087352.1, on the reverse strand, counting down.
GTAAAGCGAAATGGCTTGCCCAGGGAAACTGGAAATGGTCATGCTGGTATGTGAACCACGGGCCTGGCTTGGCCTCAGAACAATCCTTGTTCACAAGTAACTGGAACTGTGGCTTCTGTTTGTGAGCATGTACTCTGCCCGGCCCTGGGCTTGGGGCTTTGCACAGCTCGTTGCACTCGGGGGGTAGATATGATGGTCAGAAGTTGAGGCTTCGAGGGGTAATCGGTCTGCTGGAGGTCTCTCAGACCCCAAGGGGCCAAGCTGGGGTTTGAACCCAGGTCTACTTACCCCTGGTGTCACGTGCCCTTTGCTTACGAGGTCCCAGGCTGGAGTGGGTCTCTGTCGCCCTGAAGCCCCTGCCGTGGGCCCTGCCAGCTGTAGCTCACCCTTGGCATGCTTGCCCCGTGTCCCCCCCACGTGAGCACCTCCGTTGGCAGCCAGTCCAGCAGTGATGAATGTCCCTCCACAGAGTAGAGCTAGGACATCTTCTAACCCTGGACAGGGTGTGTGCTGGGAGCAGGGAGAGGACAGACAGCAAGGGAGACATGCAAGAGTGGGCACGGCTACCAGGGTACACGAGTTAGAGGCAGGGTGGTGTGGTCGGTACATGTGCGCCCTCTGACGCTTTTCCAGCTGGCTGTGTGACCTTGGGCCACAGTGTCCACCTCTGTACAGTGGGCTGAGGGGCACCTCACCACCTGTGAGGGTTAAATCTGTGAGTCCATGAGAAGCTCCTGGGACAGTGCCTGGTGCCAGGTAGGTGCTCAGTCAGTACTCGGGATTGGACGTTACAGACTGGGCATCCGCCCTCGCCTTAGCCGTCTCGGGGGTTCCGGTATCCAGTCCCCCAGCCAGGATCCAGGAATCTGGTGTCCTTGTTTCCAGCTTCTAAGGAGCTGCGCTGGAGTGATTGGATGCACAGGGCTCCAATGCAGCCCTGCCCTGCTGGCTATGTGATCTTGAGCAGGTTCCTTAACCCCTCTGAGCTTGTTTTATCTTCTGTGTCCTATAGGGTCACTATGAGTCAGAGTCCACTCAACGGCGATGGGTTTGGTTTTATTCGGTATCATGCAGATGATGATAATTCTCACCTGACAGGCCTGTAAGATTAAATGGATTAATTTGTGGAAAGCATTTATACCATGGTGGCATAACAGTAAGTCGACAGTAAATGCTTACTGCTTTCACTTTTTAAGAAGAGTGCCTGACACATGGGGAACCCTCAGTATGTCTTCTTGTTGTCAGGTGCCGTCCAGTCGATTCCGACTCATAGTGACCCTGTGTGTAACAGAACGGAACACTGCCCGGTCCTGTGCCATCCTCATAAACCGCTGCTCCATTTGAACCCATTGTCGCAGCCACTGTGTCAATCCATCTCATAGAGGGTTTCCTTTTTTACTGACCCTCTATTTTACCAAGCATGTTGTCCTTCTCTAGAACTGTTCCTTCCTGACAACATGTCTAAAGTATGTGAGACCCAGTCTCACCATCCTTGCTTCTAAGGAGTGTTCTGGATGTACTTCTTGCAAGACAGATTTGTTCGTTCTTCTGGCAGTCCGTAGTATATTCAATATTCTTCGCCAACACCATAATTGAAAGACATTAATTCTTTAGTCTTCCTTATTCATTCTCCAGCTTTTGCATGCATATGAGACGATTGAAAATATCGTAGCTTAAGTCAGGCGCGCTTTAGTCTTCAAAATGACATTCTTGTTTTCTAACACTTTACAAAGGTCTTTTGCAACAGATTTGCTCAATGCAATACATCGTCTGATTTCTTGACTCCTGCTTCCGTGGGTGTTGATGGCGGATCCAAGTAAAATGAAATCCTTGATAACTTCAGTCTTTTCTCCATTTATCATGATGCTGCTTATTGGTCCAGTTGTGAGGATTTTTGTTTTCTTTATGTTGAGGTGTAATCCATACTGAAGGCTGTGGTCTTTGATCTTCATCAGTAAGTGCTTCCAAGTCCTCTTCACTTTCAGCAAGCAAGATTGTGTCATCTGCATCATGCAGGTTGTTGCTGAGCCTTCCTCCAATCCGCTGCCCCGTTCTTCTTCATATAGTCCAGCTTCTCCAATTAATTTGCTTAGCATACAGATTAAGTGTGGTGAAAGGATACAACCCTGACACACACTTTCCCTGATTTTAAACCATGCAGTATCCCCTCGTTCTGTTTGAATGACTGCCTCTTGGTCTATGCATCTGAGCACAATTAAGTGTTCTGGAATTCTCATTCTTCGCAGTGTTATCCACGATTTGTTACGATCCACAGTTGAATCCCTTTGCGTCATCAGTAAAACACTGGTAAACATCTTTCTGGTATTTTCTGCTTTCAGTCAAGATCCATTTGACGTCAGCAATGATATCTCTTGTTCCATATCCTCTTCTGAGTCCGGCTTGAATTTCTGGCAGCTCCCTGTCAGTGTACTGCTGTAACTATTTTTGAATTATGTTCAGCATAACTTGACTTACATGAGATATTAATAGTATTGGTCAATAATTTTTACATTACGTTGGATCACTTTTCTTTGAAATAGACGTGAATATGGGTCTTTTCCAGCTGATTGACCGGGTAGATGCCTTCCAGATGTCTTGGCATAGGCGAGTGAGTGTTTCCAGTGCTGCATCCGTTTGCCGAAACATCTCAGTTGGTATTCCATCAATTCCTGGAGCCTTGTTTTTCACCAATGCCTTCGGTGGAGCTTGGACTTCTTCCTTCAGTAGTATCGGTCCTTGATAATATGTTACCTCATGAAATGGTTGAATGTCGACGAATTATTTTTGGTACAGTGACGCTGTATATTCCTTCCATCTTTTGATGCTTCCTGTGTCGTTCAATTTTTTGCCCATGGAAGCAGTACGTATTATTGATTGTAAGGAAGTCTTATTATTTCTGCTAGGACTTTGAGGTGGCTGGCAGCTACTGAGCCTTGTCAGTTAACACCAGGAGGATGGCAGGGCCAAAATTAGCACCTCCATTCTCCAGATGAGGAAACAGGTTCTGGAGGGTGGGGTGGAGGGAACATATAAGCAAGTAAAACTTAGCAAACACAGCTTCCAGACAGGTCCTCTAGCTTCCTCTCTCTCCCACACCACTGGCCTGAGCCCTCCAAGGTAGAAATTATAGATCCTTTCCAGATGTCAGGCTCTGTGCTAAAGCGAACCCCCTTTCTACAGGTTCTTTTATTGACTCTCTGGCACTGCCTTGGGAGTGATGGGAGGGCCTTGACCCAGGTGGAGAGAGCAGTGGGGTGGGAAGGGTTGGCTGGAGTGGGCGAGTAGCAGGAGAAGGGTTTGTGGGAGGTGGCAGGGCTGGGTCTTGCAGGGCCTCATAGGCCTGGACAGGGAGTTTGGATTTGATCATGAAGGCATTGTGGAGCTGAGGAATGGTTTTCACGCATCCCATCACCATTATTGAGCACCTTCTGTGTTCTTCGTATTGCTCCAGGTGCTGGGGATACAGTGGTGCACCTGGCAGGGACCCTTATGGAGCCGGAGGAGAGCCAACCCCTCAACCAGGTGAATAGACAAGGAGCAGGATAGAGGGGAGGTGCTAGGCTGGGAATGAAAATCAGGTGTAGTGCTAGAGACTAGCTGGATGCTTCTTTCAAGGGGGTGGCAGGGAAGGCCCTTGAGCAGGTGCCTTTGAGCTGATCCCAGAATGACAAGATGAGCCAGTCATGTGGGCTGTGAGGAGCAGGAACAGCCTCCCGGGCAGAGGGGACCATGGTGCAAAGGTCTGAAGGGAGGACTGAGCTTGGTAAGGTGCAGCAGTCAGGAGGCCCAGTGAGTGAGGGAGCGGGAAGGAGGTGACCCTCCCCATCCTGTCACTCGGAGCCTTGTAGACTGCCCTGTGGAGCAGTTTGGTGTTTAAGCGGGAGCGACCTGGTCAGGAGTCTGGGTGGTGCAGATGGTTAATGTGCTTGGCTGCTGGCCAAAAGGTGGGAAGTTCACGTCTACCCAGAGGTGCCTGAGAAGAAAGGCCTGGTGTTCTACTTCAGAAAAATCAGCCACTAAAAACCCTTTGAATCACAGTTCTGCTCTGACACACATGGGATCACCAAGAGTTGGCGTTGACTCGACAGCAGCTGGTGTTTCACCTGGAGATTCAGGGTTTGGATGGTGACCCTTGCTATTGGGGCAGGCCTTAGTATTCTGCGGAGGGCAGATTCTGCAGAGCTGGTCACGGCGTTTCACACCTCTCCCATGTCCCCCGGGTGAGAATCGCTGCCTTAGAACCAGCAAAGGCCCACATGCTGGTGGGCCTCCCCTTCTGTGGTTCTCATACCGTGTTCCTGGAGCCCCTGGCTGTCACCTTTAAGGAGAGATGTTGGGGGGCCTCAGTGGGGTGAGTTTCTGACCCTTCTTTCCCAGCCCAAGCAGCTGGGCCAATAACAGATATCCAACAACAACGCATAGCCGCAGTGGTGCCTGATAAAAACAGCACCTGCTGGTTCTGCCTTCCGTTCAGCTGGTGGGCCTGAGCCGAGGGCCTGCAGCTTTCCCGCTGGAGAACTGGAAGGAGACCCGGCCTCCTGAGCCTACCCGCTAATGAAAACAGGCCTGTGGTGACAGATCTGTGGTGGAGCGTGGAATCCTAACGGGTGTCCACCCGTTGTCCTCCAGTGAGTTCCGACTCCCGGCCCCCCCGGGTCTGTGGTGACAGATCTGTGGTGGAGCGTGGAATCCTAACGGATGTCCACCCGTTGTCCTCCAGTGAGCTCCGACTCCCGGCCACCCCGGGCCTGTGGTGACAGATCTGTGGTGGAGCGTGGGATCCTAACGGGTGTCCACCCGTTGTCCTCCAGTGAGTTCCGACTCCGGCTGCCCCGGGCCTGTGGTGACAGATCTGTGGTGGAGCGTGGAATCCTAACGGATGTCCACCCATTGTCCTCCAGTGAGTTCCGACTCGTGGCCACCCCGGGCCTGTGGTAACAGATCTGTGGTGGAGCGTGGAATCCTAACGGGTGTCCACCCATTGTCCTCCAGTGAGCTCCGACTCCCGGCCGCCCCGGGCCTGTGGTGACAGATCTGTGGTGGAGCGTGGAATCCTAACGGATGTCCACCCGTTGTCCTCCAGTGAGCTCCGACTCCCGGCCGCCCCAGGCCTGTGGTGACAGATCTGTGGTGGAGCATGGAGTCCTAACGGATGTCCACCCATTGTCCTCCAGTGAGTTCCGACTCCCGGCCGCCCCAGGCCTGTGGTGACAGATCTGTGGTGGAGCGTGGAATCCTAACGGATGTCCACCCGTTGTCCTCCAGTGAGTTCCGACTCCCGGCCGCCCCAGGCCTGTGGTGACAGATCTGTGGTGGAGCATGGAGTCCTAACGGATGTCCACCCGTTGTCCTCCAGTGAGTTCCGACTCCCGGCCGCCCCAGGCCTGTGGTGACAGATCTGTGGTGGAGCGTGGAGTCCTAACGGATGTCCACCCGTTGTCCTCCAGTGAGTTCCGACTCCCGGCCGCCCCGGGTCTGTGGTGACAGATCTGTGGTGGAGCGTGGAGTCCTAACGGATGTCCACCCGTTGTCCTCCAGTGAGTTCTGACTCCCGGCCGCCCCGGGCCTGTGGTGACAGATCTGTGGTGGAGCGTGGAGTCCTAACGGATGTCCACCCGTTGTCCTCCAGTGAGTTCCGACTCCCGGCCGCCCCGGGTCTGTGGTGACAGATCTGTGGTGGAGCATGGAGTCCTAATGGATGTCCACCCGTTGTCCTCCAGTGAGTTCCGACTCCCAGTCGCCCCGGGCCTGTGAGGGGAGAGCTGCTCTGTGGGGTTTTCAGCGGCCAATTTTTTGAAGTAGGTCACCAGCTCTTTCTTCCGAGGCACCTTTGGGTGGACTTGAACCTCCAACCTTCCGGTCAGCAGCCTAGCACATCAAACCCTACACCACCCAGGGACTCCTGATTGATGTTATGCAGGCAGATGAAATGGTGGTCAGGGAATCGAGAGTGGGGGTGCTCTCATTCTGGTTGGGATAGCCAGGGAGGGTCTCTCTGAGGAGGTGACATCTGAGTTGAGACTGGAAGGCAGTGAGGGAGCCACGGAGGACCTGCGAGAGACCTGCAGACCGAGGAGGAACGAGCTCTGGTTCCCAGTCTCCAGCAGTGAACGCTACGACCCTGAGAGGCCCTGTAACCTGGGCTGAGTCCCCAGCCAGGAAGTGTTGGGGATGGGGTCTCAATTTGGGCTGCCTGGCTGCAGAGTTCCCCAACACCTGAAGGCAGTCAGCGAGGGTTGCTTTTGAGCCCGTCATCAGCCATACCCTCAGTGCTTAGCGCAGTAAGCAGCAGGAGCTGGGCTTTTGTTTCTCCAAGTCCTGTTCTTGGGGGTTTTCCTAGAAGGAGCAGGCCTCTTTAGAACAAACCTAGGGTCTCCAGAAGTCCCCTGGGGTGGGGGGAGATGGAAATGAGTGTCTGTCTGGGTTGATCTCCAAGCCTCTTAGAGACCCAGGGACACCCCGCCCCGGGCCCCTCTCCTCGGCTTCCCAGAGCTCTCCGCGGAAGGTGCTTCACCACCAGGCCTCTGGGCTGCACGGTGGGGTGGTTCCGTGGCAGGCTCTTCTGGACAACCAGCCAAGCAGTGAGAGGCCCAGCTGGGGGAGCAGAACCAGGAGGGAAGGAGGAGCGTGGGAGGGGTGGCTGGCTGGGATCTCAGCCTGGCCCCCTTGGGGCAGGACGGGTTGCCAACACTGCACCCATAGCAGGGCCCGGGCGGGCTGGGTGTGTAGAGCCCGGGTCAGCAAGCTGGGGCCGGCCGAGGGGAGACCTGCATGTCAGAGGTCCCTGCAGGAAGTTTGTCGAGCCCAGTCATCCTGCCTGAGAAGCCCGTCTGCAGATGTTTCTAAGGGTGAGGCCAGAAATCCAAGCCTGCCTTGCTTTGCCACCTCATGGGCCCTTCTCTGAAGGAAGTGGAGCAGCTGCCGCTCCCCTGCCCTTCCCGGCCTGGCTTTAGGATTTTCTTCGTCTGGTGGTTAGTTGGTCTACCCCCACCCAACCGGATGGGGTCAGGCTGCCACTGTTGAGTAGTCCAGGCTGGGGGGCAGCCAAGGTGGGTTTGAACCCTGCTTCGGGCTCCTCCCAGTTGCCGTGGGTGCCTTGTTTCATACATGTGTTTTGTATATGTATTTCATCTCTCTGAGGTACGGTTTGCTTAGCTGAAAACGGGAACATTCCTGCCATGTGGGGCCGTGGGGCGCATGCGGGGAGTGAATGTGCCGCAGGGTGCTCATCGCGGGGCCTGATGAGGAGGCACGGGTGCCTTTGAGCTGCTGCCACTGGGGACGCAGTCAGGCTGGGACTTGACGGGCCCCTTGAGAGCCGAGAAGGGGCTCTGGGGGACCAACCTGGGCTTGGTTGGCAGAGTGGGCTCCTGTCTGGGAGAGGGTGGCAGGCCAGTGAGCTGAGCTTCCTGCAAAGAAGGGCTCTGGACAGAAATATTAATCACTTCTGTTCCTGCTTGGCCAGACACTGCCCTGAGCACTGTGTGTCTTAGCTCTGTGAAATAGGTAATAGTGTCGTCCCCATTTTGTAGTCACAGAAAGATAAACTGTTATCCCCATTTTACAGGTGAAGAAACAGAGGCACAAGGGGGTTATTGGATTTGCCCAAAGTCAAAGTGTTAGTAAGTGACAGAGATGGGAATTGGATCTAGCCATATCTGGGTTCTGGAGTCTTCCTTTTAAAGACTGGCTTTTCTCACCCTGACTAATAAAGTGGTCACCGTGACCATACATGCCATTGCTGCTGTTACAATGATTTCTTCCTTGCTTTTTCTTTCTAGACAGAGCTGGCACAAAATAGGCCTCAGTCATTGGGAGTGATTGGATTAGCCACTCGAGTTGGGGTGTGCTGGCCTCTCTCCGCCCTCTAATGGAGACCTGGCCTTGGCCAGCGCCTTCCCTTCCCCTGAGAAGGGAGGAAGGGATGAGCGTGGGAGGCACCCGCCTCCCCCTGCCTTCAGGTCTGATTCCTGAATGGACTCAGACTCAGGAGCCTGCCCTGGGCTGATTTTGTCCTTGGTGTATTCCATTTGTTCACCACATATTTGTTAAGGGCCTACCTCGTACTGTGCGCCCTTCTGGATGCCGGACAGTGGAACCCAGTCTAGCTGAGGAGCAGAGAAGTAGCATTTGCCCTGCCAGTGCTCAGTGCAGCCAAGGAAAGGAACAGGGCTGGGGGGCTTGGAGAAGGCTCCTGAGGAGAAAGCATTTAAGGCGAGATATGAAAACCGAAGGAATAGGCCAGGCAGAGGTATGCCATGGACAAAGGCCCTGAGGTGGGAGAGAGCCAGGCAGTGGAGTGGGAGCAAAGTTGGAGGCCTGTGAGCGGGGCGTGAGCCATGTGTGAAGGTGGGTCATAGGGGCCTAAATGGGGGGCCTGGAGCCCAGGGAGACGGGAGAGGACGGGCTGGACTCAGGTGATGGCTGTGGGATGGAGAGAAGGGCGAGGAGCAGAGAGACCGTAGCGGCTTTGGAGCTGCATCTCTCAAACTGCCGTCCACAGGCCTCTGGGGGAGGATGTGGTGTGCGCTCTCTGGTAGTGTCTGCAAGGTGTCTACTATTTTTTAGCTGTGTGTTTTCATTTGGGTGATCGTCCTGAAACGTTGATACAGGCATGTTGTGAGTCAGCTGCATGGTTCCTTTATGCCCACGTGGTGACAGTTTTAATGTGAGTTGCCCCTTCCGTGGCCCTCGATTTCACAGCTTGCCTCTGTGTAGCTGCAGCCTCTCTTCCCACGTGCTGGCGTTACCCCAGCTGTGTACGGAGCACCTCTGTAGGGTCCCCAAGACAACCCTGAGCTGCCAAAAAAAATTATCTTTTGAGGTAACGTAAGTATGTGCTTGATCAGGTTGGTATTAAGAGCCTAGTTACTGACGAGGAAGCTGAGGTTCAGAGAAGCTGAGGTGCAGCCAGGAAGCGGTAGAGTCAGAATTTGAGTCGACCGGGCCCAGAGGTGTGAGCCTGGGCCTCCCAGCCCTGTTCGAGCCTAGCCTCAAGAAGGGAGGTGGCTCAGTCTCTTGAGAGCAAGGTCAGAGCGGGGTGGGAGAGCCTCAGGGTTCAGATAGACCTGAGTCAAGTCTGCCTGCATGGCCTTGGGTACCCACTGAGTCCTTCTGGTTCTCGGTTTCGTCATCTGTAAGATAAGGGTCGTCATGGTACCATGAAGGAGACCCAGGTTCTGTTCGTGGCTGCATCTCTTGTGCAACCACCACCCATCCATCAGTGGAAGCTTGCACGTTGCTGTGATGCCGGACAGGTTTCAGCAGAGCCTCCAGACTAAGATTAGGAAGAAAATCAGCCATTGGAAACCCTGTGGGTCATAGTGATCTGATCCACAACCAATCACAGGGATGGCACAGGACTGGGCAGTGTTTTGTTCTATTTTCCATGAGTTGGGGGCTGACTCAACGGCATAGTTCGCAAATGAGCTGGATGGTGGGAGTGTCAGGCTTTGCCAGCACGGGGCTTATTTGGGGGATAACTCCTGGAGAAGAAGGTTGTGACCCAGCCCCTGCACTCGGTTGAGGGAGAGGATTCCATGTGTTGCTTCCCTCCTACCTCAGCCTTACACCAATAGCTCCCCATCTTGCTCCAAGTAAAAGCCACAGCCCTCATGGGCCTCCAGGGCCCTGCGCAACCAGGCCACCTGCTTCCTCGGAAGCCATCTTACCTGCCTAGTTCCCCCTCACCACTCCTGGCTGCTCCTCAGGCTGGCCACACCTCAACCCTGGCCCTTCCCTCTCCCTGGAACCTTCTTCCCCTAGGGCTCCACATAGCTCCCTCATCTCTCTCAGGTTTCCCTCAGATGTCACCAGTTCAGTGAGCCCCTCTGACCACTCCTTCCCACATGCCTAATCCTCCACATGCTACTTTATTTTTCTCCGTAACAATTGTCAACTTCATGTATAGTGTATAATTTGCCTATTTATTTTAATGCCTGTCTCTGCCCCCTCTCGTTGCAGGGAGGGGCAGTCAGGGAAGGCTTCCATGTCTGCTGGAACCTGAAGGGAGAGGGGGATGTGGTAGGTGAAGCTGGGTGGGGGAACAGCATGTGCAGAGGGCCTCGGGTGGGCGAGGACCAGGGGTCTTCAGGGGACCCAGGGAAGGGGAAGGGCAGCAGGGTGTGAGCTGACTGATGAGGCTGGAGAGCGAGTGGGCAGGGGCCGGGGAGGTGGACCCGGCAGCCTCCATAGGGGTCTTGGCTGGGATCCTGGAGGTACTCGGGGAGGGGCAGGAGCAGAGCTGTGTTTGCAGGGGTCCCTCTGCTGGGGCATTTGGAGTCTGCAGCCAGCCAGACAGGAACATTTGACATGATCTCTGTGGGTGCCATAAGGCCCTGCGGGCAGTGGCTCCAGGGGGAGAGCGTGGGGTGGGGGGTCAGGGAAGAGAAGGAAATCTGTTCCAGCACTCATTCCTCTCCCAGTTTCTTTTACAGCCTGCCCACGTCTTCAGCCTGCCTCCAGTCCTACCTGCTCCAAGTAGACAGATGGGGGCAGGTGGGAGGGGTGTGATGTTTAAGAGGCCAAAAAAAAAAAAAGCAATGTCCGTAATGCTGTTTTCTTAAACTGGGATAGGTAAAAATTCACGTGCTACAGAATCTAAAATGCAGGGAGTGACATTCCCCCCATGACTCCACCTACCAGAGGAAATTAATATATGTTGGGTGTCCTGGTGGTGCAGTGGTTAAGAGCTGAGCTACTGACCAAAAGGTCAGCAGTTTGAATCTGCCAGCTGCTCTTTAAAAACCCTATGGGGCAGTTCTACGCTGTCCTATAGGGTTGCTATGAGTTGGAATCAGCTAGATGGCAGTGGGTTTGGCTTTTTAATGTGGGTTCAGCAATTCATGTGTTGGACTCTGTTCTGAAGCTTTACGTGAATTCACTCATTTAATCTTCACACCAGCCGTAGGAGGCATGGATCGGTACTATGCCTAATAGACAGACAAGGAAACTAAGGCGAAGAAAGAAGTGACGTGTTCAAGGCCACCTAGTCAGCAGGTGGCATAGCTGGGACTGAAACCTTGGCATTTGGTTTCAGCAAGGCCACTTGGCTCCTGCATCTGTTATTTCGCTTCCCTTAGCTCTTTGGCACAATTCCTTCTGATGTTTTTTCTACGTATGTGACCTTTACACATACATGTGGTCATGTCCTCAAGTCTAAGACAACATTCCCCAAAAGATCCCTTACTGGTTGTGTGGCTGATTTCCGAAAAGAACACTGCATATTATGGGTATACGTGGACCGCGAGACACATGTTGGCTTCGGTAACGCCAGCATGTGGAAACTTAAACATGGTAGAATCCAGGTGACGTGGTTTGTATCTGTGCTTCAGAAAAGGGGTCACGTTGTACGTTCTGTTGTGCAGTAAGCCTTTGTCACGGAATGCTCGTGACCTCAGTGTTGGCATTCTAGGTTGATTTTTGTCCTTAGGGTGGTTGTGGTGTGTTCTGTTGAGTGATGGACCCTCTCCACGGGAGGGGGTGTGTGTGCTGTGCTGAGCCCTTCACATGCGTGAGCCCCGAGATGGAGGTATTGCCCTCGTCCCCACCACACAGAAGAGGAAACTGAGGCTTGGGGAGGTGATAAAGTGGTGGAGCTGGCACCCAGATTGAGGTCAGCGTGACTAAAGGCTGTGTGGTACTGTGAGGTGAAGCCAGGACCCTGCAGCCAGGCTGCCTGGGACTGCTTCCAGCTCCATTCTTCCTGACCAGGTTTGGGGCAAGTAGTTTAACTTCTGTGCCTCAGTTTCTTTATCTTTAAAATGGAGACAGTACAGTACCTACCTCATAAGGTTGCTGTGAGGGTTGGATTTGTATTTATAGAGCCCGTAAATGTGCATCCTACAAGGATTAGCTCTCTTCAGTGTAATCACCATACTCCACCACTGCTACCAGTCACTGTCTGTCGATCCGACTTATGGCACCCCCATGCGTGTCGGAGTAGAACTGTGCCCCATAGGGTTTTCAGCGGTTGATTTTTCAGAGGTGGGTCACCAAGCCATTCTTCTGAGGTGCCTGTAGGTGGACTTCAACGTGTTGTTGTTATGTTGTTAGGTGCTGTCGAGTTGGTTCCAACTCATAGCGACCTGTGTACAGCAAAACAAAACACTGCCTGGTCCTGTGTCACCCTCACAGTTGTTATGCTTGAGCCTATTGTTGGCAGCCGCTGTGTCAGTCCATCTTGTTAGGGTCTTCCTCTTTTTCGCTGATCCTCTACTACCAAGCATGGTGTCCTTTGCATCGTGCTTGGTCCCGCCTGATAACATGTCCAAAGTACTTTCCATCCTCACTTCCAAGGAGCACTCTGGCTGTACTTCTTCCAAGATAGACTTGTTTGTTCTTCTGGCAGTCCATGATATATGCAGTACTCTTCACCACCACCATAATTGAAAGGTGTCAATTTGTCTTCGGTCTTCCTTTTTCCTTGTCCAGCTTTCACATGCATGTGAGGTGATGGAAAATATCACGGGTTGGGTCAGGCGCACCTTCGTCCTCAAAGTGACATCTTTGTTTTTTTAACACTTTTGCAGCAGATTTGACCAATGCAATACGTTGTTTGATTTCCTGACTGCTGCTTCCACGGCTGTTGATTGTGGATCCAAGTAAAATAAAATCCTTGACGACTTCAGTCTTTTCTCCATTTATCATGATGTTGCTTATTGGTCCAGTTGTGAGGATTTTTGTTTTCTTTATGTTGAAGTGCAGTCCATACTGAAGGCTGTGGTCTTTGATCATCAATAAGCACTTCAAGTCCTCTTCACTTTCAGCAAGCGAGGTTGTGTCATCTGCATATCGCAGGTTGTTGATGAATCTTCTACCAATCCTGATGCCACACTCTTCTGCATATAGTCCAGCTTCTTGTATTATTTGTTCAACATACAGATCGAATAGGTATGGTGAAAGGATACAACCCTGATGCACACCTTTTCTGGTTTTAAACCATGTAGTATCCCCTTGTTCTGGTCAAACAACTGCGTTTTGGTCTATATACAAGTTCCTCATGAGCACAATTAAGTGTTCTGGAATTCCCATTCTTCGCAATGTTATCCATAATTTGTTATGATCCACACACAGTCAGATGCCTTTGCATAGTCAAAAAAACACAGGTAAACATCTTTCTGGCGTTCTCACTTTCAGCCAGGATCCATCTGACATCAGCAATGATATCCCTTGTTCCATGTCCTCTTCTGAATCCGACTTGACTTTCTGGCAGTTCCCTGTCGAAATACTGCTACAACCGCTTTTGAATGATCTTCAGCAAAATTTTACTTGCGGTGTGTATTAATGATATTGTTTGATAATTTCTGCGTTCTGTTGGATCACCTTTCTTTGAAATGGGTGCAAATATGGATCTCTTCCAGTTGGTTGGCAGGTAGCTGTCTTCTAAATTTCTTGGTATAGACTAGTGAGCACCTCAGCACTGCATCTGCTTGTTTAAACATCCCAGTTGGTATTCTGTCAATTCCTGGAGTCCTGTTTTTCGCCAGTGCCTTCAGTGCAGCGTGGGCTTCTGCCTTCAGTACTGTGAGTTCTTGATCAATATGCCACCTCCTGAACTAGTTGAACATCCACCAGTTCTTGTTGGTGTAGTGACACTGTATATTCCTTCCATCTACTTTTGAGGCTTCCTGCATCAGTCAATATTTTGCCCATAGAATTCTTCAGAATTGCAACTGGAGGTTTGAATTTTTTCTTCAGTTATTTCAGCTTGAGAAACGTCAAGCATGTTCTTCCCTTTTGATTTTCTGTTTCCAGGTCTTTGCACATTTCATTATAAAACTTTGTCTTCTTCAGGTGCCCTTTGAAATCTTCTGTTGAGCTGTTTTGCCTCATCATTTCTTCCATTTGCTTTAGCTGTTCTGCGTTCAAGAGCAAGTTTCAGAGTCCCTTCTTACACCCATTTTGGTCTTTTTTTTCTTTCCTGTCTTTTTAATGACCGTTGGCTTTGTTTTACGTGTGATGTTCTTGATGTCTTCCCACAGCTCGTCTGGTCTTTGGTCATCAGTATTCGGTGTGTCAAATCGATTCTTGAGGTGGTCTCTAAATTCAGGTGGGATATACTCAAGGCTGTACTTTGACTCTCCTGGACTTATTTTAATTTTCTTCAGCTTCAGCTTGAAACCTGCGTGTGATCAATTGATGGTCTGTTCTATAGTCGGCCCCTGGCCTTGTTCGGACTGATGATACTGATCTTCTCCATTATCTCTTTCCACAGATACAGTCGATTTGATTCCTGTGTTTTCCATCCGGTGAGGTCCACGTGTGTAGTCACCATTTATGTTGTTGAAAAAAGATATTTGTAATGAAGAAGTCATTGGTCTTGGTTGTCATACTGTAGGTTCCTCTTGTCTTTGAAGTTATTTCATGAAAAAGCCCTCCTCTGGGAGCTGTAGGTAAGGCATGGATTAAAGGGCAGATGGTAGAGGCTCCTGGGGGGCTGCCACCACCTTGGCAAGCCTTAGCAGCACCAAGAAGGAGGCCTCACCCCAACTAGTCTCCTGCCCCAGATCCTCTGCCATTCCGCCTGCCCCCGTCCCTCCTGTGCTGCCTGGCATGGAAACTAGGTTGGTGAGAGGGGGCGACAGAAAAAAGGAGTCAGTGGCAAGGAAAGGAATTGAACTTACTTTGAGCCTGTGCTGTGTTCTGGGTGCAGGGGACCAGTGTATACACATTCATCCCACAACTGTTTATTAAGCACCCACTGTGTACCCAGTGCTGCGTGAGCTCTGGGGATCCAGCAGTGACCAGGACAGAGGAGACACTGCCCTCATCATGCTAACCTTGTAGTGGGAGAGAGGTAGACAGTGAACCAACAAACAAGTAAACGTGTACAGGTGATCCCCAGACCCCCAGCTTCCAGTGTATCTGAGTTATAAGCAACCACACTTACGACCTTCCTCCGCTCCCTTCTGTCCTGAGCTGCTAGTCCAGGCCCTGCGGCATTATGTTAGTTGCCCCTCGAGAATCTGAGATGAAGCTTCTGAGGGGGCCGCAGTTCTAGACCATTGTGAAATAAGACCCCAGAGTCAAACAGATGGAAAGAAAAATGTTTTAAAATCATTTGCTGTAGAATGTTTGAGACAGATGGAATAAGTTGGAGTTGCCTGTGCGCTCAGGCCCAGTGCCATCAAGGCCCCTCAGGTGCCCCTATTCCAGGCACCCCCTCCCCGCTCAGAGCTCCCTCATGGCCAGCATGCTTGCGTTCCGTTCAGCTTTATTCCCGCCGAGGCTGATTGAGGACCATGGCTTTGGCCCGTGGCTGGTGTGCTGCCAGTGCTTTCCTTCCCATACTCCAGCCTTCCCCTGGTCAGGCTGCAGGCAGGAAGCGTCATTGCACAGGTAAGAACACAGTGGGTGTCACTGACCGGGCCACACAGCCAAAAAGCAGAGCCTGAGGCTGAAGCTCATTTGTTAGACTCTGGATTTCTCTCTCTCACCTGCTAGTGACAGCCTTCTTGATGGGGACATCGAGGCAGGTCAGCCTTCCGGGGATGGGACGAGCACAATTTGGGCGCCCCCATATCTTCTGGACTCTTAAACTCATGTTATTTTTCACGGTTACTTTTTTTGTCATAAAATACACAGAAATCCACCAAACACATTGTGCGTGGTGCAGTATACTGAATAACTGTATAGCGAAGCCCCGTGCAAACCGCCACCCAACAAATAGAAATGGAACGTGTCGGCTCCCAGAAGCCCCTTCTCCTCCACCCCTCAGTACCCTCCTCCCAAATATAGCCGGTCTTCTGACCTTTGTTTTCTTGAGTTTCTGCACAGTATTACAAGCCAGAAGTACATCCCTGAAAAAATAGTGTAGTTTTGCCTGTTTTGAGCTTGATACAAATAGACCTGTACTCCATGTGTTGTTTTGTGCCCGGCTTCTTTCTCTCAGTGTAATGTTCCTGCACTTCACCCCTGCTGTGATACCAAACTGTAGTTTGTTCTTTTTTTATTGCTGGGTAGTATTCCACCGTAGGAATTGAGCACAGCTTGTTTATCCATTCACCTGTTGGTAGACATGGTGAGTGTTCCCAGCTTGGCGTCACCGTGAACGTGGCTGTGTAGACATTCTAGTGCGTGTCTTTTGGTAAACGTATTTACACGTTTCTGGTGGGGGACTATAGAGTAGGTGTATGTGGTGCTTTAATGCTCACTGTTCTCACAGTGACTGTGTGAGTGTGGTGGTTTTCACTCCCACTTAGCTTCATTTCTGGTAACACTGCCCCCAGTAGTGAACAAGAGTTCTGGCTCCTCCACTTCCTTGCCAACACTTGGCATTGTCGGTTTGAAAAATTTTAGCCATCCCTGGTGGGTGGTTTTTGGAGCCCTGGTGCTGCAGTGGTTAAGAGCTCGGCTGCTGACCAAAAAGTTGGTAGTTCGAACCCACCAGCTGCTTCTTAGAAACCCTATGGGGCAGTTCTTCTCTGTCCTGTAGGGTCATTATGAGTTGGAATTGACTCCACAGCAACGGGTTTGGTTTTTTTGTTCTGTTTTGGTGGGTGGTTTAATTTGCATTTCCCTGTAACTAATGAGATTATGTGTGTTCCTTGGTTGAGTGGGGGGGTGTCCTCTCCTGGGAAGCATCCTTGGTCCTGTCACATTGCCTCCCAGGCTTCTTGCTGCTAGCCTACAGCTACAGCCCAGGCCCGCAGCAGACTCAGGGCCGGATGCCCTAGGAGGCAGCGAGTGGGGTCAGAGCCTCAGAGCCACTCCCTGCCATGGGGCATGCTGCCCGCAGGCTGGGCGGCCGGGGCGGGCCCCTGCATGCTGGCACCCAGACTCCAGAGGCAGCGTCTCCTCCAGCCTGGGTGCCCTCCGTCCCCCACCGGCAGCTCCCCCGTGAGCAGGCCATCATCTTGGCCGCAGTGCTGGTGTTTCATCATCGCAGGACTGCGTCACAGACACCTCCGTGGAGGCGCCACCCTCAGTGGGAGGACAGAGCAGGATCCAGGCGGGACACAGGGGATCTTCAAGTTCCTCCTTCTGCCCTTGCCTCAGCTGCCGCTCGCTGCTTTGTGGCCGAAATAAGAGTGTGAAAAGTAGCTCTGGTGCATCAAGCAGTGGCCAGGGCCTCCGCCACTTCCCGACTGGGCGACCCCAGGTAAATAGCCGCCCTTCTCTGAGCCTCCGTCCTCACTTGCACCTGGTCAGGGCTCCTCTGGCTGGGTGGTGGGGCGCTCTCAGGAGAAAATTGTGGAAGCGACCGGCACCCTGCCCAAGGCCACCCAGCAGGCTGGTATCTCTTGGACTCTGGAGCCCTAGCCACTCTTGGCCACACCCACTGCCTTCACATCCATCTTTGTGATGGTGGCAGCCGTGTACCTGGGTGATTACCAGGTGCCAGGCCAGAGGCCGAGCCCTCTGCTTACAGTGTGTGGCTTGGCGCTGAGGGCAGCCCTGGCGCCGCAAGATACACGGAGACTCCGAGAGGTGAAGTCACTGGGCCAGTGAGACGAGGGGTGGGTTGAGACGGGACACCAGGCCCTGCTCCCTGCCTCCCAGCCCTTTGAGAAGTAATCCCAGCTTGTACCAGGAAAGTTTTGTGGTCTGGGGAGGAATCCCGTCCCTCCTGACCACAGCCCACAAGGCCCTGCGTGCTCTACCCTGCCCCCCACCCCTCACTTGTCCCCCTGTAGCCACACGGGCCTCCTTGCAGTTCTTGAGACTCACCCAGCTCCTTCCTGCCTCAGGGTCTTTGCATTTGCCGTTCCCCTGCCTGAAATTCTCTTCCCTGGATGTCTACCTAGCCCCCTCCCTCCGTTAATTCAGGCATATGTACAGTGCGGCTAAAACAGCACCGTTCCTCACCATCTTTTTACCGTTTGACTTTCTTCTCCCCCCCGCACGCCCCGGACGTTGTGACGTGTGCATTGGTGTGCTGGTGCGTTGCCTTCCTCCCGCTGGAATGTGAGCTTCTGGAAGGCAGAGGCTGTCTTAGTGACTGCTCTGTCTCCAGCACCCAGGACAGTGCCTGGAGCTCTGGAAAGATTGGTGGCGTGAATAGACTGGACGTGTTTCCGTGGCTGCATCTGGTCCCAGGCCGGGCATCTGTAGGGGAGATGTGGGCTCATTCCTTGTGTACTCAGCAGATGCCCAGCCGTCGTGTTGGCCCGTTGGATCTGTGTTGGAAGGTTACAGTGGGGAGAATCGTCCTGAGCAGGGGTGCGCAGAGAGCACCCTATCGTGAGTCAGGAAGGCTTCCTGGAGGAGGTGGCTGGTTCACCAGAGACCCCAGGAGGAGGGAGAAGAACCACAGAAGGTGCAGGTGGCAGAGGCCAGAGGGAAGGGGCTGAGTGGCACAGGCTGAAATAGAGAGTGGGGTGGGGGGAGCCAAGGCTGGAGAGAGGATGGCCAGGGTGTGGGGTTCTGGGAGCCAGGTGCTGTGCCACTCAGCGTGTGATCTGGGCTCACGCAGGGCCTCCTTTGCGGTGGGGAAGACTCGGTCTTGTGTTGCCAGGGCACTGGGGAGCCATGGAAGGGTCTTGAACAGGCAGGACAGGGCCACATTTCCATGGAGTACAGATTAGAGGGATGGAGAGCAGAGTCTGGGAGTCCAGGGAGGGGTGGGGTTTCAGGCAGTCCAGTGGACAGGCCACAGGGCCTGATGGGCTGCGCAGGGTGGGAGGTGCGCAGGGTGAACAGGCGGGAGGTTGCTGGAGAAAGCCAGCAGAGCCAGCCCCTGAAGGGCCTGGAATCCAAGCTGAGGAGCTTGCGTTTTTTCACTGCAGATGGTGGTGAGTTATGGGAGGTTTTTGAGCAGTGAAGGCGGGGCCAGACTTGAGGGTCCCTCTAGCCACCCAATCGGACAGGTTGGAGGGAGTGAGAGTGGGCGGGGGGGGAGTGTACAGGAGGAGGTGGGGGTGAGTCAGGCCTGAGGAGGAGGGGCAGGATGGAAAGAGGTCACAGTAGAGAGAGAGAAACAGATGGGCTATTTATGGTCGAGGGTTCTAATTGGGGCACAGAGTGAGCCCATCAGGGTGCCAGTCATGCCCAGGGGAGGAGGGAGCCCCAGCCCCAGGTCCTCTCCTTTGTCATCACTCGGAGTCCCGTCGTGATTTCTCACCCTGGTTACTTCCCGACACAGTCTGTCTTGTCTTCCCACCCACTTCCTCCCACTCACCTCCCTTCCCTCTGCCCGCCCGGGCAGCCTGCCACTGTCACATGCCAGGCAGTAGCGTGTCCGGCCCATGAGCTCCCCTGGGGCACGAGAAAAAGCTGATGCCCACGGTGTCCCTGGAGCCAGCTGCTCCTTCTCAGGGGCCGAGGTAGCTCCTGACCTGCTGTCTGCAAATCACCCCAGGCTGGGCAGGTGAAAGGCCCTGGGGGCTCATTCTTAGTTATCTAGTGCTCTTATAACAGGTATACCACAAGTGGGTGGCTTTAACGAGCAGAAATGTATTTTCTCACAGTTTAGGAGGCTACAAGTCCAAATTCAGGGTGCCGACTCTAGGGGAAGGCTTTCTCTGTTGGCTCTGGAGGAAGGTCCTTTTCCTGTCTGAGCTTCTGCTCCTGGGTGATCTTCACATGGCTTGCATCTCCTTTCCAGCGTCTCTGCTCTGCTTGCTTTTAATCTCACTAGTATCTCAAAAGAGATTGACTCAAGATACACTTTGCGCTAATCCTGCCTCATTCACGTGACAAAGACAGCCCGGTCCCAAATGGGTTTATAACCACAGGCACAGAGGCTAGGATTCATCGTGTATATTTTTGGGGAACACACTTCAATCCATAACAGGCTCCGTGGCCCCTGTCCAGGCCCGCGGCTCCAGGTGGGGGCCCAGCTGGCAATTGCCTGGTGCCCTTCTCTCCTCCACTCTGGAAACCTGACAAGAAGCAGTGGCCTTGGCGTCTGTCAGTCTGTCGGCTGCTGGTCCCCGAGGACGGAAGCAGAGGTTTTGGGGAAGGGACCAGGGCCTTGGTCGAGCCCCCAGGACTGGCTCCTAGGCCCCAGACAGATGCAGACGCAGTAGGTGGCTTTCTTGTTCCCGATCCTGGCGCATCTGAGGCCTGTCTGTCCTCGGTCACCTGGTGGGGGCAAGGAGGGAACTGTGGTTCAGGGAGTGACATGGCATGGGGGAGGGCACTTGGTTTGCTGAAGGTGGCAGACTGGTGGCTCCGTGGCCTAGAAAAGAGTGAGAAAGAGAGAGAGTGTGTGTGCTTTGGGAGCAGGGTGGGGAGGAGGGCGGTAGGGACATGTTGGTGGCTTTGAGCACCTCCCTCGGGTGCCCAGGGCTGTCTGATTCATCCTGGGTTACCTCAGCGCTGGGGCACGGGAGTGACGCAGGGGGCAGAGCCGAAGCCACCTTGACATCGCCCAGTCAGACGTAAGGGGGGTGGAGGGGGCGCATCCCCTCAGCATGGGTGTTCTGAGTGCAGGGTCTGGCCTGTGCAGACCCCAGGGAGCTCTGCTCCCCTCAGACTGGGGCCCTGAGAGCAGGGTCATGTCCGTCCATCTTCCCCACAGACTGGGGCCCCTGAGGGCAGGGCTCTCCCCCACCCTCATGGCTCCACCCTGTGCAGAGCACAGAAAAGCAGCCGGAGCAAGGATGTCCTGAGGGAAGGGGCTGGGGCGGAGTCCTGCGTACTCTGACTGACGGGCTCCCCTCTTGTCTTGCAGATTCTTCTCTGTGCACAACGCCTCCTGCATGTCGTGCTGCCTCAAGGTGCCCTGAGCTAGGTGCCAGCGTGTCACGCTGCCACCATGAACGAGGTGTCTGTCATCAAAGAAGGCTGGCTCCAGAAGCGTGGTAAGGGGCTGCTTTTGCCCACAGGCTCGCCTGTCTCCCCCCAGCCCCGGCTCTCCTTTTGGCAGCTGGTGCCCTGAGAAGCAGAAGTGTAGGGGCTTCACCAGCATTCCACAACGTATGCCTGCCCCCGGGCCAGTAGCTACCTGCAAGCCCATTTCGTGGAACCTTTCAGAGGTCTCAGCAGGGAAGCTGCGGCTCTGCCTGGGGCAAGTACCTGGACACCCGGTGTGAACCCACAGGCCAGGCCTCAGGCTCTGCTTTTGCTTTAGTGATCACTCATAGCCCCATTTTATAGATAAAGAAGTGAGGCTCAGAGAGGGGAAGTTACTTAACTAAAGCTACACAGTGAGCATATGTGGTGTGCTGGCCCTCCGAGGCTTTGAGAATACGATGGTGCCCTCGTGGAGTGTACATTCAGTGAGGGGGCAGGGGGCATGAACCGTTAGATAGGTAAATAAGTAGACATATAATGTCAGGTGGTGATAAGCGCTGAGAGGAAGGATAGGAACTATGTGAAGAGGAAGGGGCTAGAGAGAGATGGGAGGGTGGGGGGGGGGGTGGGGTGACATTGAATAGAGGCCTGGAGCAGGTGAGGGAGTGAGCCAGACAGGGCCGGGCAGGGCTGTCCCAGGGGGAGGGGACAGCAAGGACAAAGGCCCTGAGGCAGGAGTGTGTCTGATGTATTCTAGGAACAGTGAGTTGGCCAGTGTGGCTGAAGCAGAGCGAACGAGGGAGGAGTGGAGGTGGAGGGACGGTGTGGCCCTGCAGGCCCCAAAAGGTCCTTGGCCTTGACTCTCTGTATAGTGGAAAGCCCTGGAATGTTGTCAGCCAGGGTGTGGTGTTTTCTGATTGTACAGATGAGGAAACTGAGGCCGAAGAAATGAAGTCATTTATAGGGAAGAGATTCAAACCCCCAGGGCTGTCTGTCCCCAGAACCTCTGACCTGCCATGGGACACCAGCCAGCTGATAGCAGTAGCCTGGGCTGAGAGTCGGCTTTGTCCTGGGTCCCAAGGAGTGAAGGAGACAGCGTTCTGGTGGGGAAGGGTGCCAGGCCCAGTGGTATCTGCTCTTTGTGCCAGTCACTCATTCAGCAAACATTTATTGAGTGCCTCCTGTGTTCCAGGCACTGTCCTAGGCCCCAGGGACACAGCAGTGAACCAAACAGGCAAGCACCCTGTCCTTGTGTTGCTCTTGTGTTCTAGTGGGGAGGGCAGAGAGAGCTCGTGTGGACAAGGGTGCTGGTGAGGAGCTATGGAGCTCAGTCAGGCAGGAGTCCGAGGCAGGGGCCACTCTGAGAAGTAGGATGTCAGGGAGGGCTTTGCTGAGAATGATCTGAGTAAGCAAGGTACATGGCTAAGTGGGAGAGAGCATGTGGCCAAGGCCACGGCCAATGAGCCCTGGGCGGGTTGGAGAGGGCCAAGGAGGCCCTGCAGGAACCTGGGAATTGTCCTCCCTCCTGCCCTGTCCCACCCCGCAGACCCCAAGCAGTGACAGAGGGGTGGAGATGACTCCCTGGGCCCAGGTCTCCCTGTCAGACTGAGCGGAGGGGCCCCATTCCTTCTGCCCTTGCCAGGCAGGCGTGGCATTCCAGGCTCAGGCTGGCCTTAGGCCCCCAGACTGAGCCCTGAATTTGGGGCTGTTGATGGAGCTCTCTCAACCTCGACAGATGTCAGGGTTCCAACCCTGGGCTCTGCCACTTCCTCTTGGTGTGACCATGAGCATGCTTCATCACCTCTCAGAGCCTGGTATTTGGTTTCACATCTGCAAAATGGGTTAATGATGCAGGCCTCTTCCAGTGTCGGCTTCATGAGGGTGGGGGCTTTGCTGGCTTGTTCACCATTGTAGCCCCAGTGCTTAGGAAAGTGCCTGGCACCCAGTCGGCACTCAGTAAATGTTTGTGGAATGAGTGAATAGGATTGTGTGGGTGGGTGATGTTAGGGTGTGCGGAAGGTTCTCAGCTTCCAGTCCTGCAGCCTGAGTTTCCTGAGACACTCGGCTCACTAGGCTGGGTCACCAGGAGCCAGGGGCCAGCACGAGCGCTGTGAGGTAGGGAGTTTGTCTCTAGTCTAGGCTCAGGTGCTGCTGTGGGGTGGGTCTTGGCCCCTCTTAGAGCTTCACTGTCTCCATTCGTGTTACAAAGGGCCAGATGTGTGAGCCACAGCCTCCCCTGTCTGCTGCGGGGGCCTAGCCTGGATACAGCTCCTTTGGTTTGCACCATACGCAACGGCGTGTGGGCATCCTGAGCAGCGGCTGGCAGAAGTGGGTGAGGCGAAGCAGGCCCTGCTGACTGCAGTGGTTTGGGCACCTGTGCCAGCCCCCTTCCATGGTTATAATTGCAGCTCCTGTTTCCAAGTGCCCGCTCTCTGCTGGTCACTGGGCTGTCCTTTAGGCCAGCCTGACTTGGTTGAATTCTCTGACGCCCTGCAAGGCGGGTACCGTTTTACCCCAGGAAACCAAGGCTCAGCAGGGAGGATGACATGTC
Source organism: Loxodonta africana (assembly GCF_030014295.1). NCBI lineage: Eukaryota > Metazoa > Chordata > Mammalia > Proboscidea > Elephantidae > Loxodonta > Loxodonta africana. Next base: position 5,150,421 of record NC_087352.1, on the reverse strand, counting down.
TGTCCAGGGTTTCAGCCAGCTGAGGGCAGAGCTGAGGCTTGAACTCAGGCCCTTTGACTCCTGAACCCGTGTTCTTGAGGCCCAGCCCACATGCTGCTTCTGCTGAAGGAACAGGCATAGCCAGAGCAGGACTAACTGGGGCCACCCATGCCATGCGCCAGGCCGTTTCCTACATGACCTTTAGTGGAACCCACGTCCTGTGCCCAGTCCCTGCCTGGCCCTATCTGCCAGTTTAGAGGCAGACAGCTGGTGGCCCAGAGAGTGGCTCTGGACTCAGAGCAGACCTGGGTCCTAGTTCCAGCTCTCCCTGTTCAGAACTGTGAGCCTTGGGCAAGTGATGGAACTGCTCCGTGCCTCAGTTTCCTCATTTGTCAAATGGGTGCAATGATAGTATCTGTCTCTTAAGACTGTTGAGAGGATGTTTTTCTCTTCTGGGTTTCTTTTTGTTCCTAGCTTGTTGTTGATAGAACACATACAGACAAGTGCCAGTATCATAAGTTCACCCCCATTAAGCCAGCACCAGATCAAGATGTGGAATAAGACAGCCCCCAGAAGTCTCCCATGCCCCTCCTAACTTCATAGGTGATTTGCTAGTTTTTTGAACTTTATATGAATGAAATCTTCAGTATTTACATTTGAAAGACTCTAATAAGTTAAGATATGTAAGACACTTAGTGCCTGGCACATACAAAGTAACACTGTATCATCATCAATTAATACCAATTAGTAGATACCCCCTTAAGAGGAAACTAGGGCTCAGAGAAGGGAAATGACTTCCTGGAGGTCACACAGCAAATACAGCTCAGAGCCCCTGCTGCCATCCTGCCTCCCCGGGTACCATGTGAGTCAAGGGTCTGGCACACTCTTTGCTTGCACAGTGGACCAGTGATAAAGAACATTATTGGAAACCGTTGATAGGCTGGGCCCTGTCCTGGCTGCCTCATGGTTGCCATCTCTCTCTCTCTCTCTTTTTTAATAATATTTTATTGTGTTTTTGTTGAAGGTTTACATAGCAGTTTAGGTAACCATTCAACAATTTCCACACGAATTGTTCAGTGACAATGGTTACATTCTTCACAATTTGTAAACATTCTCAATATTTCCATTCTGCTTCTGTTTTGCCATCTCATTTTTTTTAACCACTTTATTGAGATACATAGGAACTAAATTGACTGTGTCTGTGGAGAGAGACGATGGAAAAGCTCAGTATCATCATTCACGGTAAGGCCAGGGGCCAACTACAGAACAGACCATCAGTTGCTCATATGCAAGTTCACATTGAAGTAGAAAAAAATTAAAATAAATCCACGAGAGCCAAAGTAGAACCATGAGTATATCCCACCTGAATTTAGAGAGCATCTCAAGAATAGACTTGACTCAGTAAGCAATGATGACCAAAGACCAGACAAGTTGTGGGATGACATCAAGGAAATCATACATGAAGGAAGCAAAAGGTTATTATAAAGATAGGAAAAAAAGAAAATACCAAAACGGATGTCAGAAGAGACTCGGAAACTTGCTCTTGAACGTAGAGTTGTAGCTAAAACGAATGGAAGAAATGATGAAGTAAAAGAGCTGAACAGAAGATTTCAAAGGGCAGCTCCAGAAGACAAAGTATTATAATGACATGTGCAAAGACCTGGGGATAGAAAACCAAAAGGGAAGAACACAGTTGATATTTCTCAAACTGAAAGAACTGAAGAAAAAATTCAAGCCTCAAGTTGCAATTTTGAAGAATTCTGTGGGCAAAATATTGAATGACGCAGGAAGCATCAAAAGAAGATGGAAGGAATACACAGAGTCATTATATCAAAAAGAATAGGTCAATATTCAACCATTTCAGGAGGTAGTATATGATCAAGAGCCGAAGGTACGAAAGGAAGAAGTCCAAGGTGCACTGAAGGCATTGGTGAAAAACAAGGCCCCAGGAAATGACGGAATACCAATTGAGGTGTTTCAGCAAATGGACGCAGAGCTGAAAATGCCCCCTCATTATGCCAAGAAATTTGGAAGACAGCTCCCTGGCCAAGCAACTGGAAGAGATCCATATTTGTGCCTATTCCAAAGAAAGATGATCTACCTGTATGTGGAAATTATCAAACAATATCATTAACATCACCTGCAAGTACTTTGCTGAAGATAATTCAGAAAGCAGTTGTAGCAGTACATCGACAGGGAACTGCCAGAAATTCAGGCCAGATTCAGAAGAGGATGTGGAACCAGGGACATCATTGCTTGATGTCAGATGGATCTTGGCTGAAAGCAGAGAATATCAGAACGATGTTTACCTGTGTTTTACTGACTAAGCAAAGACATTTGACTGTGTGGATCGTAACAAATTATGGCTAATGTTGCGAAGAATGGGAATTCCAGAACACTTAACTGTGCTCGTGAGGAATCTGTACTTAGCTCAAGAGGCAGTTGTTCGGACAGAACAAGGGGATACTGCGTGGTTTAAAGTCAGGAAAGGTGTGTGTCAGGGTTGTATCCTTTCACCATACCTATTCAGTCTGTATGCTGAGGAAATAATCTGAGAAGCTGGACTCTATGAAGAAGAACGGGGCATCAGGATTGGAGGCAGGCTGAGCAACAGCCTGCAACATACAGATGACACAACCTTGCTTGCTGAACGCAAGGAGGACTTGAAGCATTTACTGGTGAAGATTAAAGACCACAGCCTTCGGTATGAATTATACCTCAATATAAAGAAAACAAAAATCCTCACAACTGGACCAATGAGCAACATCATGATAAATGGAGAAAAGGTGGAAGTTGTGAAGGATTTCATCTTACTTGAATCTGTAATCAGTGCCCATAGAAGCAGCAGTCAAGAAATCAGATGCCATATTGCATTGAGCAAATCTGCTGGAAAGACCCGTTTTGAAGTGCTAAAAAGCAAAGATGTCACTTGTAGGACTAAGGTGCACCCAACCCAAGGCATGGTATTTTCAGACACCTCATGTGCATGTGAAAGCTGGACAGTGAATAAGGAAGACCAAAGAAGAACTGATGCATTTGAATTACGGTGGTGGCAAAGAATATTGAATACATCACGGACAGTCAGAAGAACCAACAGATCTGTCTTAGAAGAAGTGCAGCCAGAATGCACCTTAGAAGCAAGGATGGAGAGACTTTGTCTTGTACTTTGGACCTGTTATCAGGAGGAACCAGTCCTTGGAGAAGGACATCATGCTTGGTAAATTACAGGGTCATTGAAAAAGAGGAAGACCTTGAACGAGATGGATTGACACAGTGGCTGCAACAATGGGCTCAAACATAGCAACAATTGTGGAGAATGGTGAAGGACCGGGCAGTGTTTCATTCTGTCACACGTGGGGTCACTATGAGTCGGAACTGACTCAGTGCCACCTAACAACAGCAACAGTTGAGGTATAATTCACATATCATACATTTCACCCATTTAAAATATATCATTTCGGTGGTTTTTATTTCGCAGAGTTGTGACCATTTCATTGCCCCATAAAGAAACCCTGTACCCCTTAGCTGTCACACCCCGCAGTTTCCCTACTTCCCCCAGCACTGTCTGCTCTCTGTCTCTATAGATTTGCCTCTCTGGACATTTCACATAAATGGAATCACACAATATGTGGTCTTTTGTGACTGGCTTCTTTCATTTATAAATTAAGGTTCATCCATGTCGTGTCCTGTATCAGTACTTCATTCCTTTTTGTTGCTGAATAATATTCTATCGTATGGATGGATATACCACATTTTATTTTCCATTCATCAATTGATGGATATTTGGGTAGCTTCCACCTTCTGGCTATTAGGAATAATAGCCACAATGCTGTGGACATTTTTGTACAAGTTTTTGTGTGGACACAAGTTTCTCTATCTCATTTTTTTAAAAACTTTTCCCCTTTAACATTTTTGCTACACATTGTTCTGTTCCATTGGCTACAATTTTTACAATGTGTCAGCATTCTCATTTCCATTCTGTTTGTTCTGTTTCTATCGATCTACCTTCCCTCCCCGTCCTTGCTTTCTCCTCTTTGCTTTTGGGTGAATGTTGACTGTTGTGGTCGCATATAGTTCATTGTTTAAGGGAGCACATTACTCACAAGTGACATTGTTCATTTCATAAGCCAGTCTATTATTTGGCTGAAAGGTGACCGGCAGAAATAGCATCAATTCCAAGTTCAAAAGGTATCTTGGGGTGATAGTTTGGGGCTTCCTCTAGTCCCTATCTATTCACTAGGTCTGACCTTTTTTAGGAATTAGAGTTTTGTTCTACATTCTTCTTCCATTCTATCTGGACCTTCTTTTGTTTCCCTGGTCAGAACGGTGGGCAGTGGCTGCTGGGCACCATCTAGTTCTTCTGGGCTCAGGTTAAAAGAAGTTGTGGTTCAAATTCTCTTAAAAAGACCAGACTTAATGGTCTGACTGAGACTAGAGGAATCCCGGCGGTCATAGTCCCCAAACCTTCTGTTGGCCCAGGACAGAAACCATTCCCGAAGACAACTCATCAGAAATGGAAGGGACTGGACAGTGGGTAGGAGAGAGATGCTGATGAAGAGTGAGCTACTTGTACCAGGTGGACACTTGAGACTGTGTTGGCATCTCCTGTCTGGAGAGGGGATGGGAGGGTAGAGAGGGTTAGAAACTGGAAAAATGGTCATGAAAGGAGAGACTGGAAGGGCTGACTCATTAGGGGGAGAGCAAGTGGGAGTACGGAGTAAGGTGTATATAAGCTTATGTGTGACAGTCTGACTTGATTTGTAAACGTTCACTTGAAGCTCAATAAAAGTTAATAATAAAAAAAAAGAAGTTGTGGTTCATGTGGGCCGTTAGTCCCGTGGACTAGTTTCTTCTTTGAGCCTTTGATTTCCTTCATTCTCTTTTGCTCCATATGGGTAGAGACCAGTAGCTTCACTATCTCATTTTAATCCTTAACACCCCGTGAGGAGTGGGTCCTTGTAGTGTGTGTGTGTGTGTACATATGTATAGTCAGAGTGACACAGCTCCCATCTAGTCAGAACCAATGGAACAAATCCTGGAGGCCTGCTGGTCCCAGGTAGGGCCGAGGGGGCACCCGGAGAGCCTGGCCCAGAAGCGTTTTGACGTTTGATCTCCCACACAGCTTCATTGCTGTATACCAGCCCTGCTGTGAGTCTTGGGGCTGTGATTTGGCAGTTAGGAACTGAGAATGTCTGAGTTCTGGCCTGAGCCTTTCAGCTTCCCACCCCGCTTCTATCTCTTAAGCCTCTCGTCCTCACCACACCCCCTCCCTGGGGTTCAGACTTAGAGGGCCACAGGGCATGTGTGTTCGGAAGCCTAGGCCTCCCCCAGGACTAGGCCATGCGCTGGCAAGGAAGGCGTGCTGCTGGCCACAGGCCGAGGCTGCTGGTGCCCTGGGGCCCTGTACCAGGCGCCTTCTTGCCAGGCATGACCTCTGGATCACTGGGCCCAGCCCAGCACCCCAGCCTGCGTCAGCAGGGGCTGCCTCGAGGGTTCCCTGGGAGAGGCGCTCTCCTTCCCACCCTGTTGTCCACCCTCCTCCCACCATGGTCCTCTTGTGAGCCTGGCCTTGCCTTGACCTTTTTTTCCCCTCCTGCCTTGTTTCAGGCGAATACATCAAGACCTGGAGGCCTCGCTACTTCCTGCTGAAGAGTGACGGCTCCTTCATTGGCTACAAGGAGAGGCCCGAGGCCCCCGACCAGACCCTACCCCCCTTAAACAACTTCTCTGTCGCAGGTGTGTCTCAGGGCCAGGGGCCAAAGTTTGGGCGCTCAGCAGGTCTTGGGGGCACATGGGACTTGGCTACTCTTGAGAGCTGGGGTCCTGTCCTGGAACTGTCTGCCCTCAGGTTCATTTCCTGCCCTGCCCTGGCCTGCGTGGCCTGGGTGTCGCTGGGCCTGGATGGTGGGTGATAGAGAGCAGGAAGAAGGGAGAAAGCCAGGGTTTTCCCACACTCTGCCCTGGGCATCGTGTCCTCCGTGGCTCCAGCTCCTGTCATCCAGGCCCCTGTGGTTCTAGCTGGTGGCAGCTGCCTCCGGCTTCTGGGCCTGCTCACGGCCTTTTTCCTGCTGCCCCTCAGCCCAGCTGCTCACGATTCTGCTTCCCACCCGAGCTGACCTCGGGATTGACCTCACAAGATCTTGGGCTGGACCCAGCCCAATGGAGACATCCCAGGCCCCCAGCCCTCCGCCTGGGCGTCTCCCAGTGCCCAGCCCTGTCTGGGTTCCCCTTGTCGTCCGCCCTGGCAAGGGAGAAAATAATCATAATTAACAAGAGCCTCCTTCCTGAGCAGTTACTCTGCACCAGGCACAGTCTAAGCCTTCACACAGGTTATACCACTTAGTCTCAGAGCAGTGCCACTGAAGAAGCTGATACTTTATCCTCATTTGACATGGGCAGCCATGAGGCTCAGCAAGGTGGAGTCATTGGCCACAGTTACTAAGTGGCAGAGCCAGGGTCTGACCTGGAATCATGGTCCTGCCTCCCAACTCCCCACCCTCTGCTGCCCTCCTCTCCTGCTTAGCCTATCAGACACCAAGCCCTCAGCGCACTTCAAAGGCCACCCCTCTCTCCTCGCCACTCCCTTAACCCAGACCACCGCCTTCATCCACCAAGGTCCCTGCTCCTGCTGCTTCCCAGCCTCCCCATCATGGCTGTCTCAAGAAGGCTGCCCAGTCACCTCTCTGTCCTGTGTAAGGGTGTCCTCCCTGTGGTCCCCTTGGCACTGGTTACCCCAACATCTCTTACCAGCCCCAGCTCCTCACCTAAACTCTTGACCTGTCCCAAGCAGCTCACTGGACGTCTCTCCCTGGGTGGGATATCCTCTGGGCCCCTTAGCCCCATCATGTCCCAAACTGGCCTTCTCATCTCTCCTCCTCTCCCCCAACCTTGTCCTATGCCGTCTCATCTCAGGGTCAGCCCTACCTGTCCCCCAGCTCCCAGACCAGAGACCTCCCCTGTGGCCTGTCTGCCTTCCCTTCCTTCCCTTCCCCATGGTCCCATGCTGGCCCAGCCCCATCCTCTCCTGCTGGGTCCCTGCCTGGGCTCCTGGCTTCCCATTTCAGCATCTACAGGGCAGCCAGAGAGATCTGTCTAAATCCGTTTGTGGCCCCCCCTGCATAAAAGCCATCCACAGCTCCCTGCTGCCCTTGGGACAAAGTCCACATTCCGCACTGTGGTCTCCAGATCTCTGCCTGGGCTGGCCCTCACCTCTGCAGCCTTGTCTCACATCTTCCACCTCACATTCACGGCATAATTAGCCATTCACTGAGTATGTCAGGCCCCTCTCACCTGCAGGTGTCTGTCTGACTAATGAAGTTCCTTTTTTCCTTCAGGGCTCAGCTCAGGTATACCTCTTCCTCTGAGAGGTCCTCCCTGTCCCCCAGGCTGGGTTGGGTGCCACCTCTGGGCCGCTACATGCCTCTGGGTTTTCCCTCATCATAGCCTTAACAACTGAAAAGTCCCTCTCTGGTGACAGGCCTGTCTTCCCCACTGTACCTTGAGCCCCATGAGGGCCAGGCTGGGGCTGTCCTGGTCACCAAAGTGTCCCCAACAGCATCTGGCACAGGTCTGGACCCATAAGAGGTGCTCGTGGAATGTGGGCTGCCGGCTGGCAGGGCTGTCTCTCACCCTGCCTCTCTCTTCCCTCTGCCCACAGAATGCCAGCTGATGAAGAGGGAGAGGCCACGGCCCAACACTTTTGTCATACGCTGCCTACAGTGGACCACCGTCATTGAGAGGACCTTCCACGTCGACTCTCCAGATGAGCGGTGAGCCGGGGCCCCTGTGGGCTGTCCTTTGAAAGCAGCGAGGCCTGGTGGGAGGAGAAGGGGCGCGGGAGGACAGATTCCCCCAGGACCGTGCACAGGAGTTTCCGGTCCATGCCCTCTTTCAGGTGTCTCCCAGCTGAAACTGAGAAGAGCTGGGGTGCTTAGTCTAAGGACCCCACTCCACGTCTTCGGAATCACTGTGGAGCTTGTCAGCAATACAGACTTCCAGGTCCAGCGTCCGGCTCTGGCCGCCTGGGTGCTGCCAAGGGCCGGGGGCTGCATTTGTGATGGGCATCCCCGTCGATTGTGCGGCAGGCCCAGAGATCTCCTTTCAATTTAGAAAAGAGAAAAATATCGGGATAGATATATATTTACCTAGGTAAAAAATCATACGGTGTAAGGAGGTTTATGGTGGAAAGCTTCATTCCCACCTCTGCCCTCTGTCCAGTCCCCCCACAGAGCTAGCTGCTGTTCTTGTGTCCCAGCAGAGTCTCTCTGTGCAGGCTTTTGCCCCCTCCCCCCTTTTTTCTGTCTACACAAAAGTTTGCGCTTACGCACATCATTCTGATTTGTTTTTTGCACTTAACAGTCTGTCACAGAGAACCTTTCCGCTTTAGAGCTTTGAGAGCTGCTCCTTTTTTTTTTTTTTAACAATTCATTTAGAAGGTTTTTTTATTGTTGTGAAACTATATACATAACATAACATTTGCCAGTTCAACCTTGTTTTACACATCAAGTTCAGTGTCACTAAGTACATCAGTCGTGTTGCGCCACCCCCGCCAGCATCTGCGGCCAAGTTTTCCATTTCCATGAACAGGAAGTCGCTGCTTCGTCAACAGTGACTCTGCTTTCCCCGCCCCCTCAGGCACTAGTACGCCGTGGTTTCTATACGTTTACCTCTTCTAGATGGTTCATGTAAGTGGAGTCACACAGTATTTGTCCTTTTGCGATTGACCGACTTCACTCATGGTGTTTTGGAGGTTCTTCCGTGTTGTGGCATGTATAAGGACCTCATTTCTCTTTACGGCTGAGTGGTGTTCCGTTTTGCGTGTGGGCCACGTTGTTTATTCCCCTCCTCAGTTGTATCTACCTTTTGGCTATTATGAATATGCTGCAGAGAGTATTGGTATACATGTGTCTGTTTGCATTGCTGCTTTCACGTCTCTTGCGTGTATTCCTCAGAGTGGAATTGGTAGGTCATGTGGTAGTTCTGAGGAGCCCTCGTAGTGCAGTGGTTAAAGTGCTCAGCCGCCAACTGAGTTAGTGGTTCGAACCCACCAGCCATACTGCAGGAGAAAGAAGTGGCAGTCTGCTTCTGTAAAGATTTACAGCCTTGGAAATCCTATGGGACAGTTCTACTCTGTCCTGCAGGGTCTCTGCAAGTTGGACTCCGCTTGATGACATCAGCTCAGGGCTGTTTCTAGCCCTTTGTTCATTTCAAGCAGTGCTACAGTTAAGTTCCTTGTTCTAACCTTGTTTTATGTGTGTGCAAGGAAATCTGTACAGTGAATTCCTAGATTGCTGGATCACAGGGAATATGCATTTGTAATTTTTTTTTAATAATTTTTATCGTACTTTAAGTGAAAGTTTACAAATCAAGCCAGTCTCTCACACAAAAACCCATATACGCCTTGCTGCACACTCCCAGTTACTCTCCCTCTAGTGAGACAGCCCCCTCTCTTCCTCCACTCTCTCTTTTCGTGTCCATTTCACCAGCTTCTAACCCCCTCCACCCTCTCCTCTCCCCTCCAGGCAGGAGATGCCAACATAGTCTCAAGTGTCCACCTGATCCCAGAAGCTCACTCCTCACCAGCATCCCTCTCCAACCTAATGTCCGGTCCAATCCATGTCTGAAGAGTTGGCTTCCGGAATGGTTCCTGTCCTGGGCCAACAGAAGGTCTGGGGGCCATGACCACCAGGGTCCTTCTAGTCTCAGTCAGACCATTAAGCGTGGTCTTTTTATGAGAATTTGGGGTCTGTATCCCACTGCTCTCCTGCTCCCTCAGGGGTTCTCTGTTGTGTTCCCTGTCAGGACAGTCATTGGTTATAGCTGGGCACCATCTAGTTCTTCTGGTTTCAGGATGATGTAGTCTCTGGTTCATGTGACCCTTTCTGTCTGTTGGGCTCGTAATCACCTTGTGTCCTTGGTGTTCTTCATTCTCCTTTGATCCAGGTGGGTTGAGACCAATTGATGCATCTTAGATGGCTGCCTGCTAGCATTTAAGACCCCAGATGCCACTCTTCAAAGTGGGAATGCGTTTGTAATTTTGACATGTTTCTTTTAGGAAGGTGCTCTGGTAGCATGGTGGTTAAGTGCTCGACTACTAACTGAAAGGTTAGTGGTTTGAACTCACCAGCTTCTCCACAGGAGAAAGATGTGGCAGTCTGCTTCTGTAAAAATTTACAGCCTTGGAAACCCTATGGGGCAGTTCTACTCTGTCCTGTAGGGTCACTATGAGTCAGAATTGAGTCAACAGCAGTGAGTTGCGGGTTTCTTTTAGGGGTTGTGCTAGTTTATATGTTCACCAGCAATATCTGAGAGAGTTTTCACAGTTTTGTGTTTTTAGACATTTGGATTTTATCAGTGTGATGGGTGGGAAAGTTTTAACTTGCCTTCTCTATTTCTCAGTGCGTTTGAGCATCGTCACATATCGCAAGGGCTTTTTGAGTATCCTTTTCTGTGAACTACGTGTTCATATCATTTGTCCATTTTTCTGCTGGGTAGTGGTCTTTTTTTCTTATTTATTTCTAAAAGCTCTTTACATATTAGGGAGTTGAGCCCTTTGTGATGAGTGACAAATGCTCTTTTCTCCGCTTTGTCTTTTGGACCATGTTTTGAGAAACATTCCTCTAGCAAGTCTGTTGGACGAGGCTTCAGCTGACTCTCTGGAGATCCCTAGAGCAATGCCAGCCGATAGAACTTTCTGCTTTGGTGGCGATGTTCTGTATCTGTGCCATCCAGTACAGTAGCCACTGGCCATATGTGAGGACTGAGCATTTGCAATGTGGCTCCTACAACTGAGGAACAGAATTTTTTGTTTTATTTATTATTTAAATTGCCACATGTGGCTGGTGGCTACTACCATCTTGGACAGTGAATTTTAGACCATATACAAAATGATATTGCGAAACGTGTTACTACATCTATACTCTATTGTTTCATACCTTCCCAAGGTTAAAAATACGCTTGCCCCACCAAGGGAAACAGTCCCCTCTCAGGCAGGCCTGAGGTATTAGTTGAAAACTGGGCACTACAACATGACTACCATTAAAAGCAAATTGAAACCTGATTGGGTGTATGTATAGGGGAGTCCCTTGGTGGTGCAAGTAGTTCACACGCTCGGGTGCTAACCCACAGGTTGGCGGTTCAAGTCTACCCAGAAGTGCCTCAGAAGAAGGCCCTAGTGAGCTACTTCTGAAAAATCAGCCACTGAAAACCCTGTGGAGCACAGTCCTGCTCTGACACGCATAGGGTCGCCGTGAGTCGGAGCTGCCTTGACGGCAGCGGGTGGTGGCGGGTGTGTAGGACCTGGCGCTGGGCTGAGTTTTGAAGAAGGAATAAGAATCGGCCCCACCAACAGGAAGGGGAGCATGCCCCCAGGAGAAGGACTAGCATATGCAAAGGCCTGGAGGCATGAGACAGTGAGTGCGTTCCAGGGACCACAGAGGGTTCCCTGTCACCAGAGACTCAAGAGCCTGGGGTCTAGGAGCAGGGCAAGCAGGGAAGCTTGGAGCTGGGGATCCCAGCAAGGGCTTGGACTCCAAAAGGCAATCCCCGCAGGGCCTGGCAAGTGGTTAATAAAGTTGGGGTTTGTCACAGGGTTATTAGAAGATATAGGGGGTGAGAAACAGGAAGCTTGATTCATAGGACCTGGCACACAGTTTGAAAAAGGAGCAGTGGGGTGCCAGCTGGGTGTTCTAGTAGGCGAGAGACACTCTTCAGTATGGAGAAATTCCTTCATTACCCCTGCCTTTCTCCTTTTTTTAGAAATTGTACTTTAAGTGAACGTTTACAATTCAAGTCAGCTTCTCATACAAAAACTTAAACACACATTGTTATGTGGCCCTAGTTGCTCTCCCTACAATGTGACAGCACACTCCTTCTCTCTACCCTATATTTTCCGTGTCCATTCAGCCAGCTCCTGTCCCCCTCTGCCCTCTCATCTCACCTCCAGACAGGAGCTGCCCACTTACTCACATTCGTCTACTTGAGCTAAGAAGCACACTACTCACCAGTATCGTTTTGTATCTTATAGTCCAGTCTAATCTTTGTCTGAAGAGTTGGCTTTGGGAATGGTTTTAGTTTTGGGCTAACAGGGTCCAGGGGCCATGACCTCTGGGGTCCCTCCAGTCTCAGCGAGACCATTAAGTCTGGTCTTTCTGTGAGAATTTGAGGTCTGCATCCCACTTTCCTCCTGCTCCATCAGGGATTCTCTGTTGTGTTCCCTGTCAGGACAGTCATTGGTGGTAGCCCTTTCTCCTTTTCTTAGCACTTGCTGCCAGGAGAAAAGCCTGCTAGGGCTCCCCTGAGAGATCAAACCCCAGATTCCTGCCCTTAACCCGCAGCCAAGACGTAAACCAGAAACCCAGCAAGAGGGAGCCACTCTGCTCGTGGCTGGCCAGTACTGTCCTCACCGCCCCTGCATGGTCCTGAGCTCTCTGGCTTCTCTTGAGCCTGGGGGAAGGTGGGGAAGGGGGGAGGGACACGGAGGGTGGGGCAGGGAAGGTACGTGGTCAGCGCCCTCTGCCCTGGCTCCTGGTCTCTCCTGCCCTTTCCTGTCACCTCTGCCCTGTGGAGAGGATCCCCCACCCCCACCAGCTTGTTGTTTCAGAAATGTTGAAAGAACAGTATATGGAACGAACAGCCACATGCACCGCACCCAGATTCAGCAGTTCAGTGTTTGCCTCACCGGGCTACGTTGTTGCTGAATCTTTTGAACTTCTCCTCATACATTGTGATGCTTTACTCCTTAATACTTCAGCAGGCTTCTCTTAGAAGCAGGACTTTCTGCTACAGGGTCCTGATACCGTCATCACCCCTGTGATGATGATAATGTCTTCACTAATAGCCTCTCCATGTCTGTGCCATACTTCAGTCTCCCCACAGTGTTGCTTTTCCAGCTGGCGTTTTTCAGTTAGGATTCACTCATGGTGCATGACTTCTCTTTGGCCTGTTTTACTCTACTTCAGCCCCTTGTCTTTTTGTCCCCCAACAACATTATTTTGTTTTTTTTTTTTTGACGGGACCAGACTAGTTGTAGCATGTTGTGCATTCGGGCTGCGTCCATCACAGTGCTGCCTCTTGGTGCCGTTTGCTTTGTTCTTCTATGCTTGTGTTTCCTGGAAACTGGAAGGTAGGTCTAGAGCAGGCTTGGCAAACCACGGCCTCCTGTCTCTGCAAAGCTTTCTTGGGACACAGCCGTGGCCACTTATTTATGAATTGTCTGTGGCTGCTTTCACCCTGCCATAGTGGAGGTGAATCAGGGACCTATAGCCTGTAGCCCACAAAGCCTGAAAGATTTGCTCTCTGGCCCTTTACAGAAAGTTGGCTGGTCCCTTGTCTTGGCAAGAATACTTAATAGTGCATCCCGCTGGTATGATCTTTTTAATGTAAATTTTTGTGTGTGTATGTGGTGCTTGTTGTTCATTGCCATTGAGTTGATTCTTTTTTGTGTGTGTGCGTGGTAAAAATATATGTAACGAGATATTTGCCAATTCACCAAGAGACAAAAGGCCCACATAAAGCAGAGACTCCATCAGCCTGGGATCAGAAGAACTAGATGGTGCCCGGCTACTGCCAGTGTTGCTCTGACAGGGAACAGAACAGAGAGTCTCTGACGGAACAGGAGAAAAGTGTGGTACGGAACTCAGATTCAAGTAAAAAGACCAGACTTAATGGTCTGACTGAGACTAAAGGAACCCCAGAAGACATGGCCCCTGGACTCTCTGTTAACCCAGAGCTGAGACCGTTCCTGAAGTCAGCTCTTCAGACAAAGATTAGACTGGACTATAAAACATAAAATAATACCCATGAAGAGTGTACTTCTTAGTTCTGGAGGCAGGATGAGAAGGCAGAAAGGGACAGGAGCTGATTGGATGGACATGGGAAACTTGGGGTGGAAAGGGGGGTGTGCTGTCACAGTATAGAGATTGCAGCTAGTGTCACATAAAAATATTACCAATTTTTGTATGAGAATTTAACTTGAGCTGTGAACTTTCACCTAAAGCACAATTAAAAAAATAGATATTTGCCAATTCAACCATTTTTATGTGTATATTTCAGTGACATTGATTACATTCATCATGTTGTACAATCATTACCACTGTCCTTTTCCAAATTATTTTACCACCATGAGCGGAAACTCAGTGCCCCTGGGCAATGACTCTCCCTTTCCTCCTCCCTCCCACCGTGGTAACCACCAATAAGCTTTGGGCTCTGTTCCAGTTGCCTCTTTCTTATAAGTGGGATCATACAGTATTTGTCCTTTTGTGACAGACTTATTTTGCACAGCATGTTTGCAAGGTCCGTTCATGTTGTAGCGTGTGTCAGGATTTCATTTCTCTTTATGGTACGGAATGGGTAATGTACCACATTTTGTTTATCCGTTCATCTGTTGAGGGACATCTCGGTTGTTTCCGTTTGGCTGTTGTGAAAAGTGCTGCAATGAACACTAGTGTGCAGGTTTCTGCTTGTGTTTCTGCTTTCAGTTCTTTTGAGGATATACCTAGGATTGAGATTGTTAGGCCATCTGTTAGTTCTCCTCACCCCTTTGAGGAACCAGGGAACTCTTCTCCACAGTGGCTGCGCCATTTTACATTGCCATCCACAATGGGTGAGGGTTCTAATTTCTCCACATCATCGCCAGCATCTGTTATTTTCATTTTTGTTTTGTTGTATCTTAGCCATCCTAAGTGGGGGTGAAGTGGTAGCTCATTGCGGTTCTGATTTGCATATCCCGAATGGCTAATGGGGGGCTCTGGTGGCACAGTGGTTAAGAGCTCAGCTGTTAACCAAAAGGTCAGCAGTTCGAATCCACCAGCCGCTCCTTGGAAACCCTGTGGGGCAATTCTAGTCTGTCCTGTAGGGTCACTGAGTCGGAATTGATTCACTAGCAATGGTTGTTTCGGTTTAATGGGTAATGGTGTTGAGCATCTTTTCATGTGCTTGTTGGCCAGTGTGTATTCCCTTTGTTGAAATGTCTATTCAAGTTCTTTGCCCCCATTTTGGGTTGTTTGTCTTTTTGTTAGGAGTTCTTTATAATATTCTGGATTTTAACATAAACCTTATCATGTAATTTTGCTGCTCAAAACTCTGAGTGTCTTGTAGTCCTACTCAGAGTAAACGCCAAAGCCTGTGCCATGCCCTACAAAGTCTTCCGTGACCAGGGCCCCTCCCACAGTCATTTCCCGCCACTAGTTGCTTCACTTCAGCTGCGCTGGTCTCCTTGCTGTTCCTTAAACACGCAGGCACACTCCCACCTCAGGGCCTTTGCACTTGCCGTTCCCTTTGCCTGGGGTTCCTCTTCTCCCAGGTATCAATCCGGCTTTATCCTTAACTTCCCTGAGGCCTCTGGTCAAATGCCTCCTTCTCAGAGTTCTGCCCTGTCCCCCAGCACTCTGTCACCCTGGCCCTGCTTTGTTTTTCTTCATAGCACCTACCTACCTGGCGTGACGTTTAATATTTGCACCTGGCATATAAATAGGTATTCAGTAAATGCTTGTTGAATGAATAAAAGAGTAATTACAAGTAATTCTTTGGTGAGCCAGGCCCTGATCTAAGTACTTTATGTATATGAACTCGTTTTATTCTTTGAACATATTTAGGAAGTAGTTCCTCACCTGTTTTTTTCTTAGTTCCTCATCTGTAAAACAGGGATAATGATGGTAAACTGAGGCACAGAGAATGGTAGAATAAAACAAAGAAGAATATCTGAAGGGCCTGGATTTTCCCCACCAGGAGGGGCTGGGCCAGAGTCAGGCAACTTAGGAGGATATCTGAGCAGGGAGGAACCCCAGATACCATCGGCTCTGGACCGGAGCAGGGGATGCTTAGGGAGAGGGGTCCTCTATCCGCCCTCAGGCCTGGCCACCTGCTGGTGGTTCCTGGAGCTGCAAGGGGGGCAGGCTTATGCACTGAGGGCAGAGTGGCACCTCTGCTCACCACGCGTCCCTCTGGGGCTCGTGCAGCCCTCTCAGTGGTGCACCCAGGGTGGGCCCGGGCCCTGGAGTCAGACTGCTGCTTCCTCAGTGGGTCTCAGTGCCCCGGCTTGTCGTGTGAAAGTGCTAGGCTGGGCCTGCTCGTGGGGTCGTCGGGAAGCGTGCTTGTGGGTGCCGTTGCTCCCTCCAGGCACGAGGACTCTGTTGGCCCTCACGCTGTCCTGTGCGCTCTCTCGCTACCCCCACTCTGTGCCTCACCCAGCAGCCACCGACTCACAACAGAAATGGGATCCTCCCATCCCCCCATAAAATCCTTCTGTGATGTCAAGGATTGAGACTTGGATCTGCACATAGTAACACGTAGCACCTGGTGTGGTCTGGGCCTGCCTTCCTCCCTGCACTCATCTCTCCACTCCTCTGCTGGCTGCAGGCTCCCTCTGGCCCAGGGCCTCCACCACGCCGCCCCTCCCAGCACTCTGCACACTGGCGCCTTCCCACCGGTTATTTATTTCACAGATACATGCCACGATTGTGGAATATGGGGGTGCCTCATATTCCAGTGACATCCTTCATGTCCTGGCTGAAATGCCCCCTCTCAGAGAGGCCTTCTTTGACCACCCTCAAGGAGGGGTTTCCTCTCCTGTCCCTGCCTGTGTACTTCTACACATCTGTCTTCTCCTTTAGGCAGTGGCCCTGTTGGGCTTGTTCCCTCCTGCATCCTCCAGCGCCCACAACTGGGCTGGCACACAGAAGGTGCTCAGTACATATTTGCTGCATGAATGGATGGATGGGTGAATGGATGGATGAGTGAGTGAATTCCCACAACTGTTTTAGGTGCTTTCTCTCTGCCAGGCCTTGCTCTGAGTGCTTTATTTCAGGGCTTCCAGCTGGTTTGAAGCCCTGCTGAGAATTTGTATTTCTAACAAGTTCCCAGGCATTGCTAATGCTGCTGCTTAGGTACCAATTCTGAGACCCACTGAATCAGTAGTGGTCGAGTTGATTCTGGCTCATAGTGATCCTGTAGGACGGACTGAGTAGAACTGCCCCATAGGGTTCCAAGGAGTGGCTGGTGGATTCAGATCGCCGACCTTTTGGTTAGCAGCCGAGCTCTTAACCACCGAGCCACCAGGGCTCCGATGGTAGAGCCCAAACCAGACCCTTTGCCATGGAGTCGATTCCGACTCATAGCGACCTATGGGACAGAGTAGAACTGCCACACAGGGTTTCCAAGGCTGTAATCATTGTAGAAGCAGACTGCCACATCTTGCTCCCACGGCCGATGGGTTCAGACCACCCTGACCTTTTGGTTAGCAGCCGAGCACTTAACCACTGAGTCGCCAGGGCCCCACTAGTAAAGCAGTGGTTCTACAATTTATCATACATGAGAATCACCTGGGGATCTTTCAGTGCAGGTTCCAATTCATGTGTCTGGGAGGGGAAATATAAGTTCTCAGCGGGGGCTTGAACTGAAACGAACAGTTGGAATCCAGATTCCTTATCTCACCCTCATCTGACCCTGTAGTCCCCGCTTAAGTATGGGCCAGCCGAGGCCCAGGGAGTCAGATAGCTGGCCCAGTGTTGCCCACCAGGAAGGTGCAGAGCTAGGATTCATGCCCAGACTCTGTGCTCTCGACCACTTTTGTGACCCCTGGTTTACATGGGAGACCAGTGGGCCCAATGAGTTGGGTGCCCAGCGGCACACGGCTGCTGTGCAGTGGAGCTGAGGCCCACGCTCCCGGCCACAGCCTGTGCTGGCTGTTGCTCAGTGCCCTGCCTGGTGGTGTTCGGGCAAGTGTCCCTCCCTCACGCCCTCCCCCTGCCCCGGAGCCCAAGTGAGGGATGGGAAGGTCCCTGAAAGCACCCTGATGGGAGAATGTTTTGGGGGTGTGGGAAGGACGTTTAGGTTCATATCCCTGGGCCTCTACTTACTGGCTGAGTAACTGGGCAGCTCTCTGCTTCTCTGTGCCTCAGCCTCCTCGTTTGAAGACCAGTACCTGCTTCGTCGGGTTGTTGGGTGGACTGAAGGAGTTACATTACAGAAAGTGCTTACAACAGAGTCTGGCACGTGGTGAGCACTCTGGAAGTGGTGGTGGTTGTTCGAGGCTGTTGAGTTGATTTCTGATTCCTGGCGACGCCATGTGTGCGGAGTAGTACTGCTCCATAGGGTTTTCAAGACTGACCTTTTGGAAGCAGAACCGAGGCACCTCCAGGTGGGCTTGAACTGCCAGCCTTTCAGTTAGTAGTCCAGTGTTTAACCATTGTGGCACCCAGGGACCCCTCTAAGTGGTAGGCGTTATTGTTGTCATAAAGGAGACCCTCCCTAAACGGCGGTCCAGGCCAGCAGTTCTGAGGGAGACCTATCTTTGCTTGGCTTCTGGGCTCCAGAGCATGGCATCCCTTGGTCCACGACCCTTCCTGAGAGAGCGCGCCTGCTTGATCCTCCTGGGCCTCATCCGGGAGTTGGGAATTGAGGCTGTAGCTTTCCTCAGCACCCCGCTGGCACAGGGGCAGGGTGGGTAGGGGTGAGGGGGGCCGAGAAAGAGCAGAGTGTCCCCAGGCGTATGTCTCAGCTCCACCGTGTCCTGGCTGTGTCCTCTGCAGGTGACTCCACCTCCCTGTGCCTCAGTTTCCACACCAGTGTTCTTCAGGAGGATGAAATGAGGGGGTGTTTGTGGAGTTGGCTTCTCAGTGCGGCTGTTTTTCTTGTCATGTCTTGGAGGTGAAGAAGGTTGAGTCCCCTGTGGGGAGGTCTCCTTTGGGGGGGGCGCAGGTGCTTCAGCCCTAGCCTCAGTCCCGGGTGGGAGCTCCCCTCTGCCCCAGACAACCATGTCGCAAACCCTTGAGGAGTGTCCTGGATACAGGCCCTTGCTTTTCCTCTGGAAGCTGAGTGCTGCAACCTTGCAACCTCGGTCCAGTTGGAACAGGACTGGGGACTCATCAGGCGGCAAGAGAGCCCCAGTTAGCCCCTACCAGCCTCCTCCTGTGTCCTGGGGGGTGGGCCATGGCTCCTTGTCATTTGGTAGCTTGAATAGGCTGGATGGGAGAGGTCCTGGCAGCCCCCCACCCCAGTGTCGTTAACAGCTCCCTTGACTTCAGCACTTTGTGCCAGACCCTGTGCTCAGTGCTTTGCCCACAGCTGCTCCCCAGCGTCTTTGTGGCCCCGGTCTACAGGGCCAGCAAGCCTGCCCGTGCGGCAGAGTGGTATTTGAGCCTCAACCCGTGTGCCTCCGGAGCCCTGCTCCTGGTCACCGTGCCCATGGCCTTCGGAAAAGGCTCTCCAGAGTAGCCCTCTGAGCTTCTTCAGGTGTTTCCAGGTGTGGACGAGCCATCATTTTATTCAGGCCTCTGTTGATGAGCTGTGTGTGGTGTTCTTCCTGCCCTCTCTTTATAAACATGACATCACACTATGCATCTTAGGTTTTTTCACGCCACAATCCCTCATTATTTATATATATTACATCACTTCATTGCCTATTTTTCCTCCTAATATATTCATCATATCTTTCAGGAGCTCTGTGATTTCTCTGAGCCCCCAAGTTGGCACTTTTAAATTTCTAAGAGGACAAATATAATTTGATAAAGCATATCACAGAATGTGTGGAGACCTGGTGGCGCAGTGGTTAAGAGCTCAGCTGCTAACCAAAAGGTTGGCAGTTTGAATCCACCAGCTGTTCCTTGGAAGCCCTGTGGGGCAGCTCTACTCTGTCCTATAGGGTCACTAGGAGTTGGAGTCGACTTGACAGCAGTGGGTTTTTGGATCACAGAATGTTGTCTCCTTTTGGGGGAAAAAACAGGGAGATTAACGTAGGAGTTGGTATGTAGGCTGTGACTCGTTCCAAAGGGGACATGGGGCAAAGCCAGCTGAGCAACACCAGCCTGAGGCAATGGCTCAGGCGGAAGAGGCCAGCCTGGCCCCACGTTGGAGCGGACTTGTGCCACCCCCTTGATCCCTTCCCCACACACCTACTGAGGACCTGGCCAGGTGCTGGGGGCACATCACTTATGGCAAACAGAAGTGCTTTCCCTCCCGGGCAGACACACCTGAGCTGTGGGGTCAGCAGACTGCCTGGACTTGGGAGAGTCTGTGCCTGGAAGGGAGGGAAGGCAGTGTGCCAAGCCCCGGTGGTTATGTCCACATGTACGAATGTGGGTGTCTCATGAAACGGGGTCTCACGAGGGGTAGGCCACTTCAGGAGCCTTTTTGTGGTAAAGGGGGGCCCTTGAGCTTCGTTCTCAGTTGCCACTCAGTTTAGCATACCACTGAGCTCAGCAAGAATTGCCCTGACCCTCAGCCCTGTGGGAAGGTCTTTGTGATTCCAGCTGCCAGGCCTGGAGCAACTGCTGTGATTTACTGGGATTTTGTGTTTGAATCTGTGCCTCAGAGCCCTCGTCTGTAATGTGGGAGGAGGGGGTAGGTTACAAGAGGGCGGTGGGATTGAGATTCCCACTTCCCCTGCCTGGAGGCAGCCAGGGCTCCAGCTTGCTGACAGCCCATCCAGAGACACTCCTGCTTCTAGAGCAGGGGGTCTGCAAGAGCATCCTGCCGTTTTCCAGCTCTAGTAACACAGTCCTGCACACAGTTCTACATCTGACTGAAGAGGCCTGACTCAGCTGTGTCCTACTCAGCACAGAGACCTGCCGGTCCTTCCTCTCAGCTGCCAGGTGGCACCTCTCAGCAGCCCCAGGGGTTAGCCTAGGGGTTAGATATTGTTTCATCGGCTCTGAGACTCCATCCTCTGGAAGACACTGTTCTTTTATATAATACTAAAAACCCCAAAACCCAGCGCCCAGTTAAACCAGCATAGGTTTACAGCAATTGTAAGAAGCACCGGGATTCCAGCAGTGTTAAGCATGGGAAACTGTGCACTGCTGTACTGGTGGAACACAGAGTCAGCCCCACTGGAGAGAGAAGGAAGCGGAGACTTGGAGCAGTGCAAGGGGGTATGGCGTCAGCTTCACACTCCTGAGTCCCAGTTCCAGCCCCCTGTTCCCTGCGTGACCTCGGGCAGGGCCTTGGCTGCGTGGAGCACAACAGGAACGATGCCCTCTGCCCCCTGGGCTGTGGGGCAGATTCAGGAAGGTGTGTGTGAGGGGCTTACCCTGTTCTGACTCCCATCAGAGCTGGATGAAGGCACAGGGCTTATTCGCATCGTTGTGACTTGGGAGGTTGCCTGCTCGTCCTCTTTGGATTGTCTCCTTCTTGGTGAGCATTCTGTTTTTCTCACTGGTCAGGTGGTTGTTTTAGAGACAGAAGCAAAATACATGGGGGATTGAAGATGTGTTGAGATGAACCACCTAAAACTGTGGTGTGCTAGGTCAAAACGGGGGAATGTTGGCAGTTTAGTATCATTCAGCCAAATATGTTTTTCTTTTTGGTCTCTGGCCATTTTCACTCCTTTTCCTAGCTACAGACAGAACAGTTGGCAAGTATCAAAAGAAAAATTTTCCCCAGTGAGTTCTAACTCATGAGTGACAGACAGAACTACTTTGTTCACCAAACCGGTCTCCCTTTTGCTAGGGCCCGGCTCTCTGTCAGCTGATTCCTTCTATGTCCTGTCCTGCTGGGACCCTGTCCCGACCCCCCTCCTCGGCTACAGGCCTCAGAGTCCCATCAGCCAACTCTGGCCTCGTGTGAGATCTTCAGCTTCTTTGGCTAATGAATGCTTCCTTCTACTCTTGGTTTTCTCTTACAAAACCTTTGTGGCTTGTAAACTTGAGGTTGTTGTTTGTTCTGAGGAACTCTGAGGAGGGAGCCACGGCTCCCTCATTTAGGGCTCAGGGTGGCTGCTCATTGTCAAGAGGCTGTGAAGAAAGGTGCCTTGAAGTGCACCTGCTGGGCCCTGGCCAAGCCAGTGCCGGCAGGTAGATGGCCTCCCTCCTCGTTCCACTCCTGCCCTCTGCCACCCACCACAGCCGGGCTGCCCTAGTCCCATCAGCTCTCCCTGGCTCAGGGGCCATTGGGCCATTTGCTCACCCCCTGGAGGATGACAGCTGCAGCTGAGCTGACACTCAGGGCCCCCCGGGGTGCACGTGTCCCCACAGGGAGGAGTGGATGCAGGCCATCCAGATGGTCGCCAACAGCCTCAAGCAGCGGGGCCCAGGCGAGGACCCCATGGACTTCAAGTGTGGCTCCCCCAGCGACTCTTCTACGGCTGAGGAGATGGAAGTGGCCGTCAGCAAGGCGCGGGCCAAGGTGGTAAGTGTTGGGGCAGGTGACCAGGGGGTGGGGGCTGCTGACCTGCAAGCACCCCCTGTACAGGTCCTGCCGGTCGTGGGTGTCCATACAAAGTGTGCAGTGGCCCAGCAGAGAGACTTCGTGACTGCCAGGCAGAAGGGGTCGATTCCAGGAGGTGGATGCCCTGGGGCTGCTCTGTGTCCATGGGGCATGGGGCAGCCTGGGTAGAGCCGCTGCCATGGCTGTGTTCAGTTTGTGCACAGGGAAAGCCCCAGCCTCCTTGGGGCAGGGTGCCGACCTGCCCCTCCCTGTCAGTACCCTTGGTCCACCCTCGCGGGCCCATGCCGGGAACACCAAGGCCTGAAGGCTGCTTCAGCACACACAGTTGCTGTCCAGAGCCTCCCTTCCGGCCTCTAGCCTGAGCCGTTCGGCAACAGCGTCCTTTGCTTTTTCTCTTTCTTTGTGAAAATTTCCTCCCACGGGGTATGTGGCAGGCGCTGACTCCCCCATCTCCCTTTTTTTCCCTCCTGGGCAGACCATGAATGACTTCGACTATCTCAAACTCCTTGGCAAGGGCACCTTTGGCAAAGTCATCCTGGTGCGGGAGAAGGCCAGCGGTCGCTACTACGCCATGAAGATCCTGCGGAAGGAGGTTATCATCGCCAAGGTGGGCGCTCCCAGCCCCTGTGGGAGTCACGGTCTGGAGGCTGAGCACCCACCATGCCTTCCACCACCCCTGTCTCCTCTCCCCCTACAGGCTGTCCCCCTTGGGCTCAGTCCTGCCAGGGCCGGTCAGGGAATGGGGGGTGTGAGGCCCAGAGACCGCAGGCAGGCTCATGTGGAGTCCCCCACCCCATCCTCTGGGGGCTGAAGGGCTGGAGAGGAGGTCCCAGGAGGCGATAAAGGGCCTGTGGGAGGCTGGGGAGGGTGGGGCTCGGCTGAGGGTGGCCCAGGGGGAGGGCTGGGCTGGGAGTGGAATTCTGTTTCTTTCTCTTTCACCTTTTTAAAGTTTTTATGATGGAAAATTCCAAACCTATACAAAGTTTTAAAAAGAAAAATAAATACACTGAATTCCCATGTAATTATTATCCAGTTTCAATAGTCACCAACGTTTGGCCAATCTTGTTCATTAGCTCTGCCCCCTCCCCCGTTTTATTGTTCTGGAGTATCTTCCAGCGTATTCTAGTCATATCATGTCACCTTTACATACCTAGATACGTATCTTTAACACGTAAAGATTTTAAAGAGTATAGTCATGGTACTGAAATCATACCTGGAGCCCCCGGGTGGTACAAACTGGTAACATGCTTGGCTGCAAACTGAAAAATTGGAGGTTTGAGTCCACCCAGAGGCACCTGGGAAGAAAGACCTGGCGTTCTACCTTTGAAAGATCACAGCCACGAAAAACTCTACGGAGCATGGTTTTACTGTGAAACACATGGGTCACCATGCGTTGGAATTGAGTCGACTGCAGCTGGTTACTGGTTATTATCATACCTAACAAAACGAACAGCAATTTCCGGTGCCGTTGGCCCAAGGCAGGGTTTCCCAGCTTCAGCACTGTTGACGTTTTGCCCCAGATCATTCTTTGTATAGGGAACCATCTTGTGCATTGTAGGGTGTTCAGCAGCATCTGTGGCCTCGGCACATTAAAGCCAGCAGCATCCCACCTCCTGCATTTGTGACAATCAAAAAATGTCTGCAGACATCACCAGCCATCCCCTAGGGCTAGCACTGTCCCAGTGGAGAGCAAGGGGTCTGAATTGTCGCAGGTGTGCAGCTTGGCAGCTCTCCAGGTAGGCAGGCTGTGTAAACAGAGGTCAGACGAGCCTGTGTCGCTTGGAGGGCCTGTGAGTCAGCGTGGACCCAGCCCTAGAGTGGCGGCGGAGTCAGTGGGTCAGGTTGGGCTCAAAAAGTTGCATTTTTCACAAGTTCCCAGGTGATGCTCATGCCACCGGTGTGGGGACTCGAGTCTACAGCCTTGAGTGGATCGTTTGTTCTTTTGGCAAGGACACTCCGTAGATGGTGACCCCACATCCTGTGGCATCACTGCAGGGGTCTCTTCATGTCTGGTGCCCCCCTGCAGTGATGTTACAGTTGATCTGTGGGTCCCAGTGGTGGGATGGTGGCAGCCTGATCCTTCCATCGTAAAGTTCCTATCGACTTTTCATCTCCTGGGTCTGGGAGCCGCCCAGGATCCTCGTTGGGCTCCATTGTTTGATTAGGGCTTGTGAATGGTAGTGTTTGAATCCTGTCGTTCCTTCTGCATTTATTGGCTAGGAGTGGACGTGCTTTTCACCAAGACAGGGCTCCTCACCTCCCTCAGGGTGGGGCGGGCAGCCTGGTGTTGGCCACCAGTCTCGCATCCGGCACTGTCTGTCTGCAGGATGAAGTCGCCCACACAGTCACCGAGAGCCGGGTCCTCCAGAACACCAGGCACCCATTCCTCACTGTGAGTTCCACGCCCCCTCAGGCAGGGCCTCCAGGCCAGCCCGTTTGGACAGAGCTCAGGGAGGGCTGAACCTGGCCACTGTGGCACACAGATGGGATGTAGGCCGGCGGGGGGCTCCCCAGGTCAGTGGGGTAGCAGCTTCTTCATAGCCAGTGACGTCATGTAAGCGCCTCAGCCGGCTGACCTCCCACGGTAGAAGACGGTCCCGCAGAGTATGACTGCTGTGAATTAGGGGCACCACGCACGGCGGGTCACGGTGGGAACCTGTGTTTCTGCCGTAAGATGTAGTCCTGGGAGCAGATGTGTTGTCACTGTGCTGCTGTTGCTTAGGCCTGGTAGACGCCCCTTTGGGCTCTTCGCTCCATCAGGGCCAGCAGCCAGCAGTTAAATGGCCCAGGCTAAGGATGACATGTGGGTCGTGTCTTCAGGCTCAGTTGCTGTACAGATGTCCTACTAAGCCACAGTCCTTACTCAAGTGAAGTCTTACCAGGGACCTCAGTGTAAAGACAGGTAACAGAGTTGTCATGTGTAGGGTCCACTCAAGGGCCTCTGAGGAACTCGCTGTACGACTTCTCAGAGCCGAGTCACAACTAGTGTTTGTTGACTGACAACGTGTCTGTCCTGGTGCAGGAAGCCATCATGCATTGTGTGTGTGTGTGGGTGTGTGTGTAAATTAACACATTTTACTGTTAAGACGAGGAGGAGAGATGTAAAACAGCTCTAGTTGCTCAGAACAAAAGTTCTCCCCGGCCGGCCTCTAAAAGGCTGTGCTGGAGGCGGAGGATGAGATAGGTCCACATAGTAGGCCTTTTCCTGCCCGCTGAGCCAGGCATTCACTCAACATCCCCCAGAAGGTGAGGTTGGGCAGGTCAGGGCTGGGGGCATGTGCAGAATTAGCTGTGCCCCGCCTCCCGGGCTTGGCAGAGCCTCCTTCCCGCCTCCCACCCCTCAGGCGCTGAAGTATGCCTTCCAGACCCATGACCGCCTGTGCTTTGTGATGGAGTATGCCAACGGTGGTGAGGTGAGCGGGCTGCCCCGCCTTGCTTTTGAGTGTCTCCTGAGAGTGGGGGAGGCCGAGAGGGAGCTGTGGGTGAAATGGGGGGCCCGCGGGAGAGTCAGAGACATCAGAGACTTGCTGAGGGTCATCTTGTTTCACCCTCCCCACAACCCCTCTGCGCAGGCGGGAAACCTGAGGCTCAGACAGGTTGAGTGACTTGCCCCAGTTCAGGGTCCAACCCAGGTCCAGAGGTGTGGAGAGGACAGTGGGATGAAGAGGGTGGTTGGCTCATAGTTTGCAAAGGCTGTTCTTAAAGGTCCCAGAGAAAACATATGAGGCTTGAAGCCCATCAGTCCTCTGTTTCCCCGGTTCCTCCTGTGCCACTTGCTGTTGCTGAGTTGCTCTGGCTCCCTCCCTGTCACCCCTGCTTGTCCCTCACCTCCTCTGTGCACTTGGATATGACAGCACAGATCAGATTGTTTGCTCCGTCTGCCCAATTGGATTTCTGCTGTCTGCAGCTCATGGTTGTGGGCTCCTTTTTGCTTGCTTGCTGTCACCACTTGTCCCTCCTGCCCTTCTTCCCTCCCTCATCTTCTGTCAGCACCAGCTGGCTGTCCATTGCTCCTCACCCCTTGCTGGGTTGCTCTTGTCTCAGGTAAGCTCCTCCCTGCTTTCTGTCCCTCACTCTGTCCCTTTCACTGTCACTTGCTGGTTCATGAAGCAGGTATTGCTCTGTCACTGGGCTGGGAGCCAGGGTCTGGGAGGGTGAGGGCAGGTCGGTAGGCTGGGCACCTGACCTCACCCACCCCCCTGGCAGCTGTTTTTCCACCTGTCCCGGGAGCGTGTCTTCACAGAGGACCGCGCCCGGTTTTATGGCGCTGAGATCGTCTCGGCCCTCGAGTACTTGCACTCTCGGGACGTGGTGTACCGCGACATCAAGGTGAGACATGGTAGCCTCTCAGCTCTGCTCCCTTGGGGTGGGGAGGGTCGAGGCCATGGAGGATCCTGTTCTTATCTGCCAAGCTTCCCGGACATGTGCCCGGGGGCTGGCTCCCTCTGGGCCCCTAGCCCTCCCCACCCAGGGCCAAGGTGGTAGCTCTGGCATAAGCAGCCATGTGGTGGGGACCATTCCGAGCCTCTTGTGAACACTTCTGTGCTGCTGGAGGGTGGATAAGTTGTTACCCAAAAAAAAAAACCAAACCCAGTGCCGTCAAGTCGATTCCGACTCATAGCGACCCTATAGGACAGAGTAGAACTGCCCTATAGTTTCCAAGGAGCACCTGGCAAATTTGAACAGCTGACCCTTTGGTTAGCAGCTGTAGCACTTAACCACTACGCCACCAGGGTTTCCAAGTTGGTACAGCTGCCTCAGAAGATGGCTTGGCAGTGCCCACTGAAACTGAACACAACGTTTTCTAGGACCCTGCAGTCCCACCTCAGTAACATGCACGCGCTCACAGCAGGTGGTTCACAACCCCCTAACTGGATGCAGCGCAGATCCCTGCTGACTGCAGAGTGGGGGGTGTGTTGTGGTACAGCCACTGGGGGGCGCTCCATGCAGCAGTTCAAACCAGCACACCACAGCTCCACGCCCCAGCGTGGTGGCCTTTCCCAGGCGTCGTGTTGTGCGGAAAAAAAACCGGACAGACCGATGAATCTATGTTGTTTACAGGCATATGCGTAGCTGGTAAAAGCCTGAAAGAAAAGCAAGGAAGTGAAAGTTGCTTCCAGGTCGGGGGGATAGTTAATAACTGGAACACGTGAGGGGCCTCTGGGAACTGGCAGCATTCTTTCTTGACCAAGTGGAGGTTACACAAGAGTCTACTTCATACTGTTTATTAAATTGCATGTTGGTGTTTTTGTTTTGTGCTCTTTCCTGGGGTACATTTCAGAATTAAAAAAAAAAAAAACTAGAAAAACAATAAAAGGTAGTGCTCCTCCCACCTGAGGCTGGGAGAGTATGGCCAGTACACTCCCCCCTCGCTGCCCAGCAGCTTGGGACTGGGCCTGGCTTCTCTGATTTCCCCCTGCTCTTTTCTGGGCTAGCAGGCGGGGAGGTGTAGGTCCTGATGCCCAGAAGCTGCTGGCATGGCGGCTGCCACCCCAGCCACAGCCCCCTCTAGGAAGGGGCTGGTGCCGGAGGCGCGGCGGGAAGCCCTGGAAGAACGTGCCCCTGACCCGTTGACTTTTCCTACAGCTGGAAAATCTCATGCTGGACAAAGACGGCCACATCAAGATCACTGACTTTGGCCTGTGCAAAGAGGGCATCAGTGATGGGGCCACCATGAAAACCTTCTGTGGGACCCCGGAGTACCTGGCGCCCGAGGTTTCTGGGGACGGGGGGCGTAGGGACATGTGAGGCCCGGCTGAGATCCCTGCTCCCCCGCCGGCCCCTGTCAGCACCTCACGGCCCTCCTCCCTCAGGTGCTGGAGGACAATGACTACGGCCGGGCCGTGGACTGGTGGGGGCTGGGCGTGGTCATGTACGAGATGATGTGTGGCCGCCTGCCCTTCTACAACCAGGACCACGAGCGCCTCTTCGAGCTCATCCTCATGGAGGAGATTCGCTTCCCGCGCACGCTCAGCCCCGAGGCCAAGTCCTTGCTTGCTGGGCTACTTAAGAAGGACCCAAAGCAGAGGTGAGGGCTGGCGCCTGCCCGCCCGGCCACTGCCGCCTCTGATTCCTGGGCTGGACAAGGCAGTGTCTGCAGGCGCGCACTCGTTCTCTGCGTGCTCCACACGTGGATGTGCATCATTCCCGCACAGCTCCCGCAGGGAGGCCTCATACTCCATGCCACCTGGTTTTATGGTGGGACGCTGAGGAAGGAACAGGGCGGTCCCCTGGTCTGGGGTCCCTGAGTTGTTGGTGGGAGAGCCGGGTGTGAACCTGGCCATGCGGCCAAGCCGCCTTCACCCATCATTCTACACATAGGTGGGAGGGTGGGCTGCAAGGCCACACAGGGCTGAGTTGCAGTCTCCCTGGCTCTGACTCTGGGCTTGTGAGTTCCCCTCTCTGAGCCTTGGTTTCCTCATCTGCGAAGAGGGCATTTATGGCGCAAACAGATTCATTGAAGGCTGTTCAGGGCCCACACATAACAGGCCCAGGCCTGCCCCGAGTGGCCGTCTCCCAGAACCTGGCTGCCCTGGGGGTTGGGTGCTGACGCCCATCTCTGCCCAGGCTTGGCGGGGGGCCCAGTGACGCCAAGGAGGTGATGGAGCACAGGTTCTTCCTCAGCATCAACTGGCAGGATGTGGTACAGAGGAAGGTGAGCCCCACAGCCGCCCACCCCAGCAGGAGCTCCCCAGGGGCCCAGTCCTCCCCTCCCAGGGTCCCTGAGTCTGAGCTCCTCTCCTCGTAGCTCCTGCCACCCTTCAAACCTCAGGTCACATCTGAGATCGACACAAGGTACTTCGACGACGAGTTCACAGCCCAGTCCATCACAGTCACACCCCCGGACCGCTGTGAGTGTCGGGGCCCTTGCCTGGTGGCCTGGGCTGTGAGGAGGGGTCGGGTCTGCTCTTGGCCCAGCTCCCCAGGAAGGGAACACTCTACGTCTGGACAGTTTGCCCTGTGGTCTGCTCGCAGGGCCTCTCACTGTTGGCCCCCCTTGGACTTGGTGGGTGAAGGGGCCAGTGGGATACAGGAGCCATTGGCCGTAGCACATTCTGGGGCTCTGGGCTCCCGGCGGACAGCCTGGAGCATTGTCACTGGTGAGATGACACACTTAATCGTTGTCTTCCTAAATTGCCTGGGTCTTTGGGGCTGGCCAAGTGCTGGGCAGTGCTGACAATAGCAGTGACCAAGACTTGTGGAGCCCCAGGCCAGATGGGGAGATGGACCTGTGTGCAGCGTGACAGCCTAGAGCGTCAGGACTGGGTGGGGGCACCCAGAGGAGAAAAGCTGACCCTGCCTGGTGTCAGGAGACTTCCTGGAGGACACATGTCCACTGAGCTGCACTCCAGGCTGAGGGGATGTGCAGACACCCTGAAATGGGAGCAAGCATTGCATAGTCAAGGAACAGAAGAAGGCAGGGGAAGGGGAGGAAAGGGGGGGTCAGGGCCAGAGGAGGCAGGACCTGGGGGCCACTGTGAGGAGTGGGAGCATTTTCCTGAGGGTCTTGGGGGGCCATGGTGGGTTTCGTACAGAGGAGCACCAGGGTTACCTCAAGAAAGTTCCCCGGCCGGGTTGGAGAGCGGATTGAAGCAGGCGAGAGCTGAGGCCAAGGCTGGGCACTGGCCGAGAGGCCTGGGGTGGACCAGGGGATTCACTGGGGGGAGGGGCGGGCTGCAGGGCTGAGGAGCTGGGCTCTGGCCTGAGGAGTGGCCCACACTGAGGTGAGGTCTACCAGGAAGGAAGCTCCTCAGCCTTCCTTGCCCTTTCTGACGGGCCTGCCAGTGTAGTTCCTCCAATGGTCTGACCACAGTCCTTCCTGTGGCCCTTTCCTTTGGTGTTCCGCTCCCCCGACCAGGGAGTCTGGGCCCCCTGAAGGCCAGCCCCCTAATCTACCTCCCCAAACCCCACAGATGACAGCCTGGGCTCCCTAGAACTGGACCAGCGGACCCACTTCCCCCAGTTCTCCTACTCAGCCAGCATCCGCGAGTGAGCAGGCCCCGCCAACTACAGGAGGCACGGGTGGCTTTTTTTAAAACCTTTTTATTTTGCTCTTCTTTGTGTCCTCGCCCCTCACCTCCTCACCCCATTCCCAGCTCTTTGTTCAGCCCTCTCCCAAACTCCTCAGCCATCCCAGCAGCCCTTGCCTCCAAGGGAGTGCCTGTCCCCCCTCACCTTTCTGTCCAGACTAGTGTTGGGAGACTCTCCAGCTCCTGCCCCAGGACTGGGCCTTTGGAGTGCTGGGAAGATTATTATTTTTTTAACCAACACAAGCCCCGACGAGGGGTGAAGCGTGGAACGTGGCCACCCATCTACGCGCTGCTGCTGCTGGACAGAGGAGGTGGCCTTCTCGAGGGATTCCGTGTCCAGCAACGGCCCTGGTGCTGCCTGCTGTACTGTGGCTTAGGTTCCGAGTGACCTGACATGAGGCAGTCCGGCCTACCCCCATGGGGGCAGAAAAGCAATAATGTCCAGGACCTGGCGGGGGCCTGGGGAAGCTGTGGAAGCAGAGGGTTTAGGGCTCCCTCGGGTGGATGGCACTGTGTCCTCAGCTCTACCCTTGGGGAACCAGGAACGGCCTGGGGGTGGGCACTGCCTCCTGGCCCTGCTTTTGCCCTGCCTGCCCGCAAGCTGCTGTCCTGGCTTTGGGGATGAGGCAGGAGGAACATTTTGGGGCAACCCCTGCCCCCAGCTCTGTGCCTTACCAGGGTTTCCCTTCTGCTGGACCCTGGGCGTGGGCCCGGCCCCATCGGAGGGCGAGGGCAGGGATTACCTGTTCTCTGCCTGAGGCAGAGGGGCGCCCGCCTTGGCTGTTACACATCTCACACCAAGACAGTATTGGGCCCGTAGACAGGTGGAGGAGCGGGTGGGGGTGGGAGTTTGGTCTGTGTTGGGGTGGGTGGCCTCTGAGAAGGGAGGTCACCTCCCCTCCCCTCCCCCTCCGCCTGTCCAAGGCCCCACGTTCTGCAGCCTTAAGGTGAGCATGAGCAAGTACACGGCTGTGCTGTGGGCACTTGGTGCCTGGACGCGCGTCAGGGACACGGATGCACACAGGTGTGCGTGCTTGAATCTGCACGAGTGTGCATGTGTGCTGTGTGTGTGTGTTTGTGAGGGCAAGCGTGGCCAGGCCCTCAAATGTGTGTGTGTGGTGTGTGTGGCTCAAGCATTTCGTCCCTTGGGGTGGCGGCGGGAGGGTGCTGACCTAGTGGGAGGAGCCATGCCTGCCCTGCCCACGTCTCCCCTCCTTTCCCTTCCTCTCCCACCCAATATCTCCAGGTGTTTGGAATTTGATTTTTGTGGTTTTGACCCTCCCAACCCCCATCCTGTACTAGACCGTTCACAGAAGGGCATCATGGGGCGGGGATGGGATAGGTTGGTTTGGGTGGTAGGGGGTCTTTTTCCTTTTTGTGTGTGTGTCTTTTCTCTGACATCTCCCCCGCCCTCTGGCCTTTCTGAATTTCTTCTTGTATTTGTACGGTACAAGCAATAAAGACCAGGGCCCAGCCTGCATTTGTGCTGGCCTGACACCTGGGACCCTCCCTTGCTTATGGAGTCCAGTCCCTGCGCACCAGCTGTTCCCATCCGTTCTTTTCAGAGGGCCCTGCCCAGCCAGAAGGTGGGGTAGCAGGTGGGGGAGGCCAAGCAGAGGCTGGAGGTGGGAGCAAGCTAGGTGTGCCTCTGGGCTTGGGCAGCTTGGGGTTGAAGTGTGCCCATTTCTTTCTGGTGTACAGCTTAGTGATAACAGCTACATTAATCAAGTCGTGTAACTGTTACCCCTAGTCGATGCTCATCACCATAGACAAAAATTTACTACTTCCCAGAGGGAGATTTCATCTCTCCCTAATGGGCATCCTTGTCTCGTTCTTATTCCCAAGGGGGAGGTTCTCAGTATTTCACCATTGAGAATAATGTTGGCTGTTAGTTTTGCATTTATCCCCTTAATTATGTTAAGGAATTTCCTTTCTGTCCCTGTTTTGCTGAGAGATTTTATCAGGAAAAGGTTTTGGGTTTTATCAAATGCCTTTTCTGCATCTATTGAGATGATCATGTGGTTCTTTTCCTTTGTTTTATTAATGTGTATTACATTGACTCATTTTCAAATATTGAACTATCCATGCATTCCTGGAATAAATCCCACTTGGTGTATAACCCAGAACCCAGTGCCGTCGAGTCGATTCCGACTCATAGCGACCCTATAGGACAGAGTAGAACTGTCCATAGAGTTTCCAAGGAGCATCTGGTGGATTCAAACTTCCGACCCTTTGGTTAGCAGCCGTAGCACTTAACCACTACGCCACCAGGGTTTCCAGTGGTGTATAATTCTCTTAATATAGATTTCTGTTCACTAGAATTTTGTTGAGGATCTTGGCATCTGTATTCATGAGGGATATCAGTCTGTAGTTTTCTTCTGTTGTCTTTATCTGGTTTTGGTGTCAGGGTAATGTTCCTCTTCTGTATTTTGGAAGAGTTTGAGCAGGGCTGGTGTCAGTTCTCTGAACGTTTGGTAAAATTCCCCAGTGAAGCCATCTGGTCCTAGGCCTTTTGTTGTTGGGAGGCTTTTGATGACTGATTCAATCTCGTTATGGGTCTATTGAGATTTTCTATTTCTATTTATGTTAGTATAGGTAGGCTATGTATTTCTGGGAATTTGTCCATTTTGTCTTTTCAAGTTTGTTGGAGTATAATTTTTCATACTATTCTCTTGTGATCCTCTATTAATATCTCAGTTGAATCTGTTGTAATGTCTCTAATTTCATTTTTTATTTTGGTTATTTGCACCCTCTCACTTTTTTCCTTTGTCATTCTAGTCCAGTGGTTTGTCTGTTTTTATTGTTTTTTTTTTTTTAAAGAACCAACTTTTGGTTTTGTTGATTCTCTTGTTTTTCTATTCCCTATTAATTTCTGTTCTGATAATTTATTATTTTCTTCTAGTAGCTTTGGGCTCCTTTTGCTCTTCTTTTTCCTTCAGGTTGTAGAGTTAAGCTATTGATTTGAGATCTTTTTTTTTAATGTTGGCATTTATTGCTATGAATTTCCCTCTGAGCACTGCTTTCCCTGTGCCTCATAGGTTTTGGTGTGTTGTGTTTTCATTCTCATTCAATTCTAGGTATTTTTTTATTTCTCTCTTGATTTCTTCTATGACCCATGGGTTTTTTTAGTAGCGTGTTGTTCAGATTTACCCTTTTTCTTCCTGTTATTGATTTCTAGCTTCATTCCATTATGGTCTGAAAAGATGCTTTGTATGATTTCAGTCTTTTTAAATTTATTGGGATTTGCATTGTGTCCTAAAATGTGGTTTATTCTGGAAAATGATCCATGTGCGTTAGAGAAGAATGTGGGTTGTGCTTCTGTTGGGTGGAGTGTTCTATATATGTCTGTTAGGTCCAATTGTTTAATAGTGCTATTCATATCTTCTGTTTCTTTATTGAGTGTCTTTCTAGTTGTTCTCCGAAAGTGGTGTATTAAAGTCTCCTACTATTATCGTAGACCTGTCTGTTTCTCACTTTAATTCTGTTAGAGTTTGCTTTATCAGTTTTGGGGCTCTATAGGTACTTATAATTGTGATATCTTTTTGGCAAATTGTCTCTTATAATAGATTTTGACTTAAAGTTTATTTTGTCAGATAGTGGTATTGCCATACCTGCTCTCTTTTGGTTAGTGTTTGCGTAGAATTTTTTTTTTTCCCATCCTTTGACTTTCAGCCTAAAAAGCCTGACTTCGTATCTAAGGTGTGTCTCTTATAGACATTCTGTCTATAAGACAGTGACGTTCTGTCACTCCTTGTCTTGTTTGGAGTGTTTAATCCATTTACGTTCACTGTCATTATCGATAGGGTAGAATTTACTTCTTCCATTTTGTTATACTTTGTGAGAATTTTGGCTTCTTTAGTCCTCTTTTTTCCCCATTGTTGACATCTTTTTATCTATAGATTGTCTTTTCTTTCTTTCTTTTTTTTTGTAGGTGCTGAGCTATTTTGTTTTCCCTCATTTTAATTTTATTGTATAATTTTATTATTTATTTGTGGTTCTCATGGGCAATTTACATTTAAAACTACCTGTTACATTTTGATACAAACTTAACTTTCTTAACATATAAAAAGTTTGTGTCTACACCAATCCCCCCTCTTTTCTTTGGATGTTATCATCAGTTGCATCTTTGTAACTTGACTTCCCTGTAATTTAAATTTATTTTACTGTTATATGTATTTAGTTATTATTTTCACTTCCCCCCCCCCGTATAATCTTGTCATTGTAAGTGTGAAGGACATGCCCACTGTATTGACCAACCTCAAATATCTTAGGTCTAATTATATTGTCAGTACTCTCCTTTTAATGGAATCACCCCTTTTTATGTATTGCTTCACGTTGCTATCTGGTGCTGTTTTTCTTTTCTCTGAAGGACTCCCTATTGCGTGACCAGTCTGGTGGTAACAAATTCCCTTAATTTTTGTTTACCTGGAAATATCCGAATTTTGCCCCCCTTTTTAAATGACACTTCTGCTAGGTATATTATTTTTGGTTGACAGTTGTTTTCTTTCAGCACTTTAAATGTGTTGTCCCATTGCTTTCTTGCCTGCATGGTTTCTGACGAGAAATCAGCACTTCATCTTACGGAGTCCCCTCTGTATGTGGTACTTCGTTTTTCTCATGCTTCTCTCAAAATTCTTCTTTCTTGGTTCTTGACAGTTTGATTATGATATGCCTTAGTGTATTGCTTTTAGGGTTTATCCTGTATGGAGTTCATTGAGCTTCTTGGATGTAAAATTTCTTGTCTTTTGTGATATATGGGAAGTTTTCTGCCATTATTCCTTCAAAAATTCTTTCTGGGCTTTTTTTCCTTTTTTTGCCTGGAACTCCCATAATGCCTATATTATTTCTCTTGATAGTGTCCCCCATATGCCTTAGGCTTTGTCCATTTTTCTTCATTTTTTCTGTTTGCTCCTCAGACTGATCAGTCTCAATGGCCCTGTCTTCTATTTTGCTGACTCTGTCTTCCATCTATTCAGTTCTATTCCTGAATCCTTCCATGGCTCAGTGTGGGGGAGTGGGGGACAGGGCCCTGGGCACTGGGTGTACAGTACCAGTTGGCCAGGGCTCTTTGGAGGACAATGCTGGTGGGGCAGGAGTTTCAGCTCACTGTGTGGTACTGGGAGGTGGGGCCCTTACATGAGGCACACAGCACTGTGGGGTCAGTGCCCTTCTACACCAATCAGCACATGGCACTGGTGGGCAGCACCCTTCTACACAGTGTGCAGCACTGTTCGGGTGAGCCTCTTCCACACAGCGCACTGCACTGGGGGGCGGAGCCCTGGAGGCTCAGCGCAGAGCGCTGTGCAATGGGACTCTTCTGCACCGAGTGAGGCCCTGGTGGGGCAGGGCCCTTCTGTGGCATACTGCAATGTGGGGGCGGGGCCCTTCGGTGGAGTACTGCGGTGTGGGGGCGGGGCCCTTCGGTGGAGTACTGCGGTGTGGGGGCGGGGCCCTTCGGTGGAGTACTGCGGTGTGGGGGCGGGGCCCTTCGGTGGAGTACTGCGGTGTGGGGGCGGGGCCCTTTGGCGCCACTCCACACGCAACTTGGGGGGCAGGGCCCTTCTGCATGGAGCGTGGTGCTGGGTGCCGGGCCCCAGGTGATTCAGCCGCCCCTGCTGACAGGGATTCACTTGGTTTCCAGTTTGTTTGCTGCTATCAACAGAGCTGTAATAAACCTCATTAACAACCTGACTTTGCTGCACTTACGTTTTAATTTCTGTAGCCTAGATTCCAGGGTTGCTGTATTTTAATACATGTCAGATAGCTTTCCAGAATGTAGCGATTCACTTTTTTTTTTTTCCCCACTTTTAAGTTTGGAAGTTAATTGTAGACTTTCAGAAAACTTTCAAAAATTACAAAGATGATTCTAGGGCTGGGGCTAGAAGTATGCAAGATGAGCCTAGACTATCTTGTAGTGCCTAATAGTAAAGAAGTGCTGAAACCCTACAATGGTGGGGGTGTGTCAGAGGGACCCAGGAGCCAACTGAAAGAGCCCCCAGTGGCCAAAGCTGAACAACTTGAGCAACAAAGTAGACTGCATTGGATTGTAACCCAGAGTATAAATATCTGAGTTTATACTGATATAAATATGTGACTAAAAAATGGGAGAGAGTACACATCTGCGCAGAATTCCGAATAATGTATGTAGGTACTCTGCCCTCCAGGAGGGGGAGCCCACCCCAGGTGCTTTTGTGTGGGCTGTGCACAGCGACTTCCTTCCAAAGAGTGCACAATGGAAGGAGGGGGT
The DNA here is from genome assembly GCF_030014295.1 of Loxodonta africana. NCBI lineage: Eukaryota > Metazoa > Chordata > Mammalia > Proboscidea > Elephantidae > Loxodonta > Loxodonta africana. The sequence continues at coordinate 5,114,004 of NC_087352.1, read as the reverse complement.
TGGAGGGAGTAACTTTTTAGTGGAGAAGCCTACAAACTACCTCAGCCAGAGGACCAAGGTCACCATCAACTGATGAGTCATGTGGATAGTATGTACGATGTGATGAGAATGGCATTTTACCTCAAAAATCCATAACCCCAGTCTAACCATGAGGAAGTCACCAGACAAATCCCAAATGAAGGACATTCCACAAACTACCTGACCAAACCAGTCCTTAGAGCCTTCAAGGTCATCAGAAACAAGGCAAGTCTGAGAAACTGTCAGAGGTGATGTGACTAAATGTAACGTGGTATCCTGGATAAGATCCTGGAACAGGAAAATGACAGTAGGTAAAAAGCAAGGAAATCTGAATAAAGTAGGGACTGTAGTTACAGGTATCAGGATTGGTTCATTAATTGTGACAAGTGTGCCATGCTGATATAACCAAAAACAAAACCAAACCTGTTGCCATCGAGTCGATTCCAACTCAGAGTGACCCTGTAGGACAGAGTAGAACTGCCCCACAGGGTTTCCAAGGAGTGGCTGGTAGATATGAACTGCTTCCTTTTTGGTCAGCAGCAGAGCTCTTAAGCACTGCGCCACCAGGGCTCCATGCTGATATAGGATGTTAATCATAGGGAAACTGGGAGAAGGGTGTATGGGACTCAAAGTTTCCTGCAAATATTCTAAAATAAAAAAGTTATTAAAGTACGAAGAATTGTGGTATACCTTTCACCCATATGTCCTGTAACGTTTTAGCCCACATTTTCTTCTATTTGTCTACACACGTATGTACACGACACACACATTTTTTTTTCACTGAACCGTTTGAGAATGTTAGAGACATAATGCATATCTATTCTAAAAACAAGAACATCCTCTTAAATGCAGTCCAATTGTGAAACAAATAACACAGAAACAACACTCTAACATTTTATTCAAATTACAGCAATGGCCCCACTGTGTTGCCCCCACCCCCATTTTTCTCCCTGTGTCATGACCCAGTCCAGACCCACGCGTTGCATGAGTGGCAGATATTTTGCAGAAGGTTCCTCAACCTGGGCTTGTTGCCTGATGCTTGCTCATGGTCAAGTTCAAGTTCTGCATTTTTGGCAGTAATTCCCAGAAGTGTATGCTCTCAAGGCCCACGATGGTGAATTGTCCCCCTTGGTGGTGATGTTAACTTTTACACCTTGTATAAGTAGCTGCCTGTCAGGATTTCCCCCTGTAAAGTGACTGTTTTCCCCTTTATAGTTAGTAGCTTGTGGAGATACTTTGAGACTGTAAATTCAGGAAGTTCCAGGCTTTCAATGGGGTTGCATTCCAATAGTTGGTTCTGACATAAGTCAAATACTTTTTTTTTTTTTTTTAAGTTTTTGTTGTTGCCTTTTGTTATCAGTATCTTTATAAATTCAATTTTTGTCTTTTGGAGTTAGAAACATTACATATAAACTTAAATATATTTTAGCATTGTATGTAGTATATGCTGCTAATGATAACATGTACAAAAAAAAAAGTTCATAAGTGGATTTTATCCTAACTCAAATGTGTCCTAAGTCAGGGACTACCTGTATTGTTTTTCATCAAACATTCACTGACTAGTTGTGACATCTATTGATATCACCTGCCTAAAACAGTTATTACAATGGTGATTGCCAAATATGATTTTTTACTTTTATTGCTCCTCCTACATTTATTAGAGGGTAGTGATGTTTCAGTAAGGAGCCCCAGTGGCACAATGGTTAAGTGCTTGGCCGCTAACCAAGAGGTCGGCAGTTCAAACCCACCAACCACTCTGCAGGAGAACTGTGTGGCAGTCTGCTTCCATGAAGATTTATAGTCTTGGAAACCCTATGGGGCAATTCTATTTTTCCTATATAGAAACGGGTTCACGGGTGGTTCAGCGGTATAATTCTTGCTTTCCACGCAGGAGACCCACGTTTGATCCCCAGCCCATGTACTTCATGTGCAGCCACCATTTGGCTGTCAGTGGAGGCTTGCATGTTGCTACGATGCCGAACAGGTTTTGGTGAAGCTTCCAGACTAAGATGGATTAGGAAGGAAGGCCTGGGGATCTACTTCCGGAAATCAGTCAGTGAAAACCTTATGTATCGTAACGGTCTAATCTGAAACGGATTACGGACAAGGCCCAGGACTGGGTAGCGTTTTGTTTCATTGTGCCTGGGGTTGCCATGAGCCAGGTGGCCACCTTGATGGCAGTTTGCAGCAAACAATCTACATTTATTCATATTCTAAGGTAAGAAGAATTCCCCCCACTCCTAAATCAGAATGGATTTGTATTCTAATTTTATCCAATGGCTTATCATTTATTTATTTTGGTGCTCAAATTGTCCCTAGATTTGACTAGTGACTTGTGTCCATTTGATCTTCCCAGTCATTGGAACACTTAACTCTCTGCCACAAAAAGATGTTCCAGGTTAATCTTTTGCTTTCCCTTCACCATCCCTGGAATCAGCCATTTCTCCATGTATTTCCTAGCCCTGATTCCTTTGCGTGAAGAGTGGTATGTAGAAGCCAAGGTCTGGGCACTAGGGGTGTTCATTACTGTTAGGGTGTCACTGCCCCTTGGCCCTCTCAGTGGATTGGGCTAGGAAATGCATGTATGCCTAGAATGCTCTTCCCCCAGAGAAGAATGGTTCACTCTCTCCATGTCGCCTCCACTTAGAGAACATTATTTCTCTGTATTAACAACCCTATGTTCACACAATTTTATTTCCAACTCCATTGCAACACCACAAGGCTTACTCTAACCTCTTTCCATATCTGTACATCCATTCTCTCTGACTGTGGAACCTGACTCCCGTTACACAATGTATGTATTTACGTGCCCGGTCCTAGAATACAGCTAAAAGTAGTGGCAAAATTGCTGACCTGCACCACTGCAAAAACAAATAAAACGACCCTACTAATTAGAGTTCAGTTTGCGTATGGTTATTTTTGTCTTTAGTTGAGGATGTAAAGTCAAAATACTGTGCTCCAAAATGACTTGAGTTAGTTCCCTGTCTTCCCTACCCCACCACATGTGGTTCTGTTATATATGTGAAAAAAAAAAGGTTCATTTGTTTCATAATTCACAGCACGAAATTGAAAGCTCTTCTCTATGGCAGTGTTCCAACCCTAACAAAAGTGTCACCCAGCTTCAAATGGCCTTTTCTGTGGGGTCCCCTCAGAAGAGTCTGATACATGCAGAAGCTTCGATCACCCCTGAGATGTCTGCAGGTCCCAGGGCTCCCTCCTTCCCCCCACACACTTTCAAGAGAAGGAAACCAAGGAAGGGCAGGTGGAGGGAGATTCAGGGAGAAATTTGCCCAAAGCTGGGCTATGACTCAGCCCTCCCCTTTGGCCTTCTGAGGGGCTTAAGGAAGAGCAGGGCCAGGCCCTTCACTCAGTCGTTTGATAAACGTCTGCTCTGCACCAGCCATGGGGATTCAAGGATGAATCAGACTAGACTTAGCCCAGGGTCCCAGGGTCGTGTTTCTGGTTTGTCTGAGGGTGCAGTCCCAAATAACCTGGCTCTCATTCAGCAAAGATGCTGAGTTCCTGCTGAGTTGTCCTGGATGCTGAGGTCAAGGCCACAAACAAGATGGATGAGACGAAGCCCTGCTCTTGGGAAGGGACACAATCTATCAACGGTGTCAGATGCAGAGAATTAAAAGAGGATGATTCGATAATGACTGGGTGGCTACTGGAGCCCTGGTGGCGCAGTGGTTAAAGCACTTGGTTGCTAACCAAAAGGTCGGTGGTTTGAACCCAGCAGCTGCTCTGCAGGAGAAAGAAGTGGCAGTCTGCTTCCATAGAGGTTGCAGCCTTGGAAACCCTAAGGAGCAGTTCTACTCTCCCCTATAGGGTCACCATAAGTCGGAGTTGATTTGACAGCAGTGGGTTTGGTTTTGGTTTGAGTGGCTACTCGAGACAGGAAGTCAAAGAAACCCTCTATGGGGAGGTGACATTTGAGCAGAGACCTGAGAGGGAGTAAACCATTCTTCTCTGGGAAAAACATTCCAGGCAGAGGGAATAGAAAGTGCCAAGGCCTGAGGCAGTCAGGTGCCTGGTGTCTCTGAGGATCATGATGAGGCCAGGGTGGCTCAGATGAGGTGCAGGAGGGGGGAGGAAATGAGGTCAGAGAGGTAACAACAGGCCAGAGGGACCTTGTAGCCAAGGTAAAGAGCTTGGGTTTTAGTCCAAGTACTACAGGAAGCCATTGGTCCAACATCCCACTTTGCTCACTTTCCCAGCCTCCCTGACCACTCTGTGCCTGAAAATAGCAAGCTCTTTCCTGCCTTGGGGCCTCTGCTCATGCTCTGCCTCCCACTTGGAATATTCTCCCCTTTGCATTCCGGGCTCCTCTTTCAGGTCTCAGCTCCAACATCACCTCCTCCGAGAAGCCCTCCCAGACCACTGTCTAAATTACATTCAGCCTATTTATTGCTCATTTATTCAATAAAGACTTACTGATTACCTACTATGTGCCAAACCCCATTCTAGGTAACTGAGAATACAGCAGTGGGAACAACAACAAAAAGACAAAAAGCTCTGCCTTCTTGGGGTTTGCATTCTAGTTGGAAGGGAGACAAGAAACAGTATACAGTTGGTTACAAGGCACTAAGTGCTTAAAAAAAAAAAAAAACTGAACTGAGTGCTGTCAAGTCGATTCTGATTCATAGGGACCCTATAGGACAGAGTAGAAATGCCCCATAGGATTTCCAAGGAGCGCCCTGATGGATCTGAACTGCCAACCTTTTGGTTAGCAGCCAGAGCTCTTAACCACTGTGCCACCAGGGCTCCTTAAGTGCTAATTAGAGAATAAATGCAGGGAAGGGAGACAGGAAATACCTAGGTAGTTTCTGAGTAAAGACCTAAGGGAAGTGAGGGAGAGAGCCACAAGGATCTCTGGGGGAAGAGCATTCCAGGCAGAGGGAACAGCCAGTGCAAAGGCCCTGAGGTCAGTGTGTGGTGTGGATGAGGAAGAGCCAGGGGGCCAGTGTGGCTGTAGAGAAGTGAATGAGGGGCAGATGGGTGGGAAATGAGCTCAGAGAGTTGTGTGTTGTGTGTGTGGGGGAGAGATGTAGGGCCTCCTGTGCTACTGTGAGGAGTTTGGCCTTTACATTGAGGGGGAGGGAGCCACCATGGAGTCCTGAGCAGAGACAACATGTGGCTGGACATAGACGTTCACAGGACCCTTTGCTGTGTGGGGATGGGAACAGGGAAGGAGTCAGCTGCACTAGTCCAGATCTGCTGATGGTGACGTGGCAGGATCAGCCTCTCAGCTCTAGACCACAGACTCGGGAAAGGCAGGAGCCACAGCGGCTTTACTCACCCGGAATACCCACTAAACAGAACACACCAAACAAACAAACCCATCGCCATCGAGTCGGCTCCAACTCACTGTGACCTCATAGGACAGAGTAGAACTGCCCTGCCCCATAGGGTTTCTAAGGCTGTAATCTCTATGGAAGCAGACGGCCACATCTTTCTTCCTTGGAGCGGCTGGTGGGGTGAATGGCCCGCCAACCTTTCAGGTAGCAGCCACGCGCTTAACCGCTGTGCTACCAGTGCTCCTTTGCACAGAAAACACACTCACAAAACAAAGCCGTTGCCGTGGAGTCGATTCCGACTCATAGAGGCTGGTGGCTTCGAATTGCCGACCTTTTGGTTAGCAGCCAAACGCTCTTCCTTAAATCTTTGCTAAGTGATTTATAGTTCTCAGGTGTTGAGCTTCTACTTTATCAGGCCTTATGTGAACACTAAACAGACACAACCTCATAAAATCCTCACAACATCCCTGTTGGCTGAGTTTTGAAATAGTCCCTAATTTACAGGAGAAAACTGAGGCTCAGAGGCGCTGTTTCTGGTCACGATTAATACTGTTGGGATTTGACTTCAGCTGTCTGATCTTACGTGGCCGGAGGGGGCAGAGCCAGCCAATCACGACCTGGAAGGCGGAGCCTATTTATTAACACTGCATATACACCTGCCCAGGTGAGGCGTGCGCAGCGAACCTTTAAAGCGCACGTCGAGGGCCCCTCCCTCCAGCGGGAATCAGCCTACCGACGCCAGCCTGGAGGATGCTGGTGAGAAGCAGGGGCCCAGGATCCACATTCCGGGTGCGGCCTCTCTGCTGACGCTGACCCCAGGCCCCTCTCCCTCGCAGAGTCCGGCTGCGTCCCTCGATTCAGAGCCTCCGAGCGCCTCCCTCTCCGACGGCGTCCCTGCGGCCACGCGTCTGTCCCCAGGAGGCCCCGCGAGGCCGCCGGGACCGTGGGCGCCGCCGGGGCTGGAGGAGGCGCTGGGCGCACTGGGGCTGGAGGGAGAACGCGAGTACGCAGGGGACATCTTCGCCGAAGTTATGGTGAGCGGGTCCGGGGCACAAGTCCGTGACCGGCGGCCCTGGGGTTAGGGTTAGAGAAGGCGAAGCTGGCCCACCTACCCAGTAAGCATTTCCGGACTCCCACCTGGCCAGCCTCCTCTCCCACCTCTACCCACTGGCTTTCCTGCTTCCCTGGCCTTCTTGACTGGTTCTCGCAGTTTCCACAGCTCCAACGCCCTTTCCCGCTTCGTGCCCCTCACCATATTCAAGCATCTCCTAATCTCCCCAGACTGCTCTGCCCCTCCTTTGCTTCACAGCCTCTCCTATGGGTCCCTCACTTTTATTCATTTGACAGGCAGAGATTCATTTAACAAATGTTTCTGAGCACTGTTCTAGGGACCAGAGATACTGTGATGAGCCAGCCTGTCCTCATTGTAGGGAGACAAACAAGCAAATAGGAGATAATTTCAGAGGGGCCACAAAGACCCAAAACAGGCCATGGGACCATCAGATATCTGTATGAGATATGTCACATTGGAAGAAAGACTGAAGGGATGAATTCATTGACTGAGCATCTTGTGTGTGTCTCTCCTGGGCTGGGTCTCTGTTAGGAGCTGAGATCCAGCTGTGAACTGGACTGAAGTCCTTGCCCGTGTGGTATGGGCAACTCTAGGGGGTAAGCAGGCAAAATGCAGAGAAACACTGGACACCTTCAGAAAGAAAGTAATGAAACAGTGATAAGGTGGAGGGAAGAGTACAAAACAAGGGAACCTTTAGCTGAGACTTGAATGACAAGAGAAGGAACCAGCCATGCAAGGAGCTGGGGGCTGGGGAAAGGCCATTTCAGGAGAAGGAATAGTAAGTGCAAAGGCCCTGGGGCAGGAATGAGTTTGGCATGGTCTTGCAGCCAGAAGAAAGCTGCTGTGGCTGGAGTGTGAATTATGATGGGAGAGATGGAGGAGGGGATTCTGGAGCAGGGGCAGGACCTGAAAGTGTGGGAAAGGAATTAGGATGTTATTCGGAGGGTACTGGGAGCCAAAGAAGGTTTTTTTTTTTTTTTTTTAATTTATTGTTGTAGGGGTTGCTATGAGTTAGAATCAATTCTTTGGCAACTAACAACAAATGTGTGTGTGTATAAACATTTGCCGTTTCAGTATTTTTTTTTTTACACATACAATTCAGTGATGTTAATCGCATCCATGTTGTCCGACCACCACTACTGTTCCCAGGTTTTCATGGAATGCTCTTTTTTTTTAAGTTGGGAAGTTCCTTGGTCAGATTTGAACTTTAAAAAGTCCCTCTCAGAGCACTGAGAAGGGTTGGTGGGTTAGGGTTGGTGGCCAAGTTTGCTGTCCGGGAGCCCAAGGGGAGACAATCAGGAAGTCAGACTGGAGAGGTCGATAGGGATCGTCCAGGGCAAAGCCCTGGCTTCTAGGAGGGGACAGGGAAAGAGGAGCCGATTTGAAGGCCCAGTTTGGGTGTGGCACCGGTGCGACGTCTAACTGGAGTCCAGGAGGCCGCTGCACCCAGGACTGGAGCTCAGGAGAGAGGCCGAGGCACAGGTGTGGAGAGTGAGGCTGGCCCTGCCCAACCCCAGGTGTGCCGCGCGCTGCCAGGGAGGGCCTTGCCACCTGCTGTGACCCCGGAGATGCGCGCGCTAGTGGTGGACTGGCTGGTCCAGGTGCACGTATGTACCAGGGAGGGGGTGGGCCCGGGCCCACATCGCAGCCTGGGACCCCGGTAGTCACCCATGTCCCTCCCCAGGAGTACCTGGGTTTGGCGGGGGACACGCTGTACTTGGCCGTGCATCTGCTGGATTCCTACCTGCGTTCAGGCCGAGTGCGCCTCCATCGCCTGCAGCTCCTGGGCGTGGCCTGCCTGTTCGTGGCTTGCAAGGTGGAAGAGTGCGTGCTTCCCGAGGTACTTCCGGGGTGGGGCGCCTACTGTGTGCCAAGCACGTTGCTCAGTGCTTCACCTACTCTTGGAATCCTAACATATCTGTATGAGGTTGGGACTGTCAACATATCCCTTTAACAGAGGAGGAGCCCGAGGCCCAAAGTCAAGTGGCTGGGATTTGACTCGCCCTTGAAAAGTTATAGTCCGTCTTGAGTACTTAGAGTTAAGACGTGTGAACGCAGTAACATATCAGAACTGCCTGTTGAAGTAGACAGTAGTGTTTCTGTTTCACAAATGAGGAACTGAGGCTCAGATTGCTTAGATGAATAGCCTTGTGTCACAGTGAATAAATGGTAAGGTTTGAACTCAAACCCCGGTCTTACTGACACTGAGGGCAGTGCTCTCCACGACCTCCAGGCACAAAAATCAATGGCCCATTTTACAGACCAGGAAACTTAGTTAGGTCCAGGTTGGGAACTGAACTGATCCTAGGCCCTCCAGGGCAGGGAGGGGAGAGCTGGGGTCCCGCGTCCCTCTCTTCCCCCGCTCCCTCTGCAGCCTGCCTCCCTCTGCCTCCTGGGGGCCGGCTCCTTCTCGCCAGCCGAGCTGCTGCGCGCAGAGCGCCGCATCCTGAGCCGCTTGGATTTCCGGCTGCACCACCCCGGCCCGCTGCTGTGCCTCGGACTGCTCGGTGCGCTGGCTGGGAGCAGCCCCCAGGTGTGGAGCGGAGGGGCGGGGCTCGCGGGGAGGGGCGGGGCTCGTGGGGAGGGGCGGGGTCGGACATTTCCACCTGCGTGCCGGCAGGTGATGCTCCTCGCCACCTACTTTCTGGAGCTGTCCCTGCTGGAAGCCGAGGCTGCAGAATGGGAGCCGGGTCGTCGCGCAGCTGCCGCGCTGAACCTGGCGCACCGCGTGCTCGATCGGACTGGGCCCGAGCCAGCGTTTTACAGGTATGGCCGCGGCGGAAGGGGTCTCTGCGGCTTCGGGAGCATCCTTTCCGGGTCTGTCTTTACTGCTTCAGAGAATGAGAGACAACTGGGGCGCGGAAGGACTAGACTTGATTTTCCTGGTCGTGGGAGAGAATGGTGTATCTGCCCAGCCTGGGGATCCCATGTTGTTTTTCCTCAGGGGTGTCAGAGAATAGGGTGTCCAGATTTAGAGACCCTTTCTCAGACCTGGAAGTTGCCCTAGTGTTCCTGGCTTGATAATGAGGGGTCTGCCAGGCCTTGAGTGCCCCAGCTCCACAGCCGGTCGCGGATGCGGTGCCCTTTAGCTGCTATAACCCCCCACCTGCCCATTAGCCAGGCCATTGGTGGCAGGGCAAATCCTCGTTGCTCCCAGCCCGTGCTCGCGCAGAGCTGTTCGTCTGCCTGTCTTCGGGCTCCCTCTCCTGTCCCCGAGGTCCTCTCCCACGTGCCTCCCCCCGTCACTGTCTAGTTGAGGCTGGTCCACCTGTCCGACCTCGAGAGCCCCTGAGCCTCCCCCGGCATCCAAGTCGGGGACCCGAGTCTCAGCTTCGAGCCTCTATTTCCACCGCCCAGCCCAGTTTCCCCGTCTCCCCACCGCAGCCCCGCGGAGCTGGCGCCCCTGGAGCCGTGCATGGCCCGCGCCGCACTCCGGGGCCCCGCGCCCGGCCGCGCCGCCGTCTTCCTCAAGTACGCGCGGCCCCAGCGTCAGGGCACCAGCCTGGCCGCCGCCCGCCTGCTCCGCCGCCCGCAACCCCGCCGCCCCCAACCCGGGCCTCCCTGAGTCGGGAACCCGGTCAAAAAAAGACTCCTCTCTGCATGTGTACGTCTTTCACTTCATTAAAGAGTTTCTTTTTATTCCCAGCGCTCTGAATCCTCATTGGCCGAATGCGCTCCCCTCCTTCGCGTTTGATTGGTCGCTTCCGAGGCCTCTCATCCCTCTGCAGGTTGTCACCGAGTCTCTTAATGGCCGCTGGGAGATGAGAGTCGAATCCCGAACTTCTCCGCGAGAGGGCGCTGGCGGACTTCCCCAAAGTGCCGCTCAGCGGGAAAAAACGCGGATCGCAAACTGAAATGCTTAGGGGAGACGCAGCAAGGAAAATCACAGTGCAAACTGAACAACCCTCCGGGCCTTACGTTTGGGAAGAAACGGGGAGGGTTGGGGACTGTGGGGGAGTGAGCATGCCCATCCCAGTCATGAGGAATGCCGCCCTGATGTTGCCAGGTTTTCAGATTTTTGTTCAAGTGAAGCTGAAAACCTGGAATTCCATAAAAATCTCTGCTTTTTTATGTTGACAACTAATTCAATATTTTTTAACGGTTGTGGAAGTCCAGCACATCACATAGGCTGATATATGCTGGTCACAAGTTTGTGATGTAAGGATCTTTGATAAAAAGAGTTGAGTAACTGCGATGGGATTTCTTAGCCTCTGAAGAGCCTATGTTTCTAGGGGGCCGATTATAACGCCAGCCTGACGGGGTGTGTTGAGGCTGTGAGTTCACATATATGTGAAGCGTTTAGGACAGTGCCTGACACGTGGTAGGTGTCATCCCAGTGCTAGCACTGCATCGTAACAGCACTGTGAGTTAGGCACAGTTGTCCTGTTTGCTACTGTGTCCCTAGCACCTGGGCACTTAATAGGTGCACAGAAAATATTTGCAATATATCAATGGCTGTCTACTTTTTAAAAAAAAAGTTTTTGAAATTGTGTTAAGTATATAGATGACAAAACATCTGCTCTTTCAATGATCTTCACACCTGAATCTCTTTTAATTAACACACACACACACACATACACACCCATGAGGGGCAGAAAGGTGACCACGCTGCTCTGAAATTCAAACTGAGGAATATGAGACTCTTAACCAAGCCTGGGTTTGGAGGTGCAGAGGGGAGGAGGTTTCCGCCCCTGAAGTGCTCAAGGTTGGAGGACCAAGGGTGGGGGAGAGACTCACTCAGCAAATGCACTTTACAGCAAAGTACAAGGAGAGACAGAGGCAGATGCTGCTGCTGGGGTGGGAGGTGCTGTGTTCAGGTTTGGGCCTGTTGGGTGGGACCTGGGCCTCCAGGACCTCTTTTCTCACTGGTGGAACTGGCCTGCCGGATAGGCCTCCTGAGCTTCATCTATTCACTCTTCCAGCAGTTATGTGTGGATGGCAGCTCAGAGCGAGGCACTTAGGATCATGTACTTCACAATCTGATGGAAGAGAAGAAATGCCAGCAGTTGTTGGTAATTGCCCGTTGCTGTACCAGCCCCTGTTCTAAGTGCTTTCCCTGCATAATATAGTTCAGGCCCTAGCTTGCCTATTCTCCTCGAGACAGAGAAGGAAGTCAAGGTGGAGGAATGTCAAAGTGCTTGGTCAAGGCCCCACAGCTAAGGAAGCAGCTAAGGTGGATTGGAGGGCTATGCCCTCATTCGCCCTCAGTTTTTCTTTGAAAATCCTCCCACATGTTTTTTTCTTTGTGCACTCTGTTATTATTGTACAACTCAGTCTGGGTTGCCACTGACTGGTGACTTGTCCAGATGGTGTGTCCGATGAGGGTAAGAAGATCTGTCATTTACACAGAGTTACGCCCTCGTCCAGGCAGTCTTCACTCACTGCCTTAGCCTAGGGCGGGTGCCTCTTACAGCCTGTGGCACTTTTCCCATCTTGGCCCCAAACCCTTCGCCTGTGCCTCTCCCAGCCCAGCCGGACCCTTCTACTTGTGCTTCCCTTGATCACTCTGGGATGTCACTGTCTGGGAACCGGTCTGTCTCCCCCGCTGGACTGGGAGCGCAATGGGGGCAGGGCTGAGGGATGAGTCTCTGCTTCGTCTCAGCATCATTCAGCACAGGGCTGGCCACAGAAAAGGCATGAGAGGGTATTTGTTGTATAAATAAATGAATGATCTCCAAAGCTGATACTGTCCCATGTTACAGACGAGGATAGAGTTCCAGGTAACTCTGTGTGATTTGTCCAAGTCATACAACCGGTGAGAAAATAAGCGAGGATTTGAATTCGGGCAGCTTGAGTCCATATCCTGTGTTCTTACCCAATACGCCAAATGGTTAGTGGGCTGAAACCAGCTTCCCACGAGGTTGAAATCTTTCTGCTTCTTTCCCCAGACTTGTCCTATCCTCCTAGAAAGCCTCGGGTTTGGGCATGGGGGAGGCGAGCGGGCAGCAGGGTGTGGAGGATGAGGGGCTGGGAAGAGGGACAGGCTGGCTGCAGAACTAGGACTGGGGCTGATTTGAAGGTGGGAGTGGGGACGTCTTGAGGGGCTTCTCTAGACCCCTAGGGGGCAGACAGAGTCGGCTGCCGGAGGCGCGGGGGCGGAGGGAGGGTGGGGACCGGCCCTGCGGGGGGCGATGCGGTAGCTGCAGCGGCCGCGGGAGTTTCCCACAATGCAGCGCGGCGCGCTGTCCCCGGCGCTGATGCTCAGCGCTGCCCCGGAGCCTCCGCCGCGCCCTCCTCCCGCCCTCTCGCCGCCGGGCCCGGGCCCCCGCCATGGCTCGGCTCGGCCCGGTGCTGCTCCGGAGCCGTCGGGGGGCCTGGGCGCGGCGCTCGACAGCAGCCTGCGGGCCGCCGTGGCGTTCAAGGCGGAGGGCCAGCGCTGCTACCGCGAGAAGAAGTTCCGGGAAGCCATCGGCAAGTACCACCGGGCGCTGCTGCAGCTGAAGGCGGCGCAGGGGGCCCGCCCTGGCGGCCCGCCCGCCCCCGCGCCCGCCCCCGCCCCCGGGCCCGCCGCCAGCCCCGGGCCGGCCCGCCTCAGCGAGGAGCAGCGGCGCCTGGTGGAGAACACGGAGGTGGAGTGCTACGACTCTCTCACCGGTACGGCGCCGTCGGGGGGCTAGAGGGGCACGCGTGGAGGGGGCTGGGGGCCTGGGGGGGCCAGGGCTGCGGACCGTGGGGGGAGGGCTTGGGGGTGCACGGGGCCACAGGGGTCTCCTGACGGAGGGGCTCGGCGCCGCGCTTTGGACTGGGTCTTCAGGCCCCACGTCCTCTGAGTGGCTTTTTCCTCCCTGCCAGCCGCGAACCTAGGGTGAGAAAAGCCTGCCCTGGGTGGGCTATTCACGGCCCGGTCCCTCACCTCCGCGCTTAATACTCGCGGCTCCCGAAACCGCCCAGCTAATCGCCGTGTTTTTGGCGCCCTCTGGCGGCGGCGCAGAATGATTCTATTCTGGTTGGTCAGCAGATTAGCGCCCCCTGCTGGTCCGAGCAAACCCTCGGGCGGGGCTCAGCTCTGGGGAAGGGCGGGGATTCCTTGCAGGCTAGGAGCTGGGCTCCCCGAGTTCAGGCAGAGTCTGGGGATGCCGACAGACTCTGAGAGTCCTGGCCGGTGTCCCCGCAGCTTGCCTGCTGCAGTCGGAGCTGGTGAACTATGAGCGCGTGCGCGAATACTGTCTCAAGGTGCTGGAGAAGCAGCAGGGCAATTTCAAGGCCACCTACCGCGCTGGCATTGCCTTCTACCACCTGGGTGACTACCCACGCGCGCTGCGCTACCTGCAGGAGGCCCGCAGCCGCGAGCCCACAGGTGAGGAGCGGGCGAGGGCAGGGCTGAGAGATGGATTCAGGCAGAGAAATGGATCAGAGCAGACAGTATAAAGACAAGGACTATCTCACGAGGGGGTAATATAGTATCTTACGACTTGGTGAGGATTAAATGAAACGATGATAATAGTATTGTATCTCAAACATGTAGCCCAGGGCCTGATAGTACGTGGGGGGGGGGGCGCAATCAGGGCAGTGAAACAGAACCATCTTGACCCAGAACTGCTTCGAGAAAGTGCTGTTCCACCCACCCAACTTCCCCTCTGCGTCCACCTACTCCCTACACGCCACTCACCAGCTCACCACCATTCATCTTTCCATCCCTCCACCAGCCTTTTGCCTCTCGCCAGCGTTCTCCTAACCCTAACCCAGCCACCTCATCTATTCAGTCCCTGACCCAGCCATGATGTCTGCCATTCACCTAGCCAGCCGTTTACCTGTCCACCCACCCGACCTCATCTCCATTCGCCACCCCCGTTCACCTGCTCACTCGCTGCCCCATTCGCACCCTCACCTGCCGCTCACAGGGTCACCAGTGGTGAGCATTTGCTGGTGGCAGACCCCAGGGAGACAATGCCAGGGATTTGGGGGTGGGGGGACAGAGCCTGTTCCTGCCCTCTGGGAGATCACAGGCAGTGCGTCTGTATGCATAGGCAGACAGGCACGGTACTCAGTTTGTAGGCAAAAAAAAGCAGAATTTGCCTTCCCGTTCTGTGGTTTACAGAGAGCAGGCTCTTGCAGGTGTTGCTGGAGGATGAGTGGACGTGTGTGCGGCAGGGGACGTTCCTGGCGAGGGGAGAGCAAGTGCAGAAACATGGAGCTGTGGAGCGTCTCCACTCTGCTCACTGTGGCTGGGCTCCGGGTGGGGGCTCTGGCAATACGGGCTGTGTGAGGCGTGGTGTGCAGAGGGAGAAGGGGTGAGAGGTCGTAGGCCAGGTGCAGGGAGGGCTCTGGGGAGCCACTGAAGATGGGACAGTGGGGAGTGAGCGGAGGGGGTGCAGATGTCACCTCCTGCCCCAGGACGCCAGATAAGCTGCCACCCTCCCCTGCAGACACCAATGTCCTCCGCTACATCCAGCTGACTCAGCTGAAGATGAACCGGTGCAGCCTTCGGCGGGAAGACAGTGGGGCCGGGGCCCGGACTCCGGATGTAATCGGCTGAGGCCACCCCGGGGGGACTGTCCCTCTCCCCACCCTGCCTCCCCATGTAACTGCCCCCTGACTCATGTGTTCTGTGGTAAAGCACTTGTCACTGGTGACCATAACTTTTGTGTGTGGTATCCTTGTGGGGGCCGGGAGAGGAAATGGGCCTGAGGCTCACTCAGAGAGGCCTATGGAAGGAGAGTGGGCTGGGGGATGCCCATTGGGAATGAGCCAGCATCGGGGCTTGGGCTGGGGACAGACACACAGCAAAGTGCAGTAGGGGGCAGGGGTCACCTTTAATGCTGTATTTTGTGCCAAATTCCCACGATGCCCTGTCCCTGAGTATCCCTGCCCACCCCCCCCCTTGCTGCAGGTACAAAGGAATAAATTAAGTGGCCCCCTCCCCCCTTCCCCAATAAATAGAACGAGTATCCTGCCCAGGGCCTCCCCAGCCTTGCGGCCTGGTGGGCTGGGGCGGGGCCTGGGGCGCTACATTCATGGCTGCCCAGGAGGGCGTGGCGGGCAGGCCTCAGTGGGCGCCAGGGCTCCCGCACAGGGGCACAGTGTTGTCCTGGCTCTGCCCCTCCATGTCCATGTCGAGCAGCGTGGGCCGCATGCCGGGGGGGCCAGGGCTCTCTGGAGTGTCCGGCCTGCTGGGAGGTGAGATGCTGAGCGTCCGGCCGAAGGAAACCAGTTTCCAGGGGTCCAGGCGGGGGCGGCTGGCAGCCGGCCGGGGGCGCGGGGCAAAGGTCAGGGTGGTGGGACGGCCGGGGAACTCAGGGGGCCGACGGCGGGTCGGGAACAAGGCCTGGGGGTCAGGCAGGCGGGGGAAGTCCAGGGGGTCTCCAGGGCCTGGAAAGAGAATCAAGTGAAGTGAGGGGAGGGGGTAGTGCAGAGGGTGCTTCTCATGAAGATCGGGATTTGGGGCTTCTCTGGAAAGATTTGCTGCTCTTGTCGGGCCTGCTTCCCAGCAAGGGAAAATCATTCTTAGCCTCTCAGCGGTGAGGCCTTTAGCTAAGCCCCAACCACTCCTAACAGCTCACTCATCTCAGTGTGACTTTGGGCAAGCTCTTTAGCCTTTTGGAGCCTGTTTTCTTGTTGCCCCTTTAGCCAAAGCCCTCATGACTCCTGACTGCCTTACACTGGGCCAGTTCACATATATACACCTACAGTCTATACACCCAGTGTAGATATAGCAAGGTATACCATATACATAGACACCTTAGGCATAACACTGTCTCTGAAGAGGGATAATAGTACCTTACTACATTAAAAAAAAAAAAAAATCCATTGCCTTCCAGCCGATTCCAACCCATAGTGACCCTATAGGACAGAGTAGAACTGCCCTATACTAGAACTCCAAAGAGTGGCTGGTGGATTTGAATTGCTGACCTTTTGGGTTAGCAGCTGAGTTCTTAACCACTACACCACCCGGAACAGGAAAAATTACAGGCTGAAGCCCTGCTGGAAACTTAATCTCCCTCTTAGAAAACCAGGGCAGCTTATGTGTTGCATAGCAACCAAATCTCTTGCCCATTGAATTTTGAGAGGCGGAAACAGTGGTGCCCACTGAAAGGTGGTGGCTGATGGTGCCTCTCTGAATGTATGTCACTCTCCCCAGTCCAGCCAATAATCCAGTCTCATCGATTTTCATCCATTAGGCTCCTGAAAGGTCTCACTACGCCTCTTCCGAGTCTTCAATTCCAGGACTTCGACCTATAATTTTTCTAGTTTCAGTTATGTTTCGGATCACCCAAACTGTAAAAATTCAGGTCTGTTCTGGTTTCAGAGCCCTGGTGGCACAGTGATTAAGAGCTACAGCTCCTAACTAAAAGATCTACAGCTGGAATTCACCAGCTGCTCCTTGGAAACCCTATGGGACAGCTCTACTCTATCCTATAGCATCATTGTGAGTCAGAACTGACTTGATGACAGTGGGTTTGGTTTGTTTTTTTCGGTTCCCAGTTTGAAGCCCTGAGGTAAAGTATATAGAACAGTGCTTAGCACATCATGGGTGTTATGTGTTAGCTATAGTGATTACAGAGTCCCTGGGTGGTGCCAACGGTTAAAGTGCTCAGCTGCTAGAGAAAGGTCCATTCAGAGGTGCCTCAGAAGAAAGGCCTGGCAATCTACTTCTGAAAAATAAGCACTGAAAACCTTGTGGAGCACAGCTCTACACGTGTGGTTGTCATAAGTCCCACTCAGCAGCGATTGGTCTTCGGTGATGATCTCTGCTGTTAATGTCACCTGTCTGGTCCTTTGTGGACACTGGCATTTGCCACCTGGGTCTCAGTCACTGGGGGACCCACAACGCCTCCAGGAATGAAGGCGTGAGGGCACAGAGACCCTCCTTTCCCCATGCCTAGCTGGAGGCCACCCGGCACCAGTGGGTGGAGGCTGGGTTCAGACCCCACCTAGGCGGGGCACCTCACTCACCAGGGCTGTGGCCTGCGGCCTCGGGCGCCCCCCGCTGCCCCAGTGCGCCGTCTGATGGCGTCCGCCGGTGCCCACGGCTCACGGCACGTGCGGCCGTAACGTGAGTGGGCGTGAGCGACTGGCGGGGGTCCTTCTTGAAGCTCTCCAGCTCCAAGTCCACCAGCGGGTTGGTGCTGGGCGAGGGAGTGGGAGCAGGGGGCGAGGGCGGCGGGGAGGGCGCGGCTGGGGCAGCCTCGTCGCTGTCGGAGCGCAGCAGCGAACGCGTGGAGTTGCAGTCGGACACGGACGACAACGACACGAGGGTGGCCGAGGGCGCCAGGCCCGGGCCAGGCCCCGCGTCGTCGCGGCGGCCCGGGGGTCGCCCGGGTGGGCTGAGGCCGCGCGGGAAGCGGCCGGTGCGGGGGAAGAAGCCGTCGAGCCAGCGCCGCTGCTCCTCGCCATCAGCGGCGCGCGCCTCGGCCACGTCGGCGCCCAGGCCCACGGCGCCCAGCAGCGTGGCGCAGCTCAGCAGGGCCAGGTCGCAGCGCCGCCGAGCGCCATGCCCGGAGCGGGTCGGGGGCGCGGCCCCCGGCGAGGGCTCGGTGGGCAGCGGCACCGAGAGGTAGGATGGGGTGGTGTAGGGGGACGGGGACACGCTGCTGCTGCCGTCCGCCTCCGCGAACTCCTCTGCAATGGCGGGGCGGAGGGGGTCACTCGACTCTGGGCTTGGCCCCTGGCCCCGGGGGTTGGGGGCAAGGGGATGCCCCAACGATCCCTCCAACAGTGACACCACCATGTCCCACTAAGCATCATTCTCGAATCTTCCTCCCCCCAAAGCCTCTGGAAAGGTCCCTCTTGCCCCTGGGAATGACCCCCACATCCCAGGAATGGCTGTCCCCTTTTCATGGGAATGCCTCCGACCCACTGGCCTGGTGAAATCCTGACCTCCTCCTTTCCACCAGCCCCGCGGAGTGGCTCGGTTCTTGCCCAGGACAGGTTTCCCTTTGGCCAGGGCACCCCTCCCGCTCCCTCTCCCTTTTACCGGTACCCTCACCCCCTTACCCATCTCGTTGAGGCTGGCGAAGCCAGGGGCGATGGGTGTGTGTTTGGGGGACTTGCCCAGGTTGGGGGCACTTGATGACCACTGTTTGCAGCCCTCCCCCAGGGCCTTCAGCCTGCAGGGGGCACCAGAGAGAGCGGGGCATGGCGTCAGCCGTTTGGCTGCCCTGGGCGGGGAGGGGCACAGGGTGGGGGGAAGGGGGCTCCGCCCTACGGCCAATACCTCTCCTCCCCGCCAAGCCGCTCCTTCTGCAGGGTGGAGCTGGGCCCCCACGTCCGGCCCTTCTTCTTGCCTCCAACCAGCTCTTCCTTCTTTGGGGGCCCACTTCGGCTCCATGTGCCACTGCCACCGCTGTTGCTGCCACCGCTGCTGCCGCCGCCGCCACCATCCACAGGAGTCACTGGGCCGAGAAAGGCCACTGGGTTACTGGGTCTTGGAGAGTCTGCCCAGCTGGGCTCCCAGCCTCCATCCTCCGAACCTCAGATCCACCCTTCCCGGGGAGCCTGAGGGTTCCTTTGGCCACTCCTACCCCTTAGGGCTATTAGCCCTCCCACACTCCCCACTGTGGTCAGGCCACAGCCCCAGCTCCTCAGCGGGGCATCTCACACCCTGCACAGGCTACACCCAGTGCCGCCGAGTCGATTCCGACTCATAGCGACCCTGTAGGACAGAGCAGAACTGCCCCATAGAGTTTCCAAGGAGCGTCTGGTGGATTTAAACTGCCGACCCTTTGGTTAGCAGTTAACCACAAGCTAGTCCCTGCTAATTCTTCAGCCTCAGCTTCCATCACTCCTCACAGCCTAACCCTTGGATCCTTCACTTATTCCCAAATGCTTACTGACAGTCATTGGGTAGCCAGGAGGGGGTGTCGACTTGATGCCAACTGTTTTTTTTTTTTACTAAGTGGCAAGCACTGCTGTCAGTGCTGAGAAGACAGCAGTGAACAAAGCCCCTGCCCTTGTGGAGTTTCTATCTTAGTGGGCGGAGACAGACACCAGTCCTAAGAGAGAAGTCCTTTATGTGGATTGTTTGCAGGGGACACAGAGCAGGGTAAGGGGCCTGGGGCATCAGGGCAGCCTCACGTTGGAGAAGGACATCTTAGAGTGCAGATTAGAAGGAGCTGAGGGAGTGGGCCAACTACCTAACCAGGGGAAGACATTTCAGGCAGAGGGGGCAGCGATGCCAAAGCCTGTGGCTGGGCCTGCCTGGAGGGTTCCAGGAATGGCTAGTGCCAGGGAGGAGGGGAGGGGCTGCAGGCCAAGAGCACTGTGTTTTGCAGGCCCCTACTGTCTGTCTGTCTGCCAGTTCCCAGGCAGGGGCTTCTCCACCTCCATGCGTTTGCACAGGCTGTTCCCTTCACCTCGAGTTCCATCCCCTGTCTGTCCCTTCCCAGGCCTGGCTGACTACTTGCCCTTAAGCCTCCAGCTCTGGAGTCAGTTGCTCTCCCTTCTCTGTTCCTACCACACTGATAATACCAAAAACCCAAGCCAAACCCCCTGCCCTCCAGTCGATTCTGACTCACGGCGACCCTATAGGACAGAGTAGAACTGGCCCATAGGGTTTCCAAGGAGCAGCTGGTGAAATCCAACTGCCTACCTTTTGATTAGCAGCCAAGCTCTTAACTACTGCGCCACCAGGGCTCCACACTGATAATAAACCTGTTGGTGTCGAGTAGATTCTGACTCATATCGACTCTGGTGGCATACTGGTTAAGAGACACAGCTGCTAACCAAAAGGCTAGCAGTTCAGAGTCAGATGACAGTGATAACAGTATGCTGATGATAGGTATACATTGTATGGTTGTGATTTGTCTCTGAGGCCCTGCTAGACTGACCTGGGCCTGGTACCATGTAGGTGGCCAGGCAAAGGTGTCTAGCGGAGCAAGGTGGGGGCAAGGCCAGGGTGAGTGATGGGGCCATACAGACTCAGGAGTCGGCCTTGCCTCCTTCAGTCCATCACCGAACCCTGAGAGCTTTTCCTCTGCCATGGAGCCCCCATCTGTGGCTCACTCTCTCTCCAAAGCCCCCACCCTGGTCCAGCTACCATCATCCAACTGGCCCCTCTGCTTCTACTCCTGCCCAGCTACAATCTAGACTCCCTGCAGCAGCCAGAGGGAAAAGGGAATTTTATCACGTCACTGCCTTGCTCAGAGCCTGCTGGGGTCTCCCCACAGGCTTATAAGGCATGGTGTGATCTGGCCCCCTCTGACCACAAACCCACGCTCTCCCACACATTCACTCTGTTCCAGCCAAGCTGCCCTTCCTGGAGATACACAGGCCTCACTTGTTTCCACCTCAGGGCCTTTGCCTGTGCTGTTCCCTTTGCCAAGGACACTGTTCCCTCAGCTCTTGCGTGTTGCATTCCTCACCACGTAGACCCGTGTTCCCAGCTCACCTCCTCAGAGAGGCCTAAATGAAGACCCTTCTCTTTTATTCCTTCCTTGATTTCTTTTCTGGTGCTTACCACTCCGGGAAGCATCCTGCTTACTGGTGTGCTTGTGTGCTTATTGTCTGTCACCCCCTGATGAGAATGGGGAAGGGACCGTGTGTTCTTGTTCTCCACTGTCTCCAGCTCGGTGAGCGGCATGCACTCAGGGAAGTTTGGTGACTGACTGACAGACTGGCTGGGGGCTGGGGGACACTCACAGCGAATGGCCCTCAGCCGGGGGATGATGCTGGGGCTGGCGGGGGGGCTGGCCCCATCTGATCCTTTCCGCTTGTCCAGAGTTGGAGAGGCCTGGACCGTGATCTTATGCTCGAAGCCTGCAAAAAGGGAGAGAGACCTTAAGCAGACCGTCCTCTTTGGAGAAGGGCAGAAAGAAGGGTAGAGTGGGCATGTCGCCATTTTGCATTCCTTTCAGTGTGCCGGTCTCAGGGTATGGTCTCCACACCAAAGGCAGCAGCAACTGGAGACCCGCTGGGAATGCCACTCGGTGGGCCGCCCCTGAATCAACAACTCTGGGGGAGAGGCCCAGCAGTCCATCTGTTTTCACCAGCCCTCCAGGTGCCTGGATGACGTTCAAGGCGGACTAAGGATCTAGGCCTGCGGGTCCATCACGGGGCCATGAACCACATGTGGCCACTGAGCATTTGACATGTGGCTGGTGTGACCGAGGAACTGGACTCCCAAGTTTTTCTGAATAGCAATTAATTTAAATTTAAAAACCGATACTTCGATTCGGTTATTGGAGGCATCTAAACATCTTTGGAACAGCTTGGATATGTGAATCTACTCTTCCAACTGTAAATGTTATGAAATCGAAATACAGGTCATGTAGTTTCAACCAAAGTTTAGTGTCTGGACTGAGAGGTGCTGTAAATAGAAAATACACACTGGATTTCAAAGATTTAGCTCAGAAAAAAGAAGGTGAAAGATCTCATTAACAATTTTTTTTTTGTATTTACTATGAAAGGATAACATTTTGAGTTAAATAAAATATATCATTAAAGTGAGTTTCACTAGTTTCTTGACCTTTTTTTAACGCGGCTACTAGGAAACTTACAATTATACGTGTGGCCTGTACGGTATTTCTATTGGACATTATTGCTGTAGGTACTAAACATCAACGGCTGTAGCAACATAGAGACAGACCCCCAGACCTTCTGTGCCTCCTGAGGGATGGAAACACCACCACCTAGGAAGCAGCCTTTCTAAAAAAACCCAAAGAACCTGAATCTGATTAAGCCTGGAGATTCCAATTTTTAGGGTTAACCATGAGAAACTGCTGTTTTGGCAGGTCAAAAAGGGTCGAACGTCAGCAATATCACATGGTTTAACCTACTATTGGAGTCCCTGGGAGGTGCAAATGGTTAACGTGCTTGGCTGCTAACTGAAAGTCTGGAGGTTTGACTCCACCCAGAGGCACCTTGGAGGAAGTCCTGGCAATCTACTTCCAAAAGGTCACAGCCACGGAAAACCCTATGGAGTACAGTTCTACTCTGACACACATGGGGACGCCATGAGTCAGAGTCAAGTGGACGGCAAGTGGTTTTAATCTAAAGCCAATTTTTAGGGAATCCAGGGGACACAGGGGCATGTTAAATGATACTATGGTGTTATGGATTGAATTGTGCCCCCTCCCCCCAATATATGCTATAAATTCTAACCACTATACTTTTTTTTTTATACCTGTGGTCGGGAGCCCTGGTGGCACAGTGGTTAAGTGTTCGGTGCAGGGGTTAAAGGTTGGCGGTTAGAATCCACCAGCTGCTCCTTGGAAACCCTATGGGGCAGTTCTACTCTCTCCTATAGGGTTGCCATGAGTCAGAATCCACTCAACAGCAATGAGTTTGGTTTTTATACCTGTGGTTATAATCCCACTTGGCAATTGGTTTTCTTTGTTATGTTAACTAGGCAGGATTAATGTATAACCCAAACCAAACCAAACCCACTGCCGTCGAGTCGATTCCAACTCATAGCGACCCTATAGGACAGAGTAGAACTGCCCCATAGAGTTTCCAAGGAGCACCTGGTGGATTTGAATTGCCAACCTCTTGGTTAGCAGCTGTAGCACTTAACCACTACGCCACCAGGGTTTCCGGATTAATGTATAAAAATGTATAGTATGTCTTAAATCAATCTCTTGAGATATAAAAGAGCAGACTGAGCAAGCAAGGGGCAAGCAAGCACAGGTGGCGGAAGATGGATGCCCCACAAGATCTCCAAGGAACCAAGAGAAGCTGAAAAAAAACAAGGATCTTCCCCCAGAGTCGACAGAGACACACAGCCTTCCCCTAGAACTGACGGCCTGAATTCGGACTTCTGGCCTCCTAAACTGTGAGAAAATAACTTTCTGATTGTTAAAGCCACCCACGTGTGGTATTTCTGTTATAGTGGCACTACGTAACTAAGACATACAGGAACACAAGCCGCAGAATGTAGACTATGAGTACTCTACAGGACAAAGCCTCTCCTCTACAAATTACTAGCAAAGGAAAACAGAGGCAGATTGAAAAATTAAATTTTAAAAATAGTTTGCTGACAAAACCATAAATATAAGAAAGTGGTTACCCCAAAAGTCACCATAGGGGGCACATAGCTGCAAGGTTCTTTCTGCTTTCATGGGGTTGTTCATAATAATTCATTAAGTTGTACTTTTTTGGGTCATTTCTGTATCTGAGATATATTTAGCAATAAGTAAAAAAATAAAGATCTCCAAGGAACCAGGAAGCAGAAGCTGAAGAGACAAGGACTTTCCCCCAGAGCTGACAGAGAGAGAGAGCAGGGCTGGCACCCTGAATTTGGACTTCCGGCCTCCTAAACTGTGAGAAAATAAATTTGTTTGTTAAACCCACCCACTGGTGGTATTTGTTATAGCAGCCATAGATAACTAAGATGGAATTAGACGTCAATCCACAGAAAGCGAGACCCCGGGGTAGCACACTCCGGCAGCCGGGGGTGGAGCGCAGGGGTGTGGGCGGTACCCGAGGGCAGGCTGATGTGGCTGCTGCCTTCCCGCAGCTTGAGCAGGCGGCTGCGCTTGAAGTTGCCCTTCCGCTTGCGGACCCTGGGCTTCTCCTGGCTCAGCTGGGACATGAGCAGGTGCAGCTCCCGCTCCACGATGTCCATCTCGCGCTCGGCCAGCTCCTGCTCCCGCCGCCGCAGCTGCTCCTCCTGGAAGCGCTGCTCCTGCGCCGCCCGCAGCAGCTCCTCCTCCCGGCTCCGGAGCTCCTGCGGAGAAGCGGTGGATGGGACGCGGTTGGGGGTAGGGGTGGGGTTGAGCTACTTGGCCCCGGGGAATGGGCCCGGGGCTGCAGGGTCTGGTTGGTGCTCTGCGCAAGGACCCCTGCTGTGGGGTGAGTTGGGGTCAAGGTCCAGCCCACACTTCACTAGCCAAGTTGGGTGCCAGGCAGGGGACTGTGTTAATCTGAAGAAAGGGGTCCCTTTCCTTTTCCTCTTTTATTTTTAATTTTTAACTCTCCATTTAGGAAGACCTCAAACATCCACAAGAGCAGAGAATGGTGAATTCCCCCCCCCCATATACCCATCATTCAGCTTCAACAATTATCTATACTTTGCCAATCTTGTTTCATTTACCCCCTTCTTCTTCCCTCCTCCCTCTTCATTTCTGCTGTAATATTTCAAAGCCAATCCCAGACATCATGCAGTATCACCTGTAAGTACTTCAGTACCGGGTGCCTTTTTCTTATTAATCCAACAGGAGGCTGCCCTCTCTTAATATGCAAAAATCTCATTATCTTTGCATGGACTCAGAGCCTGGAGCTCAGGGGAAGGGACTCTGACCCTTCCAAGGCACCAGAACTCAAGGATCTGGCTCTCTACCCCCTACTGTGCCCCGCCCCACCTTCTCCTTGGTCCGGAGGTCGTCAAACATGTGCTGAATCTCCAGCTTCCAGTCTTCTTGCAGCGAGTGGAAGGACTCCAGTGGCATCTGGAACAGGGCTGACTGTTCGATGACTTCAAGCCGCTTCAAGATGCTGCCAAAGTCTGGCCGCCCATGGGGGTCTGGGTCCCAGCATTCTGGGGTGGGGATGGGAGTTGTGAGAGACCATGCTCTGGGAAATCAGCCTGCTCAGCAGAAGGCAAGGCCTCAGGGAACTGTGGACAAACTGCTTCCATGGAGCTTGGGGAGGGATTCAAAGCCAAGCTTCTGGCAATACTATTTCACTCAGTGCAGAGAAAGCCAGGGACCTGCTCCCTAAGGTGGGACTAGTGGTAGAATCAGAGATTGAGGGGAACTCCGGGCCAATGACTCCTAATGAGTTGCTCTCAAGAGCTATGGGCTGGGCCAGAACAAGGATCTGGGGGACCATGGAGCCAAATGGGGGGAGACTCTTCACAGTCTGATGGGTTCCAGCCTGTTCTCCCTCAATCCTGGGCCCACTGGTGTGAAAATAAGAAGTCTGGGCCCAAGGACTCCTGCCACCCTAAGCTGAGCCTACATCTCCACGGGGCCCTGGCTCACCCTCCAGTAGGCGGACAAAGGGCTCGGGGCACGTGGAGGGGATGGGCAGCGTCAGCTTGTTCATAGCCACGCCATACGCCACGGCCAAGGCGTCGATCTCACGGTAGGGGACCTCACCCGTCAGCAGCTCCCACAGCAACACTCCGAAGCTACAGGTAGATGACAGGGAGGGTGATGCTTAGCCCACACCAGTCCTTACCTGCCCTCCAGCCTTGTCCTCTTCCCATGGCAGGTCTCCCCCACCCCTGGTGGATGAGGCCACAAGAACCTGATTTGACCTCCAGTGGCCAGTGGGGTGGGGCTGGTTCTCCGATGTTTCTCCTTTGCTGTCTCTCTTCCCTCACTCCTGCCTGAAAACTTTTGGTTAGCCCCCCATGCCTACCGGGCAAACCCACCCTTCTTAGCCTTGACCTCTGATGACCCCTGCATCCTTGCCTCTAAACATTTTCAGCCCCCATACCAACCCCTACTCCATCTTACAGCCAAACTGAGCAACTGAACAAACCTTATCTTTCCTAACCTCTGGTCTTGGTACATGCTGTTCCCTTTGTCTAGAACAGTCTTCCCTTTGAGTAATTATTTGTTCTTCAAGTCTCAGCTCTGGTGACTCCTCTGCTCCCACTGCCATCGAGTCAATTCCGACTCATAGCAATCGTATAGGACAGAGTAGAACTGCCCCATAGAGTTTCCAAGGAGCGCCTGGTGGATTCGAACTGCCAACCTTTTGGTTAGCAGACATAGCTCTTAACCACTATGCTACCAGGGTTTCCAGTCCTCTGCTAGGAAGCCTTAATTCCACAGTCTCCAAAGCCGGGTTAGAGGCCCCGCCTCTATATTCTCACCGAACTTGCGGCCCTCACCTCTAAAAACATGTTAATGCTGTTTAACATTAAGCACTTACTCCAGGCACTGTGCTAGTAATTCTCACAAGAGCCTGTGAGGCAGAAGGTATTGTGTGGCTCCATTCTGTCTGGTGAGCAGGTGTGGGCTCAGAGAGGTTAAGCTGCTTGCCCAAGGTCACACAGCTAGTAAGTGGCGGAGCCACATTTGGATTCAGGGCTGCCTGCCACCCATGACAGAGCCCAGGCTACACAATACCAGGGCGTGGTGCATCACTGTACTACAATCCCCCATGTCCATCTTCCCCAGTAAACTGTGCACCCTTCAGATCCGGTTCACCACTTTGTGCCATGCCTGACAAGTAGTAGATTACTGTTCTCCCCCAACATTTACCCATTCATTCATTCAACATCTACTTATTGAGCACCTACTGTGTGCCAGGCACTGTTCTAGGCACCGGGGATACGGCAGCGAACAAGACAGATACACCCCCTGCCGTGATACAACTGACACTCTTGCCTTCTTCCTGGGTCACAGCACTGGTGAGTTTGTGTGGGCATATGCTTCCAGAAGGAATTTTCCATCTTCTTTTGCAGCTGTATGTGGCTGTATGACTACAGTTCTGGCTAGTAGGATGTAGGAGGATGTGTGGTGTTCAACCAACCTCTAGAAAGTATCTTTAGAGAGAAGGGGTGCTCTCTTCTCCTTTCTACTGGTTCGAATGTGAACATAAAAGCTGGAGCTCAAGCCACCATTTTAGGCCGTGAAGTGAACTTGGGATCAAGGCCACACAGAGTGGAGCAAAACAACACTGATTTTTCACCTGGAGGTGGCATGTCCCCCACCTCTCCCATGTCCCTGGAAACCTGTGGAACGTTCTTTTTGTGACTGGGAGTGCTACAGACATTGGTGGCTGAAGCTATGGACACTTAGGGTCCCAAGAAGCCCAGGACAGGACCACACAAGGAGGAATTGCCCTGCTCAAATGTCCACCATGCCTCTGTGGAGGAACCTTACTAGAAGGAGCCTGAATCCCTGATGCCAGGATTGCCATGTCAATCCTGGGCTTTACAGGAGAGAGAAAAAATTCCAGTCTTCTTATTTTGGGTTTCCCGTTCCTTGCCGCTGACATACAGCTCCACTGAATGCTTGGAACTATAAATGGACGCTGGCCATAAAGCCCTTTCTCCCAAAGGGCTGCTCTGCTCTAGGATGAGCCGGGAACTCCCTCTTGGATCTGTCTGTGCCTCAAACCTGTTAATTTGCTGCTTGGTCCCTCTGGAGCCTCCGTTGGGGACTGATGGGAACAGTAAGCGGGGAGACCTGGGTTTGGCTCCAAACAAGCAGGAGGCCTTGAGGTGAAGTTCTCACTGCCACCATCAATAGCCCCCTCGTGGCCTCCGTGTCCATTCCTGTCCCCTCCAGCCCATTCTCCACACAGACAGGGGAGGCTTTAAAATGCTAAGTCAGACTGTGTCATTTGTGACTGCCCCTAATGGCTTTCCACTGCACTTAGGATAAAGCCTGAGGCCTGTCCCCTCATCGCCAGTGGCGTCCGGTTCCTTCCTACATTGTTTTCCCCTGCTCTCCTGCTCTGCCTGCTCTGGCCCAGCCACGCGGGTCTCCTTGCTGCTTCTGTAATCCACCAAGCTCGTTCTCACGTCAAGGCCTTGGTGCTAGCTGCCTCCTCTGCCTGGCAAGCGCCTTCCCCAGACTTTGCATGGCTGGCTCCTTCCTGTCACTGGGAACTCAGCTAGAACATTACTCCTCAGAACACCCTTCCTGGACCATCCAACCAAAAGTAGCCTCCAGCCCTCTCAGTTCCTTTCAACCTCCTAGCTCCTAACGTTACCTTTTTCTGGTGTTTTGCTTCCTATCTTTAAAAAGATTGATTTTCTTAAAAAAGGCTTTTTTTTTTTTTTAAAGCTTCTTGTGTACTTATTACTTACTATCTCTGGTGGTGCACTGGTTAAGAGCCTGGCTGCTACCAAAAGGTTGGCAGCTCCAATCCACTGGCAGCTCCAATCCACCAGCCGCTTCTTGGAAATCCTATGGGGCAGCTCTACTCTGTCCTATAGGGTTGCTATGAGTGGAATCAACTCCATGGCATGGGTTTTTTTTTTTTTTTTCTTTTAAATCCCAGAGGGCAGGAAGTATGTCTGTTTTTGTTCACTGCCGTAACCCCAAAGCCCAGCACAGTTGGATGAATGAATGAACGAATGGTTGCCTCCAAAGGCCTCAATTTCATGGTTTGACAAATGAGGGCAGTGCCCTGGCTGCTTCCCTTTCAGTGCTGATATTCTACCTCTGTATCTTTGCAATTTTTACATTTCATTTCGAGTGGCTCCTCAGTTGCCATTTCGAATAGCAGAGCAAGTAACTGCTTTGGCTCTGTCTGCAAGTCTGACCTCAGGGGCTGGCCCCGTTGCCAGGCGGCCAGGGTCCTGGCTATAGTGGAAGGCCGCCCCTCCAGTCTGCCCTCGCCCCCGTCTGCCCTCCCCCACTTCCGGAAGGCCTCCCCTCCAGTCTGCCCTTGCCCCCCGTCTGTCCTCCCCACTTCCGGAAGGCCGCCCCTCCAGTCTGCCCTTGCCCCCGTCTGCCCTCCCCCACTTCCTGAAGGCCGCCCCCTACTCTGTCCTTGCCCCCGTCTGCCCTCCCCCACTTCCGGAAGGCCGCCCCCTACTCTGTCCTTGCCCCCGTCTGCCCTCCCCCACTTCCGGAAGGCCGCCCCTCCAGTCTGCCCTTGCCCCCGTATGCCCTCCCCACTTCCGGAAGGCCGCCCCTCCAGTCTGCCCTTGCCCCCGTCTGTCCTCCCCACTTCCGGAAGGCCGCCCCGCCAGTCTGCCCTTGCCCTCGTCTGCCCTCCCCCACTTCCGGAAGGCCGCCCCCTACTCTGTCCTTGCCCCCGTCTGCCCTCCCCCACTTCCGGAAGGCCGCCCCTCCAGTCCGCCCTTGCCCCCGTCTGTCCTCCCCACTTCCGGAAGGCCGCCCCTCCAGTCCGCCCTTGCCCCCGTCTGCCCTCCCCCACTTCCAGAAGGCCGTCTCTCCAGTCTGCCCTTGCCCCCGTATGCCCTCCCCACTTCCGGAAGGCCGCCCCTCCAGTCTGCCCTTGCCCCCCAGTCTGCCCTCCCCCACTTCCGGGAGGCCGCCCAGGTCCGCCTTCTCAGCACCTCCAGACGTCACTGCTTTTGGAGAAGAGGGAGAGGCGGATAACCTCTGGCGCCATCCAGGCGTATGTCCCCGCTGCGCTCATTTTGGTGGTCTTGTGCCACTCGCGGGCGAGGCCGAAGTCCGTGATCTTGAGCACCGTGTCTGCGAGGTTGTGGTTCTCGATGGCCTCCAGAATGAGGACTGTGGGCAGGGAGAAAGGTGGGTCACCCCAGACCTGCTGGGCTGCAGACCTGAGCGTCTGGGCCTCATGCGCTCCCCCACTGTGCATCAGCTCCTTTCCTGGCTGGGACCCCTGTGTCTTTCCATGTGGGTAGGTGGCCTCCCCTGGGTCCCCCGCCCTCCTGACTCCCACCTGGGCTCCAGGAGCTCAGTAAAAGTTCACTGGCCATGGTCTTGGCTCTCCTTGGTCCAGGCCTTGAATTCCCAGCCACCCGAAAAGCGGGAACTGCAAACCATGAGCGGGAGGGCTGAGCGTGGCTTTCCCTTCATCTGTCATCCCCTCTGGTAGACTGCACTAATGGCCTCAATTCTTTACTCCTTTCTGTGTCCATGCTCTCCGGCACGTGACTGCAGCTGTTCCCACTAAAGGGCAGAGTGACTCTCCCCAGCCCTTGACTTTGGGCAGAGTGCTGGTGGTGCAGTGGTTAAGAGTTTGGCTGCTAACCAAAAGGTCTAGAGTTCAAATCCACCAGCTGCTCCTTTGAAACCCTATGGAGCAGTTCTACTCTGTCCTATAGGTCTCTATAAGTCGGAATCGACTGGACGGCAACGGCTTCGTTTTTTTGGGTTTTTGACTTTGGGTCGGTCACACGACTTGCTTTGGCCAAGAGAATGAGGCAGAAGTGACTGAGTACCAGTTCCAAGGCTAGCCTTCGGGAGACCTTACACGTGTCTGCTTGCCCTCTTCTGCTTCTCCCACCACCAAGAGAACCCGCCTTGGTTAGCCTGCTGGTCCCAGACAGAGGAGAGACTTAGCACACAGCCTCCCCAGGTGGGCCCAGCCTAAATCAGTTTACCCTCCAGCAACCGGCAACCTATGAGCAGTAACAAGTGATTGCTGTCTTAAGCCACTGAGCTTTGGGGGTGGTTTGTCACATGGCAGTATTGTGGCAAAAGCTGATACATCTCTCAGACATACTGAATGGCTCCAGTTTGTCTGCTGCCTAGGATTATTACTAACAGTAATAACGATCACAGCTAATGTTTATCACCCTGTTGCCGCCAAGTTGATTCCAGCTCATAGTAGTAGAACTGCCCTGTAGGGTTTCCAAGGAGCGGCTGGTGGATTCAAACTGCCAGCCTTTTGGTTAGCAGTAGAACTCTTAACCGCTGTGCCACCAGGGCTCCAACGTTTATCAGGGGCCTATCATATTAGGGTCGCTATGAGTCGGGATCAACTCGACGGCACTGGGGATTATATGCCAGGAACTGGGCTAAACCCTTTATGGAGTCCCTGGGTGGTACGAATAGTTAAGGTGCTCAGCTGCTAGCGGAAAGGTTAGAGATTTGAGTCCACCCAGAGGCACCTCGGAAGAAAGGTCTGTCGATTGCTTCTGAAAAATCAGCCATTGAAAACCCTACGGAGCACAGTTCTATTGTAACGCACATGGGATGGCCGTGAGTCGGGGCTGACTAGACAGCAACTGGTTCAACACTTCCTGTGAATTAACTCACAGGGAACCTGTTTCATCGACTAGGAAACCGAGGCTCAGAGAGATGAAGTCACTTGGCCACGATCACACAGCTCGAAAGTGGTGGTCGCAAAGGCTTGAACTAGGTCTGTCATCGGAGCCCAATCTCTCAGCGGCTGACCTGCTGCTGCCTTCTGCCTGAGGCCCTGCGGTGCACACGGTACTGCCTGCGTTTGAAACGCGGCTCTGCCATTTATCAGCTGCATAACCTTGTATCCTTCCTAGCGCTAAGCTTTCTTTTCCGTTAAATGGGGATAACAGTATTTACTTATAAATAAATTTTATAATAGTTATTACTTATTTATTTTATAAGGCTGTAGTAAAGATTTATTGCCTAAGCACAGTTAGGTCCTTTAAAAGTGTTAGCTCTTAGTGTGTGATGTCTCTGTAACTGTGTTCCATTTCTCACCTTTATCTTTTACCACCCTGGTTCCTTCCCCACTAATAATAAGAATGAGGTAATTTTATTATCGTGCCATTTGGCAGATGAAGAAACTGAGGGTTAGAAAGAACAGTAAATTACCCCAGGCCATGCAGTTAGAGATCTTGCCCATTCTTCCGGCTGGACTTAAATGCCACCTCCTCTAGGAAGCCTCCTCTGACTCCCTAGCCCGTGACTCCAGCTCGCCTTCCTGTGCGGTGACCCTGTGATGGACAGAACGCTCCGTGGTCTTACACTTTATTTCTGCATTTATTTCAGGCTAGGCAGAAGTCAGCTGCCTTTAAAAATACGTATCTGATTCCATCACTCCCTGCTTAAAGCTCTCTAATGGCTTCTACGATACCGAATAAACGTCCTATGTGACCTGGCCCCTGCCTACATTTCTGACCTCATCTCCTTGCACCTCTGCCTCACACCGGCTGCTCCAACCCCAGTGCCAACAAGGCATGCTCATTCCCAACACAGGGCCTTTGTCCTTGTCCCTCCCACTTTGCCCAGATCTTGTAAGGCTGGGTCCTTTTCATTCAGGTCTCTGCCCTGACCACCCAATCTAAAACTACTCCCTCTAGGGCACAGCTGTAGAAACTACTCAGACATGGGGACTGAACTACTGGACTTGAAGGCCAAGGACCTTGGTCTCAGGGGACATTTAGGCCAGTTGGCAACACACAGTTCATAAAGACAATGTTCTACATCCTAGCCTGATGAGTAGCATCTGGGGTCTTAAAAGCTTGTGAACAGTCATTGAAGAAACAACTACTGGTCTCTCCTCATGTGGAACAAAGGAGAACGAAAAAAACCGAAGACTTGTGGAAGCAATTAGTCCAAAGGGCTGATGGCCTACATGAACCACAGATTCCTCTAACCCGAGACCAGAAGAACTAGATGGTGCCCAGCTACACTACTGACCACTCTGACTCGGATCACAACAGAAGGTCCCAGGTAGGATGGGTAAAAAATGTAGAACAAAATTCAAGTTCCAAAAAAAATAAAAAACGCCAGAGTTACTGGCTGGAGAGAGACTGGGACTCCCCAGGACTGTTGCCCTAAGGCACTGTTCTAACTTGAAACAAGACTCACGGAGGCCACCTTTCAGCCAAATAATAGATTGGGCTATAAAATAAACAATAACACCTGTGAAAAACGTGCTTTTTAGAACAATCAACTATATGAGGCCAAAAGGGCAACATGTGCCCAAAACCAAAGATGAGAAGGCAGGGAGGGACAGGAAAAGGAGACTAATGGAAACGGAGAACCTAGAGAGGAAATGCGCAGAGTGCATTGTGGGGATTGCAACCAAGGTCACAGAACAGTTAGTGTAAAAATCATTGGTTGGAAAACGAATTTGCTATGTAAACTTCCACCTAAAGCACAATACAATGTTCAAAAAAATAAATTGCTCTCTCTGCTCCATCCTTAATCTGCTGTATTTTCTTGAGAGCCCGATACTGTCTGAAATTTTGGTACGTATGTAATCTCTTTCTTGTTCACTAGGATATATGTTCCTGGAGGGTGGGAATCTTATGCCTTGTTCACGTCTATGATCCCAGAGCCTAGAACAGTGCCTAGTACCTAGCAGGTGGTTAAGACTCAAAGAATGAGTGACACCGGTTGAGCGGCTCCTTGGGACAGGGTGAGTGGGGTAAGCTGTGTGTTCCGTCTCGGCTGTGGAGCAGTCCCCTTGCTCTGGCAGGAAGCCCTGGCCTCAGGTCTACCAGCCCTTTGTGAAGGTCGCATTGGCTACAGAAAAACCTGGAGCTGTGTGATGTCCTCATATCCCACCTACTGGATGTGAATCAGCAGGGGTGACGACGGACCGAGAAGGGGCCCAAGACATCAAAAGGAGCACACGGGGGATGGGGGTCCTGCCTCCGTTCATAGGGCATTTCAGGGAGTTAGAGCATAGTGGTGCAGTGGTTAAGCACTCTGCTGCTAACTGAAAGGGCAGTGGTCTGAATCCACCAGCTGTTCCTCAGGAGAAAGATACGGCAGTTTGCTTCCATAAAGAAGACAGCCTTGGAAACCCTATGGGGCAGTTCTACTGTGTCCAGTAGGTTCGCTATGAGTCAGAATAGACTGGACGGCAATAGGTTTTTAGAGCACAGGTGCAATGGTTAAAAGCTCAGCTGCTAACTGAAAGATCAGTGGTTCGAACCCACCAGCTGCTCTGCAGGAGAAAAGACCTGTCAATCTGCTCCTGTAAAGATTACAGCCCAGGAAACCCTATGGAGCAGTTCTACTCTGTCATATAGGCTCGCTATGAGTCAAAATCGACTCAGCAACAACGGTTGGTGGTTTGAACCCACCCAGAGGCCTGGGAAGACAGGCCTGACAATGTGCTTCTGAAAGGTCCCAGTGTTGAAAGCCCCATGGAGCAGCTCTGCTCTGCACACACGGGGTTGCCATGCATTGGAGTCAGCTCAGCAGCAACTAACCCCAATGGAGCCTGCGTATCACAGCAGATAGGGACTGTGTCTGTCCTGCTCCCTTCCCCATACCTGGCACAGGCCTCGGCACACTGGGTACCTGGTACTGCCAGCTGACGTCTGAATGCTGGGCCTGGGAGATAAGGAAGACTCAGCGCCACGGTTCAAAGGGCTTGCAGGTGGTGGAGGGGTACGGAGGGGTGGGGTGGGGTGGGGTGGGGTGGGGTGGGCCAAGGCGTAGCAACAACCATAGAAATAGTGGGATGAATTCAAACACATTTCCAGAGGGAGAATGGGCAGATTCAGGCAGATGAGATGTGAGGGTTTGGGGCAAAGGGGAGCCCAAGAATGCACCTCACACTTCTGGGCTTGGGCATGAGCTACATGAGGGAGAGAAACATGCTGGCCTCGTTGACTGCTGTTCCCCTCTGCTTAGCACATGATCTAGCCCATGAACGAAGAATGAATAAATAAACCCAGAACTGAAAGGAGTGTGATGGGGTAGAGGAAGGACAGAGAGCCAGGAAGGTGGGACTTCCTCCTGCTGTATCCCTAAGGCCCAGGACAGGGTCTGGCCACAGTGGGCTCTCTGGAAATACCTGTGTGATGAATGAATTGCTAATTCGTGAGGCCTGTAAGGGCAGAAACCCTGGCTGTCTTGGTCTCTGCTGGGCTCCTTCTTAAGAGATGCTCAATTAATATTTGCTGACTCAATGAGAAGCTTATTGATCTAGATGTGGGCCCTGGGGTACCTTCCCTTCCATTTGGATTCATTTATTAATTGGTTCATTTATTCATTCAAACAACCAATCAACTCTTGAGAGCTTGTGATAGGCCAGGCAGCCTGGAAGCTTTTACATAAGCCTCTCCCACATCTGTCCCTCCTCTCTCATCCTTCCCAGTGCCTGAGAGGCTGAGGAGGACTTCAGGAAGTGGTTCTCACTGGGGTCAGTTCTGCCCTGAAGTGGACATTTAGCAATGTCTGAGAACGTGTTTTTGGTTGTCATAACTGGGAGAGGGAAGGACGCTAATGACATCTAATGGCTAGAGGCCAGGGATGCTGCAAAACAACCTACAATGCACAGGATAGCTCTCACAACAAAGACTCATTGGGCCCAAAACATCAACAGTGCCGGGTTGAGAAACCCTGAGTCCAGGGTAGGCTCTGTCTGCCTCCTCCTGGTGGACTGGCAGAATGGGCTGGACAGTGAGCGCCATGATGGCAGACGCTGCATCTGTCCTAAGGGTGGAAGGTAGTTCTTGAATAAATATTTATTGAGCTACTGTTGCAGTTGTTGGAGGTAGGGCATGCTATGGCTGCTCATGAAAAGGTCAGCAGTTCAAATTCACCGGCCGCTTCTTAAAAACCCTATGGAGCAGTTCTACTCTGTCCTATAGGGTCCTTACAAGTCAGAATCGACTTGACCGCAATGGGTTTTGGGGTGACTCTACAGCCATGGAGCAGGTAAGGCTTTCACTCCCTCTGAGCCTCCTTTTTCTCCCTTAATGGGGGCACGACTTGCCCACCCAGCCCTAAAGGTAGATTGCAGCCTCCTCTTGACTCACATGGTCTTCCCGTGTCCCTCCCCAGTTTCCCACCCCCGAGGCTGGGCCTCACAGGCTCTGGGAAAGGAGCTTTGTGGGAGGAGGACCACTTACTGTTGATAGACTTGAGGTCCCGGTGGATGATGGGCACAGGAGCATCATTGTGTAGGTAGTTCATGCCCCGGGCAACCTGCACAGCCCAGTTGACTAGCACGTGAGGGGGCACCCGGCGCCCAGCCAGCACCCGGCTCAGTGCGCCCCCTCTGGCATACTCCATGACAAGGCAGAGGTGTGGGGGGCTGAGGCAGGCGCCCCGAAGGGCAATGATGTTGGCATGCTGCAAAGCTCCGAAGAGCCGGGCCTCCTGGCGCACCTGCTCAGCTGTCACTGCCGGGTCCCGCTCAGGGTCCAGCCGGGCGGCCTTGACAGCCACCTCCTCGCCACGCCACAGGGCCCGGTAGACTTTGCCAAAGCCCCCCACACCGATGATCTCCTCCAGTTGCAGCTCGTGGAAAGGGATCTCCTGGGGCAGCTGGAGGCCCGCGGGCGCGGCGGGCGCCCCGGGGGCCACGTAGTTGCTGGGGAAGACACCCACTCGGCCGCTGGGCAGCTGCCCGGTCCACCAGCCCTCGTCGCCGGACACGGCACAGTCCTGGGAAAGCACCTGGACGCGGTCGCCCCTCCGAAGGGTCAACTCCTCCTCGCCCGCCGCCTCGTAGTCGAACACCGCGGTCCAGACGGGCCCCGCGGGGGTCGCGCCCCACTCCTTGGCCGCCGCCCCCTCCTCCTCCTCCATGGGGGAGGGGCCGGGGGCTGCGGGAGGCCGCTTCACACAGGCTGCCCGCTTCACACAGGCTGCCCGCTTCACACAGGCTGCCCGCGGGATGCTGAGGGCGGGCCCCGGCAGCCGGGGCGGGGGGCAGTCCCTGTGGGCTCTGGTGGGCTTCTGGGGGCCATGGCTGGGGAACCCGCGGCAGGAGCCAGAAATAGCCTCTGTAGAAGGGCAGGATCGTCCCTTCTGATTCCCGCTGCCCAAGCGGGGCGGGGTGGGATGGGGAGGGGTTCACCTGTCTTCCCCAAATGTCAGGGCGCTAAAAGCGCCTGGTCGCGCAGCCCCCTAATTCCTGCTGGGGCCCGCCGGTGGGGGCGCGGGCGAGGGACGCTGGCAGCCCCCTTCCCCGCGCCTCTCACCCCGTGCAGCTCCACCGGCGGCCCCCGGCTCCGCATCCCGGGCCACGGCCACCGGGAGGGGCGGGGTGGTGGGCCCGGGGGCGCCCGCCCCGGGGCGGGGAGGCGCGCCCCTCGGCCTCCTCACGCGCGGGGCGGCCGGGCAGCCCCCATCCTCGGCACCGGCCTCCCGGTTGGCCCCTGCCCCTGCCCCCGCCCGCGCCGCTTCCCGGGGCCGCCGGCGGTGCCCGCGTGACGTGCTCGCGGCCGCGGCCGCGGTGCGGCCTGGGAGTTGTAGTCCCCGGCTGCGCGTCCTCGACGCCCGCCGCCAGACCCCTGCTGCCCAGCTCGGGCTGCAGTGGGGGTTCCGAGGGGCGGGGAACATTCTCCTGGAAAGGAAAACCCGGCCTCGGGCCGGCTGGGCCGGGCGCCCGGAGGAGGGAAGGATGAGGGGGTCAGCGTTGTCCACACCCTGCAGGGGCCGCGACCCATGGTGCGATGACAGTAAATGACGCGCTGCGCAAAGCGAAAAGTACGAGCTACGAAAACTAGGGATAACTCCGCGGAGCATCGATGGTGGCCGGGACGAGGCCCGGCGGTGGGGCCGACCCTCGGGCCCCGAGCCGAGGTGCACACTGGGAAATGTAGTCCGCCGTCGGCACCCGGCGTTGCGGGAGGCGAACCCCAAGCCGCCGGCTTCAGGGAGCCGGCCGATGGCTTCAGCAAGCTAGGGGGTCAGGGTGGCGAGGCTTCTGCAGGGCAGCGGGGGCTGGGAGGATGGGGTAGTTGTCCCTGGGGATGTGCAGCCACGCCTCCTTTCCACACCTGCTCTGGGTTCCTCTGCCTCGGCAGTCAGAACTCGAGAATTCCCCGCCTCCCATAATATGAGCTTGAATTTATTAGGGCTTAATCGTATGGTGTCATTAAATACAAAAAGTCCGGTTTTATTTAGTTAGTTATTATTGAGACTGTACACAGCAAAACATACACCAGTTCAGTTTCTACATGTACCGTTTAGTGACATTGATTACATCCTCCCAGTTGTGCAACCGTTCTCACCCTCCTTTTCTGAGCTGTTCCTGCCCCTTTAATAGAAACTCACTGCCTCCTAAGATTCCTATGTAATCTTTCGAATTGCTGTTATAAATTTGATCCCATATAGTTTTTAAAAGAGCATAATGCTCAAGGCAGACATCTACTAAAAACCCTAAGCTAAATTGTTGTTTGGTTTTAAGAGGACTTCAGGGACATTTTTGCCTTAAGGTTTAGAGATTATCTCAGGGCAATAGTTTCAGAGGTTTATCCAACCTTCATGGCTCCAAGAAATCTGGAGTCCATGAGAATTTTAAATTCTGTTCTGCATTTTCCTTCTTCTGATCCGTAGTCTTCTATAGAATCTTTGATCAAGATGTTCAGTAATGGTAGCGGGGCACCATCCAGTTCTTCTGGTCTCATGGCAGAGGAGGCAGTTGTTCACGGAGACAGTTAGCCACACATTCTATTTCCTCCTCCTATTCCTGATTCTCCTTCTTCTGTTGTTCCAGGCGAATACAGACCAATTGTTGTGCCTCGAATGGCCGCTTGCAAGCTTTTAAGACCCCTGGCACTCTGCAAGGAACTAGGAGGTAGAACAGAAGTGCTGAACATGTTACTAGGCCAGTTAAATGGCATGTCCCATGAAACAATATCCCTAAACCTTGAAACCAAGGAACCAAATCCCATGACATGTTCATTTGTACATAAACAGCTTCAGCAGCTACCCTTTTTTGTTGTTGTTGTAAGTATATCACACAGCTTTTGTCCATTCGTCTTCCTACAGGTGTACAACTTATTGACAGCAATTACAGTAATGGTCTGTGCACCCCTCCCTTAATCAATGTGATTTTTCCATCACCATTAACCTCCCCTGCTCCTTCTCTGTCCTGTCCCTGGTATCCACTAATAAACTTTGTTCTCTATGCATTCGTTTGTTCTTGTCTTTTTATGTAAGCGAGGTCATACAATATTTGTCCTTTTGTGATTGCCTTATTTTACTCAGCATGATGTCTTCCAGCACCAACCATATTATAGCATGCATGTATCAAGACTTCATTTTTCCTGCTGACTGAGTAGTAGTCCAATGTATGTATGTACCACATTTCATTTATCCATTCATCCGTTGATGGGCATTTAGGTTGTTTCCACCTTTTGGCTGTTGCGAATAGTGCTGCAATGAATATTGGTATACAAGTCTCTGAGTCTCTGCTTTCAAGTCTTTTGGGTATATACTTAGGAGAGGAATTGCTGAGTCATATGGCATAACAGATTGAATTATGTCCCCTCAAAAATGTGTGTATCAGTTTGGCTGGGCCATGATTCCCAGTATAGTGTGATTTTCCTGTATGTTGTAAATCCTGCCTCTATGACGTTTATGCAGGAGGATGGGCCGCAGTTGTGTTGGTGAGGCAGAACTCAATCTACAAGATTGGATTGTGTCTTCAGAGAGTATGGCCCCCGGACGCCCTTTCTGGAATTACGAAGGAAATAAACATACTTTATCCCAGAGGAGGAAACCCGGGTGGTGTAGTGGTTAAGTGCTATGGCTGCTAACCGAAAGGTCAGCAGTTCAATTCCACCAGGCACTCCTTGGAAACCCTATAGGGCAGTTCTACTCTGTCCTATAGGGTCACTATGAGTCAGAATTGACTCGATGGCAATGAGTTTTTTTTTTTTTAGGTGAAAGCTTACAGAGCAAATTAGTTTCTCATTCAACAATACACAAAATTATCTTGTGACATTGGTTGCCCACCCCGTGATGTGTCAACACTCTCCCTTTCTCCACCTTGGGTTCCCCGTTTCCATTCATCCAGTTTTCCTGTCCCTTTCTGCCTTCTCTTCTTTGCTTTTGAGCTGTGTGTCCATTTAGTCTCGTATACATGGTTGAACTACATGTGTTATTGTTTGTTTTATAGACCTGTCTAACCTTTGGCTGAAGGGTGAACCTCAGGAGTGACTTAATTACTGAGCTGAAAGGGTGTCCCGGGGCCATACTCTCAGGGTTTCTCCAGTCTCTGTCAGGCCAGCAAGTCTGGTTTTCTTTTTGAGATAGAATTTTGTTCTACATTTTTCTCCAGCTCTGTCCTGGACCGTCTATTGTGATCCCTGTCAGAGCAGTCAGTGGCAATAGCCGGGCACCATTTAGTTGTACTGGACTCAGTCTGGTGGAGGCCGTGGTAGATGTGGTCCATTAGTCCCATTAGTCCTTTGGACTAATCTTTCCCTCGTATCTTTAGTTTTCTTCATTCTTCCTTGCCGCCGAAGGGGTGAGACCAGTGGAGTTTCCTAGATGGCTGCTCACAGGCTTTTAAGACCCCAGGCAGAACTCATCAAAGTGGAATGTAGAACATTTTCTTTATAAACTGTGTTACGCCAATTGAGCAAATGTTCCCCAAGACCATGGTCCCCACAGCCCCGAGCCCAGCAATTAGGTCCCTCAGGGAGTTAGGATGTGTCTATGGAGCTTCCTTGACCTTGCCTTGTAAAAGTTGTTCTGGCTTCCCCAGTATTGTGTGCTGTCTTACCCTCACCAAAGCTATCTCAGTGATGGAGTTCTTGACTTCCATACTGGAGACCTGGGTTTGATTACTGGCCAATGCCCCTCATGCTCAGCCCCCACCCTTCTGTCAGTGGAGACTTGGGTGTTGCTATGATGCTGAACATGTATTGGGTATTGCCTTTACCTTCACCAATATTAACATGTGCTCCTATCTAGTTAGTAATTTTCCCTCCGCCCCATCCCATCCCTGGTAACCATCATAGAATTTTTTTTTCCTATGTGTAAACCTTGTTTTTTTATAATAGAGGTCTCACACAATATTTGTCCTTGTGTGATTGACCTGTTTCACTCAGCATAATGTCCTTGCAATTCATGTTGTGAGATGTTTTGAGGATTCGTCGTTAATCTTTTATTGTTGTATAGTATTCCATTTTTGATTCATTTTTGACTACTTTCAATTTTACTAGGTTCATACTTCATACATTCCACGTTCTGATTATTAATGGATGCTTGCAGCTGTTTCTTCTCATTTTGAGTCTTGCCACATCAGCAAATGAAAGTCCTGAAAACTTTATTCCATCCACGTCATTAAGGTCAACTCTACTTTGAAGAGGCAGCTTTTCTCCAGTTGTATTTTGAGTGACTTCCAACCTGAGGGGCTCATCTTCTGGCACTATATCAGACAGTGTTCCTTTGCTATTCATAAGGTTTTCACTCACCATTTTTTTAACAAGTAGATCTCCAGGTTCTTCTTCCTGTTCTATCTTAGTCTGGAAGCTCAGCTGAAACCTGTCCACCAAGAGTGACCAAGCTGGTATTTGAAATACCTGTGGCATAGCTTCTGCAAGCCACCGTAGTAGGACAGACTAACAGACGAGTGGTGGCCTAATATTATGGTGGAATTTGAAAAGCAGTTATATCAAGGATAGCTAACACACACACACACACACCCATCTATATATACATATGTATGTATATAACTCACATATCCCCTTTGAATGCATGAGTAAGCAGAGGAGGGGGCACCACAGATTATCAGTGTTTAGGGCCCTCCCATGCCTTTAACCCAGCCCTGGTTTTGTTGTTGTTGTTAGGTGCCATCGAATTGGTTCCGACTCATAGCGACCCCACACACAGCAGAACGAAACCCTGCCTGGTCCTACACCATCCTCACAATCATTGTTATGCTTGAGCCCATTGTTGTAGCCACTGTCAATCCATCTGTTTGAGGGTCTTCCTATTTTTTGCTGATGCTCCTGAATTTGAGGATCTTTCACGAATTCTGAAAACTTTTTAGGTATTATTTCTTCAAATGTGCCTCCCCTTTTCTATTACCTTAAAACAACAACAGCAACAACTCTAATTGGATGTAGGTTGTACCTTCTCACTCTGTTCTTCATATTTCTTAAGCTACGGTTCATAATTTCCATCCTTTTTCTCTCTCTGCTTTTTCCTGTGTAATTCCTTCAAGTATGTGTTTCAGCATCTTCTCCTTTCAGCTGGATGTAATAGTCTATTTAACTTTCCCATTGAGTTTTTAATTCTATTGTTATACTTTTTATTTATATAATTTCTAGTTTTCTCATTCAAATCTTTCTCATTAACTTTGATAGCTTATTTTTCCTTTAAAAGCCAAAAACCAAAACCCATTGCCGTTGAGTTGATTCCGACTCATAGTGGCCCTGTAGGACAGAGTAGAACTGCCCCACAAGGTTTCCAAGGAGCGGGTGGCGGATTCAAACTGCTGACCTTTTAGTTAGCAGCTGAGCTCTTAACCACTGCGCCACCAGTAGTCTTTAAACTCCTTTAGTATTCTTTAAACTCCAGTGTTCATTTCTTTTGAGAAGTAAATATATTTTAGTTCGTGTTCAGGTACCTGAACCATCTGTTGAGTCTGATTCTGAGGTTTATTGTTGCTGCTTATGTGGCCTGTTTCCTTGTTTGCTCAGGGATTTTTAGAATGACAAACTCATGTTCTTTGAGCTTTAATATGTAGAAATTACTTAAAGCCTGGGTTTAAAATACATTCCTCTGGACATAAGTGTTCATTTATCCCATGTACCTGTGGGAAAAGCAGACTTGGGATCACTCTAAATGTTGTCTGGAAGTTAGGATACACAAATAGTATGAATTTAGGTTTCAAACTCACAGGAGTGTGGACTTACAGGAATACTCAGGGGAAATTTTTCTTTTGCTTTGCTCATCATAAAGCCCTCTGGGGGAGGGCCTTTCTGCTGTACCCACTGAGGGTTTGAGGGTTCTGGATTTTTATATATAGGCCTATGATTTTTTTTTAATGAAAATGAAAGAGATTTATTGATGGATATCACAAATGCAGTTGGGCAACAATTTGCGAAATTGCAACTTGTTCCAAGGAACAGAAAATGAGGAAGGATTTTATACAGGAGAAGTCTAGGGAAACAGTAATTATCAGTCATACATTAGTAAGTCTAAGGCATACATTAGTTGATCTTTGGATGTCCCGTCCTGGAGCTAGCTTGTGTAAGCATTTTGCAAAAATGGTTTTAATGATCTTTCCAGGATATGGGCAGCTTGTACAAAAACATTCTTTTTAAGAGTAGTTACAGTTCTGTCACTCCTCCTCCCCTTTCTCCCTCAGTCAGTGCAGAATAACCCATTACTGTGAGCTTGGCTTAAATGGCTCATATTTTTCAGATCTTTTAGCACAACACAAAAATGGAGTTTGGCCTGCGCCCTGAGTAGAAGCCTCTCCTATGCCAAGCACCTAGATTTTTTGGAGGGCTCTTTCATGATCCTAGGAAGTAATACACAATTTTTTGTGTGAGAAGGATTTGAGATTAATTAATTAATTTTTTTTTTAGGTCAAGACAAGTTTAGATTGGTCTCTTTATTCTTTTTTTTTTTTTTAAATGTGCTTTAAGTGTAAGTTTACAAATCAAGTCAGTCTCTCATAAAAAAGCTTATATACACCTTGCTGTGTACTCCTCATTGCT
Organism: Loxodonta africana; assembly: GCF_030014295.1. Taxonomy (NCBI): domain Eukaryota; kingdom Metazoa; phylum Chordata; class Mammalia; order Proboscidea; family Elephantidae; genus Loxodonta; species Loxodonta africana. Next base: position 5,070,968 of record NC_087352.1, on the reverse strand, counting down.
CTTCTCCTAATGAGACAGCACGCTCCTCCTCTCCACCTAGGCCTATGATCTTTTAAAGAGCTCACCTACTAACTAAAAGGTCAGCAGTTCGAATCCTCGAGCCACTCCTTGGAAAGCCAGCAGGGGCAGTTCTACTCTGTTCTATAGGGTCACTATGAGAATCAGTTCGATGGCGATGGGTTTTTTTTTTTTAATGATCTTTACTCTGCCGTTCACTTGGGCCTCATGCTTTTTCTTCTGTGTAAATAGCCTATTAAATCCCAGGCTTCAGGCAGGTAACCACAGGAAAACTGCTGAATAGAGAGCTCACTTCACTTTTCTGCATTCATACTCTCTTTTTTTTTGGTCTGCAAGAAATTGCTACCAGCTCACCTATGCATTAAAAGAGATGTTATTTCTATTTCACCAGCAATTTTAGGTGTACTGTACTGGACTTTCTCAGATATTCAGTCTGTCTCAATGCCAAATTTGAAGTCACACCATTTAGATTTCTTATAATTACGATTATATCAAGTCTTTTTTTCTGCCTCCTATTCTTCAATTTACCATCATTTCTTTTTGTCTTTCTCTTTTCCTAACTTCCATAGATAGATCGATTTTTTCCTTCTGCTGATTTGAAAAATTATACATCCTTTCTTTCTTCTAGTATTTAATCCTAGTTAAGACTAATTTGTGTTTATTTTTTCCTATAAATTTAGCTTTGTCCACATAGCTTTCTCTCCCTCCTGTTCTCTTTTACCCTCAAACTGCCATTTTGGTATTTCTTAGAATTTTGGTTTTGTATGGATATACTTTTCTGGCATTATTTATTTATCATTACTAACTTTGTTCACTATTATTTCCTGTCTTAGTTATCTAGTGCTGCTATGACAGAAATACCACAAGTAAATGGCTTTAGCAAACAAATTTATTCTCTCACAGTTTTGGAGCCTAGAAGTCTGAATTCAGGGCACCATCTCCAGGTGAAGACTTTGTCTGCTCTGGGGGAAGATCCTGGTCATCAATCCTCCCCTGGTCTAGGAGCTTCTCAGTGCAGGGACCCTGGGTCCAAAGAACATGCTCTGCTCCTGGCTCTTCTTTTGTGCTGGTAGGAGATCTCTATCTTTCTACTCACTTCTCTCTCCTTTTATCTCTTACAAAAGGTGATACAGGCTACACCCCAGGGAAACTCCCCTTACAGTGGATCAGAGATATGACTTGAGTAAGGGTGTCTTATTCCACCCTAATCCTGTTTAATATAATGTAATTCTGCCTTATTAACCATGGGCAGAGATTAGGACTTATAACACATAGGATAATTACATCAGATCATGAAATGGAGGACAACTACACGATACTGAGAATCATGGTCTAGCCAAGTTGACAAACATTTCAGGGGAACACAATTCAATCCATAAAAAGTAAAAAACCACTATAATAAAAATAGCACTCCTTTATTTATTCTTTTTGTGTGCCCTAGGACAACATACTACACCTCTGTCCAAGTGTAAAAAAGAATAATTTGACACAGAGAACTTAACTTTTTGAACCTTGCAACCAACCCTGCCATGTGATATAGATGTATTCTAATTTTTCCATGCCAGTAATATGTACCTACCACACCTGTCTCAAAACAGTGTATCAAATGCTCCTGGAAAACATTACACAGAACCCTCACATATAGGGCTAAGAAAAGCTGAGACTGATGAATTTTCCCATTGGGACTCTCCCTTCTTGGCAGATACTTAGCTTTGACTGCTCCTCGAACTAGTTTTACGTATCTAATTTTCTAGCTATCCCTTCAACACAATGTGCAATGTTGAATGCTCCAAGTTGGAAAGTGAAATTCTGATTTCTATTGGGTATTACTACTGCTTTTATTCCCCACACACCTGTCAGTTTGTTGTACTGTGGGGGCTTGCGTGTTGATGTGATGCTGGAAGCAATGCCACTGGTAATTCAAATACCAGCAGGGTGACCCATGGCAGACAGGTTTCAGCTGAGCTTCCAGACTAAGACAGACTAGGAAGAAGGAATCAGCAGTCTGCTTCTGAAAAGAATTAGCCAGTGGAAACCTTATGAATAACACCAGAACATTGTCTGATACAGTGCCGAAGATGACCCCCCAGGTTGGAAGGCACTCAGAAGACGACTGGGGAAGAGCTGCCTCCTCAAAGTAGAGTAGACCTTAATGACATGGATGGAGTCAAGCTTTCAGAACCTTCATTTGCTGATGTGGCATGACTCAAAATGAGGAGAAACAGCTGCAAACATCCATTAATAATTGGAACATGGAATGTACAAAGTATGAATCTAGGAAAATTGGAAATTGTAAAAAAAATCAACTGGAAGGCATAAAGATCGATATTCTAGGCGTTAGTGAGCTGGAATGGACTGATACTGGCCATTTTGAATCGGACAATCATATGATCTACTATGTTGAGAATGACAACTTGAAAAAGGAATGGCATTGCATTCATTGTCAAAAAGAACATTTCAAGATCTATCCTGAAGTATACAATGCTGTCAGTGATAGGATAATATCCATAGGCCTACAAGGAAGAACAGTTAATATGATTATTATTCAAATTTATGCCAAAGATGAAGAAACTGAAGATTTTTACCAACTTCTACAGTCTGAAATCAACCAAACATGCAATTGGGATACATTGATAATTACTAGAGATTGGAATGCAGAAGTTGGAAACAAAGAAGGATCAGTAATTGAAAAATATTGTCTTGGTGATAGAAATGACGCTGGAGATTGCATGATAGAATTTTGCAAGACCGGTGACTTCTTCATTGTAAATACCTTTTTTTCACCAACGTACACAGCAGCTATACACATGGACCTTGCCAGATGCAATACACAGGAATCAAATTGACTACATCTGTGGAAAGAGACAATGGAAAAGCTCCATACCATCAGTCAGAATAACTGCAGAACGGACCGTCAATTGCTCATATTCAAGTTCAAGCTGAAACTGAAGAAAACTAGAACAAGTCCACAAAAGCCAAAATATGACTTTGTGTATATCCTACCTGAATTGAGAGACCATCTCAAGAATGGATTTGACATGTTGAACACTAATGACCGAAGACCAGACAAGTTGTGGAATGACATTAAGGACATACGTGAAGAAAGCAAGAGGTCATTAAAAAGACAGGAAAGAAAGAAAAGGCCATAATGGATGTCAGAAGACACTCTGAAAATTGCTCTTGAACGTCAAGTAGCTAAAGCAAAATGAAGAAATATTTAAGTATAAGAGCTGAACAGAAGATTTCAAAGGGTGTCTCGAGAAGATAAAGTATTATAATGAAACGTGCAAAGACCTGAAGATAGAAAACCAAAAAAGAGGAACATGCTTGTCATTTGTCAAGCTGAAAGAACTGAAGAAAAAATTAAAGCCTCGAGTTGCAATATTGAAGGATTCTATGGGGGAAGTATTAAATAATGCAAGAAGCATCAAAAGAGGATGGAAGGAATACACAGAGTCACTGTACCAAAAACAATTGGTCGACTTTCAACCGTTTCAAGAGGTAGCACATGATCAGGAGCTAATGGTACTGAAGGAAGAGGTCCAAGCTGCTCTGAAGGCATTGGCAAAAAACAAGCCTCCAGGAACTGACGGAATATCAGTTGAGATGTTTCAACAGATGGATGCAGTGCTGGAAGTGCTCATTCATCTATGCCAAGAAATTTGGAAGACAGATACCTGGCCAACTGACTGAAAGAGATCTATATTTGTGCCTATTCCAAAAAAAAAAAAAGGTGATCCAACAGAATACAGAAATTATCGAACAGTATCATTAATATCACGTGCAAGTAAAATTTTGCTGGAGATCATTCAAAAGCGGCTGCAGCAGCATATTCACTGGGAACAGCCAGAAATTCAGGCCGGATTCAGAAGAGGACGTGGAACCAGGGATATCATTGCTGATGTCAGATGGATCCTGGCTGAAAGCAGAGAATACCAGAAAGATGTTTACCTGTCTTTTATCGACTATGAAAAGGCATTCGACTGTGTGGATCATAATGAATTACGGATATCATGAGAAGAACGAAAATTCCAGAACACTTAGTTGTGTTCATGAGGAAACTGTACATAGATCAAGACGCAGTTGTTCGAACAGAACAAGGGGATAGTTTGTGGTTTAAAGTCAGGAAAGGAGTGTGTCAGGGTTGTATCCTTTCACCGTACTTAATCTGTATGCTGAGCAAATAATCTGAGGAGCTGGACTATATGAAGAAGAACGGGGCACCAGGATTGGAGGAAGACTCAGCAACAGGCTATGACACGCACATGACACAACCTTGCTTGCTGAATGTAAAGAGGACTTGAAGCACTTACTGATGAAGATCAAAGACCACAGCCTTCAGTATGGATTGCACCTCAACATAAAGAAAACAAAAATCCTCACAACTGGATCAATAAGCAGCATCATGATAAATGGAGAAAAGACTGAAGTTGTCAAGGATTTAATTTTACTCGGATCCACAATCAGCACCCATGGAAGCAATAGTCAAGAAATCAAAAGACGCATTGCATTGGGCAAATCTGCTGCAAAAGACCTGTTTAAAGTGTTAAAAAGCAAAGACATCAGGCTAAGGTGAACCTGATCCAACCCATGGTGCTTTCTTTCACTTCATATGCATGCAAAAACTGGAGGATGAATAAGGAAGAATTGATGCCTTTGAATTATGGTGTTGGAGAAGAACATTGAATATATCATGGAGTGCCAAAAGAATAAACAAGTCTGTCTTGGCAGAAGTACAACCAGAGTGCTCCTTAGAAACAAGGATGGCGAGACTGCATTTAACATACTCTGGACATGTTATCCGGAGGGATCAGTCCCTGGAGACAGACATCATGCTTGGTAAAGTAGAGGGTCAACGAAAAAAAAGAGGAAGACCCTCAATGAGATGGATTGACACAGTGGCTCCAACTATGGGCTCAAGCATAATAATGATTGTGAGGATGGGACAGGACCCCGCAGCGTTTCATTCTGTTGTACTTAGGGTCACTCTGAGTCAGAACCGACTCGGTAGCACCTAACAACAACCGCTTTTATTACCCTGTCCACCAGGCCTGTTTTCTAGTTCCACAAAAGGATTTAAGGCTGTTTTCAGATACTAATTCTTCTTGTTTTAAATTTTTTTAAACGTAAAATTTAATTTGTTGTTATTGTTGAGGATATACACAGCAAAACAAACACCGGTTCCACAGTTTCTCCACAATTCAGTGACACTGATTACATTCTTCCAGTTATGCAACCATTCTCATATTTCTTTTCCAAGTTGTTGCTCCCCATTAACGTAAACTCACTGCCCCCGAGGTTCCTATCTAATCTTTCTAGTTCAATTTGATCCCATATAGCTAGTTCTTAAAAGAGCCTAATGCTCAAGGCAGGCATTTTTTTAAATATAAAAACTTAACTTTATTGCTTTTTATTTGCTTTAGAAAATGTTGGTATTTTATTTGCTGTGATAAATATTTGCTCCAAATGGAAGGAGTCATTTGGTTCAGGGGGGCAGGATGGGTAACATTCTCCAGACAGAATGCAACCATTCTTTCTTCCACCTTCCCAATTCTAGTCATAAGGCTGGAAAATCAATGCAGCACCCTGATACATTTGCTGTGTGCTTTAACAAACATAATGTTCTTGTTAACATATGGTGATAGATTAATGTCCATCTGTAGGCTCTAGTTTTTTAAATTTTTTGTTGTATTTTAGGTGAAGTTTTGCACAGCAAATTAGTTTCTCATCGAACAATTAATGCATATATTGTTTTGTGACATTGGTTGCCAACCCCGTGGAGTGTCAACAGAATCCCCTTCTTGACCTGGTGCTCCCTATTACCAGCTTTCCTGTCCCCTCCTGCCTTCTAGCCCTTGCCCGTGGGTTGGTGTGCCCATTTAGTCTTGTTTTCTTTTATGGATCTGTCTAATCTTTGGCTGAAGGGTTAAACCTCACAAGTGACTTCATTACTGAGCTCTAAGGGTGACCAAGAGTCATACTCTTGGGGTTTCTCCAGTCTCTGTCAGATCGGTAAGTCTGGTCTTTTTTTGTGAGTTAGAATTTTGTACTACATTTTTTCCCAGTTCTGTCCAGGACCCTCTATTGTGATCGCTGTGAGAGCAGTCGGTGGTGGTAGCCAGGCACCATCTAGTTATGCTGAACTCAGTCTGGTGGAGACTTTGGTAGTTGTGGTCCATCAGTCCTTTGGACTAATCTTTCCCTTGTGTCTTTGGTTTTCTTCATTCTCCCTTCCTCCTGATGGGGTGAGACCAGTGGAGTATCGTAGATGGCTGCTCAAAATTTTTAAGGCCCTAGACACTACTTACCACGGTAGGATTTAGAACATTTTCATTGTAAACTACGTTATGCCGATTGAGCTAGATGTCCCCTGAGACCACGGTCCACAGCCCTCATCCCAGTAATTCGGTCCCTCAGGAGGTTTGGCTGTGTCTATGAAGCTTCCATGATCTTGCCTTGGTCAAGTTGTGCTGACAAGGCAGACATTTTTTATTAGTTAAGCTAAACCACTGTTTGGTGTGAAGAAGACTTTAGGGGATATTTTTGGTTTAAAGGTTACAGCTAATTCTTTTTCTTGATTTGGAACCCTTCTTGATTTCTTTTCCAGACCTTTATGAGGCATACTGCTTCTCCTTCAACAGGCATGTAACTGAGAGGAAGGACCCAGGTGTCTGGGCTTTCAGGCCTCCTCTGCCCTCCTTCACTGAGTTGTTGTCGCTGTTAGCTGCTGTCATGGATTGAATTGCATTCCCCCAAAACATCTGTCGAATTGGCTAGGCCATGATCCCCAGTAGTGTATGATTGTCCACCATTTTCTCATCTGATGTAATTTTCCTATTGTTGTAAATCTCTATGATGTTGGATAGGATTAGTGGCAGGTATGTAAACTTAATCCACAAGCTTAATCTACAACTTAAGCCAATCTCTACTGAGATATAAAAGAGAGAAGCAAGCAGAGAGACATGGGACCTCATACCACCAAGGAAGCAATGCTGGGAGCAGAGTGTGTCCTTTGTACCTGAGGTTCCTGTTCAGAGAGGCTCCTAGACCAGGAGGAGATTGATGACAAAGACCTTCCTTCAAAACCAACAGAGAGGGTTGCTGATGCCCTGAATTTGGACTCCTAGCCTACTAGGCTGTGAGAGAACAAATTTCTTTTTGATAAAGTCATCCACTTGTGGTGTTTTTGTTATAGCAGCACTAGATGACTAAGACAGCTGCCATCAAGTTGACTCCAACTCATGGTGACCCTAAGGTCTGGGGACCATGACCTCCGGAGTCTTTCCAGTCTCAGACCATTAAATCTGGTCTTTTTATGAGAATCTGGGATCTGCATCCCGCAGAAAGAAATGTCGCCCAGTCTTGCATCATCTCACAGTTGCCAGCATGTTTGAGTTCATTATTGTGGCTCTTGTGCCAATCCATCTTACCCAAGGTCTCCCACACCCTTGTAGCCCTCTACTTTACCAAACGTGATGTCCTCCTCTAGCCATTGCTCCCTCCTGATGACATGTTCAAAGCAAGCAAGTCAGATAATGTTCTTTCACCGAATTAAATAGCTAGTTTACATAAAAGTAATTTTTATCTATTTTATTTAATTGTGTCCTGTTCCTAGCTTCTTTGGTCAACGAACTCATTCACCCATTCATCCAATAGCTATTGTTTTTATTTGGAGAATCAAATCTGAAAGCTTTATTCAGAGACTGGTGCTATGGGTTGAATTGTGTCCCCCAAAAAGATACGTTGAAGTCCTAATCCCCAGTCCCATGAATGTTTGAAAATAGGGACCTTGAAGATGTTATCAGTCAATTTAACATGGGTCATACTGGGGTGGGTCCTAATCCAATAAGAATGGTGTCCCTTATTAGTCATCTAGTGCTGCCATAACGGAATTACCACAAGTGGATGGCTTTAACAAAGAGAAATTAGTTTTCTCACAGTCTAGTAAGTTACAAGTCCAAATTCAGGGCATTGCCCCAGGGAAAGGCTATCTCTCTCTGTCAGCTTTGGAGGAAGGTCTTTGTCCTCAATCTTCCCCTGGTCGAGGAGCTTCTCAGGCACAGGGACCTTGAGTCCAAAGGACACGCTCTGCTCCTCGTGCTGCTTTCTTGGTGGTATGAGGTCCCCAACTCTCTGCTTGCTTCCCTTCCCTTTTGTCTCTTGAGAGATAAAAGGTGGTACAGGCCGCACCTCAGGGAACCTCCCTTTACCTTGGATCAGGGAGGTGACCTGAGAAAGGGTGGTGTTACAATCCCACCCTAATCCTCTCAACATAAAATTACAACCACAAAATGGAGGACAACCACACAATACTGGGAATCATGGCCTAAACAAGTTGATACACATATTTTGGGGGGACATAATTCAATCCATGACACTTATAAAAGAGAAGAAGCACCCACGGCCTCCACCAGACTGAGTCTCGTACAACTAGATGATGTCTGGCTACCACTACCGACTGCTCTGACAGGGATCACAATAGAGGGTCCCAGACAGAGTTGGAGAAAAATGTAGGACAAAATTCTATCTCAAAAAGACAGGCCAGACTTGCTGGCCTGACAAAAGACTTGAGAAACCCTGAAAGCATGGCCCCCAGACACCCTTTCAGCTCAGTAATGAAGTTACTCCTGAGGTTCACCCTTCTGCCAAAGATTGGACAGGCCCATAAAACAAAATGAGACTAAAGGGGCACACCAGCCCAGGGGCAGGGACTAGAAGGCTGGAGGGGGCAGGAAAGCTGGTAATGGGGAACCCAAAGTCAAGAAGGGTAGAGTGTTGACATGTCGTGGGGTTGTTAACCAATGTCATAAAACAGTATGTGTACTCTCTGTTTAATGAGAAACTAGTTTGTTCTAGTTTTATCTACTTTCACCTAAAGTATGATAAAAAAAATACAGAAAAAAAAATTTAAAAAGATGCACAAAACTCGCTCAACACACACACAGCGGGACGTCAGTCATGTGACAACAGGTTTACGCTGCAGCGGCGAGCCAGTGAATGCCTGGGGCTTCTAGAAGCTGAGAGAGACAAGAAAGGACCTTGCCCTAGAGCTTTGGGAGACAACATGGCCAGACTGACGTGTTGATTTGGACTCTTGGCCTCCAGAACTGTGAGACAATAAATTCCTGTTCTTTAAGCCACTCTGTGTGTGATACTTTGTTACAGCAAAGAAAACTAGTAACAGTTACCGGTTGTTGTAGAGACAACTTCAACACCTGGTGACCCCACGTGTGTCAGAACACAACTGTGCTCCGTAGGGATTTCAATGGCTGATTTTTCAGAAGTAGATTGCCAGGACTTTCTTCCAAGGCACATCTGGGCAGACTCAAACCTCCAACCTTTCAGTGAGCAGCTGAGCGCGTTACCCATCTGCACCACCCAGGGACTCCAGGAAACTAACACATCTGGTAATATCATAAAACCAAGGAATGTCTCCAATATAATTTCAGATACCATAATAGCCTAGAGGGAGGAATTCTGATTTCACACGGGGTTGAAAGGAGCTTTCCGAAGCAGTTTCCATCACACCCATACGGCCTCATTTGGCAGACAAAGTCCCAAGTCCTTCCCCTCAGGAGTGAGACTGAGGACAGGCAACATCTGGGGGTGCTCCAGACTTTTCCAGACGACTTGGTTTAGAGAACTTGTGGGAGTCGGAGGGTGGTTTAACACCGAGGACTTGGGGACGGGCTGAGAGGGAGAATTTTGGGGGAGAGGTGGGAGCAGCAGGTGTTAGTGAGGGGGAGGAAGGACAGAAGCACTCTTTCAAGCGTGAAACACGATTTCTTTTAATAGACTTGTGTGAAGAAGGCATTTTAGGAGTTTAAGAAGCATAGAAGGGAACATAGGGAAGGGAATGATATTAGATGACCTTAGGATCAACAGTGATTCAGAGGTAGTACAGGTGAGACTCAGCAGTAGTACAGGTGTGATTCAGAGGTAGTACAGGTGTGATTCAGAGGTAGTACAGGTGTGATTCAGAGGCAGCACAGGTGTGACTCAGAGGCAGCACAGGTGTGATTCAGCAGTAGCACAGGTATGATTCAGAGGTAGTACAGGTGTGATTCAGAGGCAGCACAGGTGTGATTCAGAGGTAGTACAGGTGTGATTCAGAGGCAGCACAGGTGTGACTCACAGGCAGCACAGGTGTGACTCAGAGGCAGCACAGGTGATTCAGAGGTCGTACAGGTGTCTGAAGAGGGCAGCGATGGTTCAGTGGTAGAAATCTTGCCTTCCATGTGGGAGGCTCAGGTTCGGTCCCGGCCAACGCCCCTTGTGTGCGGCCACCGCCCATCTGCTGGTGGAGGCTTGCAAGTTGCTCTTCTGCTGAACAGGTCTCAGTGGAGCTTCCAGACTGCGATGGACCACGCCTGGCAGTTTTACTTTCAAAAATCAGGGGGTGAAAACCCTGTGGATCACAAATGGTCTTAATACACAATCAGTCAAGGGGATGGGACAGAACCAGGCAGTGTTTATGTCCATCGTGCAAGGGTCACCATGAGTCGGGGACCAACTTGACAGCAGTTCTCAACAACAGTAACAACAAGTGCCTGGGTTCCCAGCCCTCTTCTGCTCTTCTTTATTAAGCTAGGAAGCAAAGAAAAAAAAAATTATTGTGCTTTAGATGGTTTTCAGAACAAATCAGTTTCTCATTAAACACTTAATACACATACTGTTTTGTGACATTGGTTGCCAACCCACGACGCGTCGACACTCTCCCCTTCTCAACCTTGGGCCCCCATTTCCATTTATCCAGCTTTCCTGTCCCCTCCTGCCTTCTCGTCCTTGCCCCTGGCCTGGTGTGCCCATTTAGTCTTGTATACTTGGTTGAACTGTGTGTACTATTGTTTGTTTTATGGGTCTGTCTCATCTTTGGCTGAAAGGTGAACCTTAGGAGTGACTTCATTAGTGAGCTAAAAGGATGTCCAGGGGCCATACTCTTGGGGTTTCTCCAATCTCTGTCAGATCAGTAAGTCTGGTCCTTTTTTGCGAATTTCAATTTTGTTCTACATTTTTCTCCAGCTCTGTCCGGAACCTTCTATTGTGATCCCTGTCAGAGCAGTCGGTGGTGGTAGGCACAATCTAGCTGTGCTGGACTCAGTGTGGTGGAGGCTGTGGTAGTTGTGGTTCATTAGTCCTTTGGACTAATCTTTAGGACGCAAATCTAACGTAGATAACTGCATCTATTAACCATCATCCATTTCCTTCCCCCAGCCTTCATGTATGACAAATTCATTCTCCCACTGAAAAAATATTTACTGAGCATGATCTCTACTGGATACGGTGCAATCAGGGAGACAGTCCTGCCTTCATGCAGCTTGTAGTCTGGGTGGGGGAGAGAGAAGCTGAGGAAGCACGTACAGGTGTGTTGAGCGTTCCAGAAGGGGAAGTAGAAGGCGTGGGTGGAGTGAATGAACAGAAAGAACCAACTAGGTCTGAAGTCTTCAGTGAGGAAGCTGAGACCTGAAGGATGAAGAGTGGGACAAAGAGCGTTCCACACAGAGAACCGTGCTGTGAAATCCCTGAAGTAATTAAAGTGTCAATTCGCAGTGCTGAAAGAAGTAACAGGGAGAGTGGCAAAGGCTAAGGATGGACAGCCAGCATAGGTCTACTGTGAAGAACTTTGTAGAAAGGTTAAGGATGTTAGATGCTCTCCTGAGGGAAATGGGAAGCTGGCGAAGGATTTTAAGCGGGGTTGGGGAGGTGCGAGGGGTCAGGGTGGCTTGGTCTCCTCTGGCTGTCAGGTAGATGGTGAGTTAAGTGTTAATTGGAGGCAGAGAGGTCACTTCGAAGGCTACTAAAGTTCAGATGAGGAATGATGGTGGCTTGGAAGAGGGTGGCTTCTGTGGGGACTGAGGGAAGTGAAAGATTTAGAACTTCCAGAGCATTCTAAGGAGCCTTGGTGGTGCAGTGGTTAAAAGCTTGGCTGCTAACCAAAAGGTTAGCAGTTTGAATCCATCAACTGCTCCTTGGAAACCCTACAGGGCAGTTCTATTCTGTCCTATAGGGTTGCTATGAGTTGGAATCAACTTGATGGTAACAGGTTTAGGACCTTTGAAGGGATCACCACCTAGGGGCTCCAAGTGCTTGCTATATGCCAGATAATTGTTAGTCACTGAACATCTTAACTCTATTTCACCCTTAGAACAACACTATGAAGTAAGTACCTATCATGGATTGAATTGTGTCCCCCCAAAACATCTGTCGACTTGACTAGGTCATGATTCCTAGTAATGTATGATCGTCTACCATTTTGTCATTTGATGAGATTTCTCTGTGTGTTGTAAATCCTATCGCTACGATGTAATGAGATGGATTAGTGGCAGTTATATTGATGAGATCTAAAAGATTAAATAGTGTCTTAAGCCAATCTCTTTTGAGATATAAAAGACAGAGGTGAGTGGAGAGACAAGGGGACTTCATACCACCAAGAAAGCAGTGCCAGGAACAGAGCACGTCCTTTGGACCCAGGGTTCCTGTGTAGAGAAACTTGTAGGCCAGGGGAATATTCATGAGAGGGACCTTCCTCCAGAGCTGACAGAGAGAGAAAGCTGTCCCCAGAGCTGACACCCTGATTTTGGGCTTCTAGCCTATTAGACTGTGAGAGAATAAATTTCTCTTTGTTAAAGCCATCCAACTGTGGTATTTCTGTTATAGCAGCACTAGATGACTAAGACAGTACAATTTGTCATGTTTCAAAAGAAATAATTCGAACAGGCAATGTCTAAAGTTTCAAGCACTGTAGGTGGGACTTAGCATGCAGCGCTTCATTTAATCCTCACTGCAAACCTATTAGGTAGGTACATTTATTACCATTCCTATTCTATAGGTGTCCCTGGGTGGTGTAAACGGTTAACACACTTGGCTGCTAACTGAAAACTTGGGGGTTTGAGACTACCTAGAGGTGCCTCAGAAGAAAGGCCTGGTGACCTATTTCCAAAAAATAAATCAGCCATTGAAAACCCTAAGGAGCACAGTTTCATTCTGACATGCTTGGGGTCATCACGAGTCTGAACAGGCTCGATGGCAACCCATCAGGTACCTTAATAGGTGCCTACTAGGTGAATGGATAAACAAACCATGGTGCACCCATACAATGGAGTATGCTGTGCGATGGATCACTTTTGTGCAGCCGTCCTTGCCATGGTCTTGTAATTCCCACCTAAGTGATTAGGTGGGATTATGCAAATTAAGGTAATTGTGACCCACTAAGGGGATTTTTTTTTTTAAGGGGATTGGTGAGTTGTCCCATCCCTCTAGGCTTATAAGAGAGCCAATTCCAGAGCAGAGAGAGGATTCCACCACCGCCAAGGAAGAAGAGACAAGATCAAAGTGTGTCTTTGGACCCAGGATCCCTGTGCTGAGAAACTCCTAGAGCCAGGAGAGAGAGAGAGAGAGCTGTAACACTGAGGATGGTAAGAAGTGGTAGAAGAGAAACGGTGGCAGGAGAGAATGGCAGGAGACAGCGTGGTGGACTTCTCTGCCCACACAGTGAGAAGGTATGCCTTTGGGCAGGAGGCTTCCTGAAGGAGTAGGGTGCCTCCAGGCACTTGGTGGAGCTAGTTTTGCCAGCCCACAGAGATAGAGCTGAGTGTCTTTGGGCTGAAGCAGAGTGGGGTGCCTCTGGGCACTTATCAACAGAGCTAAAAGAGCTTTGTAACACTTACCTGAGCAGGGGAGAGGATGAGGGGCCAGAGAAAGTCGTGACTGCGAGCACGGCTGAGAAGAGGCTGTCCTGATGGAAGAACTGTATCCTGAGCACTCTGACTCATAGCTTTCCTGTGTACGACAGAATGAAACACTGCCCAGTCCTGCTCCATCTTCAAAATCATTGTTATGCCATGGAGGAATCTGGAAGGCATTATGCTGAATGAAGTTAGTCAGTTGCAAAAGGACAGATATTGTATAAGACCACTATTATCAGAACTCAAGAAATAGTTCAAACAGAGAAGAAAATATTCTTTGATGGTTATGAGAGGGGTGGAAGGAGGTAGGGAGGGAGAGAGGTTTTCATTAATTAGATAGTAGATAAGAGTAATTTTAGGTGAAGGGAAAGACAACATGCTATACAGGAGAGGTCGGTACAACTGGACTAAACCAAAAGCAAAGAAGTTTCCTGAATAAACTGAACACTTCAAAGGCCAGCATAATAGGGGTGGGGGTTTGGGGACCATGGTTTCAGGGGACACCTAAGGCAACTGGCATAATAAAATCTATTAAAACATTCTGCATTCCAGTTTGGAGAGTGGCTTCTGGGGTTTTAAATGCTAGCAAGTGGCCATCTAAGATGCATCAATGGGTCTCAAACCACCTGGAGCAAAGGACAATGAAGAACACCAAGGACACAAGGTAACAATGAGCCCAAGAGACAGAAAGGACCACATAAACCAGAGACTACATCATCCTGAGACCAGAAGAACTAGATGGTGCCCAGCTACAACCGATGACTGCCCTGACAGGGAACACAACAGAAAACCCCTGAGGGAGCAGGACAGCAGTGGGATGCAGACCCCAAATTCTTGTGAAAAGACCAGACTTAATGGTCTGACCGGGACTAGAAAGACTGCAGTGGTCATTGTCCCCAAACCTTCTGTTGGCCCAAGACAGGAACCATTCCCAAAGCCAACCCTTCAGACAGGGATTGGACTGGACCATAGGATAGAAAATGATACTGGAGAAGAATGAGCTTCTCGGATCAAGTAGACACGTGAGACTATGTGGGCAGCTCCTGTCTGGAGGGGAGGTGAGAGGGCAGAGTGGGTCAGAAGCTGGCCAAATGGACACGAAAACAGAGTGGAGGGAAAGAGTGTGCTGTCGCATTAGGTGAAGAGCAATTAGGAGTATATAGCAAGGTGTATATAAATTTTTGTATGAGAGACGGACTTGATTTGTAAACTTTCACTCAAAGCCCAAATAAAAAAAATCATCATTATGCTTGAGCCCATTGTTCAGTCACTGTGCAATCCATCTCATCAGTCATATTTCACGTGACTTCCAACCTGAGGGGCACTATATCAGACAACGTTCCACTGCTTTTCATAAGGCTTTCACTGGCCAATTTTTTCAGAAGTAGCCAGGTCCTTCTTCCTAGTCTGTCTTAGTTTTGAAGCCCCGCTGACACCAGTTCACTACAGGTGGCCCTGCTGGTATTTGAAATACTGGTGGCATAGCTTCCAGGATCACAGCAACGCACAAGCCACCACAGTACAACAAACTGACAGACAGGTGGTGGATTAATATCCTCGTGGCTAGGATTTACAACACATAGGATAACTGTGTCAGACCACAAAATGGAAAACAACAACCCAATACTGGGAATCATGGCCTAGCCAAGTTGCCACATATTTTGGGGGGACACAATTCAATCCATAACACCCTCCTAGCCACGTGACCACACAAGCATCTTAATAGCCTTTGAGTTTAAGAAAGAGTTGAGTAAATTTACTACTGAATTATTTATATCATCTGGTATGATTTTATAACCCATTGCCATCGTCAGGCTCATAGTGACCCAACAGGGCAGAGTAGAACTGCCCCATAGGGTTTCCAAGCCTGTAATCTTTATGGAAGCAGACTGACACATATTCCTTCCGTGTAGCGGCTGGCAGATTTGAGTAGCCGACCTTTCGGTCAGCAGATGTAACTAACCACTGTGCCGCCAGGGCTCCTATGATTTTATAAACCATGTCTAATTTTCAAACCAACCATACCTTTTAATCTAGAGAATTCATAAAAACATTCCAAGCCTTAAAAATAATTCAAGTATAAATATCTTTAACAGGAAAGAAAAGCTAACAAGTTTTGTTAGCACCGGGAGTGTTCTCATCTTTTTTTCTCCTTGGGTGTCAGAAGCTTGAGAACAGTGAATACTGTGCAATTCAAAAATGCATTTGCTTTGAGATTTTCTTTGGCCTTCCAATCCAGGTAATACTTTACTGATCCTAAGCTAACTTCCATTCCTAAAGGGGAAGCATATATTCTGACCTTATATTTTCTTCTAAAAAAGAGGTTTACGTAGTTTTCATTCAGGTGAGTGAATAGCGTATTCAAAGCAGAGAAAACTGAGACTATGAGTCGCTTTAGGGAACACGAAGAGTTATGTATTTCCAGAACATAAAGTTTAGGAAAGCAGAGGAGGCTCAACTGTAACGGGAGAGAAAAGATATCTGACCTCCTCTCACTTCACAGGGGGAAGGAGAATCAAGATCAACAGCCCGAGGCTGATTCCTGTGAGGCGGAGGTCAGACGTGCCTCCTCTCCGCCATCTTTACCAATTCTGACACCAACCGTCCCTCACACGCCACTCTCTACTTCTCTGCTGGGTTCAGTAACTCATTGCAATGCCCACACAGAGCTCACAGACCATACTCATGATTATGGGGTCTACTAGGGAATTAACAGGTTATAATTCAGGCTCAGGAACACTTAAGGATACAGTTCTTCCGTCAGGACAGCCTCTTCCCAGCTGTGCTTGCAAGCACTCCTCTCTCTGGCCCCTTGGCCTCTGACCTGCTCGGGTAAGTGTATCAAAGCTCTTTTAGCTCTGCCATAAGTGCCCCAGGCACCCCAAGCCACCAATAAGCCTCAGCCTGAAGGTGCTCAGCTCTAGCTGTGGGTTAGCCAGCCTAGCACTGCCAAGTGCCTGGAGTGGCCCTGCTTTCCCAGCAAGACTCCTGCCCAAAGGCACTCAGCTTCCTCGCTTCATAGGCTGGGAAGCTCACCATGCCATTTTCTGATGCTGGTCTCTTCTGCTGCTGTTTCTCTGCCACCACTTTTCGCTGCCTTCAGTGTTACAGCTCTCTCTCAGTCTCATGGTTCTGGGAGCTTCTCAGCACAGGGATCCTGGGTCCAAAGAACGCACTCCTCTCTTGTCCGCTCCCTCTTTGTGGTGGTGGGATCTTCTCTTTGCTCTGGAATTGGCTCTCTTTTTAAGCCTAGTGGGTTGGCAAAACTGACCAATCCTCTTGGTGGGCCACAATTACCTTATTTGTAAAGTTCCACCTGATCGCTTGGGTGGGAGTTCTAAGGTCATGGCAAGAAAGGCCACAAAAAGTGATCCATTGCACCGAAGCCTTTTATGCTGAATTAGAAATTGCTCTGTCAGTTTGTCATACGACGGTGGCTTGCATGTTGCTGTGATGCTGGAAGCTGTGCCACCGGTATTTCAAATACCATCAGGGTCACCCATGGGACAGGTCTGGGTGAGAGGTGCAGGGACCATTTGTGCAGAGACTGAGTGAAGTGAGGGAGTGAACGATGCGGAGATCTGGAGGGAGAGTGATCCAGGGCACAGCCAGTACAAAGGCCCTGAGGTAGGACTATGGTTGAAGTCCTTGGGGAAGAGCAAGGGGGAGCCCAGAGAATGAAAAGGCAGGATGAGAGGTAGTGAGGAGCCATGGTAGCCAGGGGCCAGGTCTTGTAGGCTATGGCAGGGGGCTTTGGGTTTTGTTTTAAATGTTCTGGGAAGTCATCCACAAGCTTCTGGCAGAGATCTAATGTGGTATGATTCACATGCTAAAAGCATTACTCGTGTTTCTCTATGGAGAATTATGGTCAGGGACCAAGCAGCATGCAGGAGATGTGGTGGTGATTCGAGTACTGACTATCTTAATTGTCAATATATTTTTCCTACATCACTTTGATTCTCCTTTTTTATGGTATTACTGTATTGCAACCAAATTTCTGTGGTTAAATTTTGTTAAAAAAAACAGGGGCGGAGCCAAGATGGCGGACTAGGCAGACGCTACCTCAGATCCCTCTTACAACAAAGACTCGGAAAAACAAGTGAATCGATCACATACATAACAATCTACGAACCCTGAACAACAAACACAGATTTAGAGATGGAGAACGAACTAATACGGGGAAGCAGCGATTGTTTCCAGAGCCTGGAGCCAGCGTACCAGTCAGGTACGGCACAAGCACAGAGAGCTGCTCCACCCCCCTGAACTAACCCCGGGAGGGGGACCAGCCGGTTCCACGGGCGGCGTGGGACGCAGCCGGTAGGAGAAGTCCCGGGGAGGCAGTGACTGGTCTTGGAGCAGAAAGAGCAGCGTCCGAGCCGGGGAACCGTCCCACAGGGATTTGGACTGGACGCAGGTACGGCATAAACACGGAGAGTTGCTCCACCCCCCTGAACTAACCCCGGGAAGGGGCCCAGCCGGGTCGCGCGGGCGGCGTGGGACGCAGCCGGTAGGAGAAGTCCCCGGGAGGCAGCGACTGGTATTGGAGCGGGAAGAACAGCATCCCAGCCGGGACACTCGGTCACGGCACAAGCACGGGGAGCTGCTCTACCCATCTGAACTAACCCCGGGAGGAGGCCCAACTGGTTCTCGGGAGCGGCACGACCACGTGGCTGGAGGGACGAGAAGTCCCCGGGAGGCAGCGACTGATTTTGGAGTCGAGAGTGCACCGTCCCAGTAGGGGAGCCTTGACGCTGGGCGTGGGGCTGGAAGCGGAGGATCTGACCATGACTCCAGCGGGCCAGACCCCCTGGGGGCAATCTCCACACAGCCAGCACACATAGGCGACGCGCCCACGGGAATCTCAGATATAATAGTCATTACAAGCAAGACAAGCAACTCTGGCTATATTCTGAGGTGCTACTCTCCTATCTCTCTGTTCCCTCCCCCACCCTCCCCAGGCAGCTTCATTAACATCTGAATAGCCTGAGCCAGAGGGAGAACTCTGATAGGGATCTGACTGCATTTTTTTTTTAGCGGATTTTCTGGAAAAACTAGTTTCCCAGTGATGGCTCGGAGACAACAATCCATATCAAACCACTTAAAGAAGCAGACCATGACAGCTTCTCCAACCCCCCAAACAAAAGAATCAAAATCTTTCCCAAATGAAGATACGATCTTGGAATTGTCAGATACAGAATATAAAAAACTAATTTACAGAATGCTTAATGATATCACAAATGAAATTAGGATAACTGCAGAAAAAGCCAAGGAACACACTGATAAAACTGTTGAAGAACTCAAAAAGATTATTCAAGAACATAGTGGAAAAATTAATAAGTTGCAAGAATCCACAGAGAGACAACATGCAGAAATCCAAAAGATTAACAAAAAAATAACAGAATTAGACAACGCACTAGGAAGTCAGAGGAGCAGACTCGAGCAATTAGAATGCAGACTGGGACATCTGGAGGACCAGGGAATCAACACCAACATAGCTGAAAAAAAATCAGATAAAAGAATTAAAAAAAATGAAGAAACCCTGAGAATTATGTGGGACTCTATCAAGAAGGATAACCTGCGGGTGATTGGAGTCCCAGAACAGGGAGGGGGGACAGAAAACACAGAGAAAATAGTTGAAGAACTCCTGACAGAAAACTTCCCTGACATCATGAAAGACGAAAGGATATCTATCCAAGATGCTCATCGAACCCCATTTAAGATTGATCCAAAAAGAAAAACACCAAGACATATTATCATCAAACTCACCAAAACCAAAGATAAACAGAAAATTTTAAAAGCAGCCAGGGAGAAAAGAAAGGTTTCCTTCAAGGGAGAATTGATAAGAATATGTTCTGACTACTCAGCAGAAACCATGCAGGCAAGAAGGGAATGGGACGACATATACAGAACACTGAAGGAGAAAAACTGCCAGCCAAGGATCATATATCCAGCAAAACTCTCTCTCAAATATGAAGGCGAAATTAAGATATTTACAGACAAACACAAGTTTAGAGAATTTGCAAAAACCAAACCAAAGCTACAAGAAATACTAAAGGATATTGTTTGGTCAGAGAACCAATAATATCAGATATCAGCACAACACAAGGTCACAATACAGAACGTCCTGATATCAACTCAAATAGGGAAATCACAAAAACAAACAAATTAAGATTAATTAAAAAAAAAATACACATAACAGGGAATCATGGAAGTCAATAGGTAAAAGATCACAATAATCAAAAAGAGGGACTAAATACAGGAGGCATTGAACTGCCATATGGAGAGTGATACAAGGCAATATAGAACAATACAAGTTAGGTTTTTACTTAGAAAAATAGGGGTAAATAATAAGGTAACCACAAAAAGGTATAACAACTCTATAACTCAAGATAAAAACCAAGAAAAACGTAACGACTCAACTAACATAAAGTCAAGCACTATGAAAATGAGGATCTCACAATTTACTAAGAAAAACGCCTCAGCACAAAAAAGTATGTGGAAAAATGAAATTGTCAACAACACACATAAAAAGGCATCAAAATGACAGCACTAAAAACTTATTTATCTATAATTACCCTGAATGTAAATGGACTAAATGCACCAATAAAGAGACAGAGAGTCACAGACTGGATAAAGAAACACGATCCATCTATATGCTGCCTACAAGAGACACACCTTAGACTTAGAGACACAAACAAACTAAAACGCAAAGGATGGAAAAAAGTATATCAAGCAAACAATAAGCAAAAAAGAAGAGGAGTAGCAATATTAATTTCTGACAAAATAGACTTTAAACTTAAATCCACCACAAAGGATAAAGAAGGACACTATATAATGATAAAAGGGACAATTGATCAGGAAGACATAACCATATTAAATATTTATGCACCCAATGACAGGGCTGCAAGATACATAAATCAAATTTTAACAGAATTGAAAAGCGAGATAGATACCTCCACAATTATAGTAGGAGACTTCAACACACCACTTTCGGAGAAGGACAGGACATCCAGTAAGAAGCTCAACAGAGACACGGAAGATCTAATTACAACAATCAACCAACTTGACCTCATTGACTTATACAGAACTCTCCACCCAACTGCTGCAAAATATACTTTTTTTTCTAGTGCACATGGAACATTCTCTAGAATAGACCACATATTAGGTCATAAAACAAACCTTTGCAGAGTCCAAAACATCGAAATATTACAAAGCATCTTCTCAGACCACAAGGCAATAAAACTAGAGATCAATAACAGAAAAACTAGGGAAAAGAAATCAAATACTTGGAAAATGAACAATACCCTCCTGAAAAAAGACTGGGTTATAGAAGACATTAAGGAGGGAATAAGGAAATTCATAGAAAGCAACGAGAATGAAAATACTTCCTATCAAAACTTCTGGGACACAGCAAAAGCAGTGCTCAGAGCCCAATTTATATCAATAAATGCACACATACAAAAAGAAGAAAGAGCCAAAATCAGAGAACTGTCCCTACAACTTGAACAAATAGAAACTGAGCAACAAAAGAATCCATCAGGCACCAGAAGAAAACAAATAATAAAAATTAGAGCTGAACTAAATGAATTAGAGAACAGAAAAACAATTGAAAGAATTAACAAAGCCAAAAGCAGGTTCTTTGAAAAAATTAACAAAATTGATAAACCATTGGCTAGACTGACTAAAGAAATACAGGAAAGGAAACAAATAACCCAAATAAGAAATGAGAAGGACCACATCACAACAGAACCAAATGAAATTAAAAGAATCATTTCAGATTATTATGAAAAATTGTATTCTAACAAATTTGAAAACCTAGAAGAAATGGATGAATTCCTGGAAAAACACTACCTACCTAAACTAACACATTCAGAAGTAGAACAACTAAGTAGACCCATAACAAAAAAAGAGATTGAAACGGTAATCAAAAAACTCCCAACAAAAAAAAGCCCTGGCCCGGACGGCTTCACTGCAGAGTTCTACCAAACTTTCAGAGAAGAGTTAACACCACTACTACTAAAGGTATTCCAAAGCATAGAAAATGACGGAATACTACCCAACTCATTCTATGAAGCTACCATCTCCCTGATACCAAAACCAGGTAAAGACATTACAAAAAAAGAAAATTATAGACCTATATCCCTCATGAACATTGATGCAAAAATCCTCAACAAAATTCTAGCCAATAGAATCCAACAACACATCAAAGAAATAATTCACCCTGATCAAGTGGGATTTATACCAGGTATGCAAGGCTGGTTTAATGTCAGAAAAACCATTAATGTAATCCATCACATAAATAAAACAAAAGACAAAAACCACATGATCTTATCAATTGATGCAGAAAAGGCATTTGACAAAGTCCAACACCCATTCATGATAAAAACTCTTACCAAATAGGAATTGAAGGTAAATTCCTCAGCATAATAAAGGGCATCTATGCAAAGCCAACAGCCAATATCACTCTAAATGGAGAGAACCTGAAAGCATTTCCCTTGAGAACAGGAACCAGACAAGGATGCCCTTTATCACCGCTCTTATTCAACATTGTGCTAGAAGTCCTAGCCAGGGCAATTAGGCTAGACAAAGAAATAAAAGGTATCCGGATTGGCAAGGAAGAAGTAAAGTTATCACTATTTGCAGATGACATGATTATATACACAGAAAACCCTAAGGAATCCTCCAGAAAACTACTGAAACTAATAGAAGAGTTTGGCAGAGTCTCAGGTTATAAAATAAACATACAAAAATCACTTGGATTCCTCTACATCAACAAAAAGAACACCGAAGAGGAAATAACCAAATCAATACCATTCACAGTAGCCCCCAAGAAGATAAGATACTTAGGAATAAATCTTACCAAGGATGTAAAAGACCTATACAAAGAAAACTACAAAGCTCTACTACAAGAAATTCAAAAGGACATACTTAAGTGGAAAAACATACCCTGCTCATGGATAGGAAGACTTAACATAGTAAAAATATCTATTCTACCAAAAGCCATCTATACATTTAACGCACTTCCGATCCAAATTCCAATGTCATATTTTAAGGGGATAGAGAAACAAATCACCAATTTCATATGGAAGGGAAAGAAGCCCCGGATAAGCAAAGCACTACTGAAAAAGAAGAAGAAAGTGGGAGGCCTCACCTTACCTGACTTCAGAACCTATTATACAGCCACAGTAGTCAAAACAGCCTGGTATTGGTACAACAACAGACACATAGACCAATGGAACAGAATTGAGAACCCAGACATAGATCCATCCACGTATGAGCAGCTGATATTTGACAAAGGACCAGTGTCAATTAACTGGGGAAAAGATAGCCTTTTTAACAAAAGGTGCTGGCACAACTGGATATCCATTTGCAAAAAAATGAAACAGGACCCATACCTCACACCATGCACAAAAACTAACTCCAAGTGGATCAAAGACCTAAACATAAAGACTAAAACGATAAAGATCATGGAAGAAAAAATTGGGACAACCCTAGGAGCCCTAATACAAGGTATAAACAGAATACAAAACATTACCAAAAATGATGAAGAGAAACCCGATAACTGGGAGCTCCTAAAAATCAAACACCTATGCTCACCTAAAGACTTCTCCAAAAGAGTAAAAAGACCACCTACAGACTGGGAAAGAATATTCAGCTATGACATCTCAGACCAGCGCCTGATCTCTAAAATCTACATGATTCTGTCAAAACTCAACCACAAAAAGACAAACAACCCAATCAAGAAGTGGGCAAAGGATATGAACACACATTTCACTAAAGAAGATATTCAGGCAGCCAACAGATACATGAGAAAATGCTCTCGATCATTAGCCATTAGAGAAATGCAAATTAAAACTACCATGAGATTCCATCTCACACCAGCAAGGCTGGCATTAATCCAAAAAACACAAAATAATAAATGTTGGAGAGGCTGCGGAGAGATTGGAACTCTCATACACTGCTGGTGGGAATGTAAAATGGTACAATCACTTTGGAAATCCATCTGGCGTTATCTTAAACAGTTAGAAATAGAACTACCATACAACCCAGAAATCCCACTCCTAGGAATATACCCTAGAGATACAAGAGCCTTCATACAAACAGATATATGCACACCCATGTTTATTGCAGCTCTGTTTACAATAGCAAAAAGTTGGAAGCAACCAAGGTGTCCATCTACGGATGAATGGGTAAATAAATTGTAGTATATTCACACAATGGAATACTACGCATCGATAAAGAACAGTGACGAATCTCTGAAACATTTCATAAATGGAGGAACCTGGAAGGCATTATGCTGAGCGAAATTAGTCAGAGGCAAAAGGACAAATATTGTATAAGACCACTATTATAAGATCTTGAGAAATAGTAAACCTGAGAAGAACACATACTTTTGTGGTTACGAGGCGGGGAGGGAGGGAGGGTGGGAGAGGGTTTTTTATTGATTAATCAGTAGATAAGAACTGCTTTAGGTGAAGGGAAAGACAACACTCAATACATGGAAGGTCAGCTCAATTGGACTGGACCAAAAGCAAAGAAGTTTCTGGGGTAAAATGAATGCTTCAAAGGTCAGCGGAGCAAGTGCGGGGGTCTGGGGAACATGGTTTGCAGGGACTTCTAAGTCAATTGGCAAAATAATTCTATTATGAAATCATTCTGCATCCCACTTTGAAATGTGGAGTCTGGGGTCTTGAATGCTAACAAGCGGACATCTAAGATGCAGCAATTGGTCTCAACCCACCTGGAGCAAAGGAAAAGGAAGAACACCAAGGCCACATGACAACTAAGAGCCCGAGAGACAGAAGGGGCCACATGAACCAGAGACCAACATCATCCTGAGACCAGAAGAACTAGTTGGTGCCCGGCCACAATCGATGACTGCTCTGACAGGGAGCACAGCAGAGGACCCCTGAGGGAGCAGAAGATCAGTGGGATACAGACCCCAAATTCTCATAAAAAGACCAAACTTAATGGTCTGACTGAGACTGGAGGAATCCTGGCGGCCATGCTCCCCAGACCTTCAGTTGACACAGGACAGGAACCATCCCCGAAGACAACTCATCAGAAATGAAAGGGACTGGTTAGCGGGTGGGAGAGAGACACTGATGAAGAGTGAGCTAATGATATCAGGTGGACACTCGAGATTGTGTTGGCAACTCTTGTCTGGAGGGGGGATGGGAGGATAGAGAGAGAGGGAAGCCGGCAAAATTGTCAAGAAAGGAGAGACTGAAAGGGCTGAGTCAAGAGGGGGAGAGCAAGTGGGAGTAGGGAGTGAGATGTATGTAAACTTATATGTGACAGACTGATTGGATTTGTAAACGTTCACTTGAAGCTTAATAAAAGTTATTAAAAAAAAAAAACAACTTATTATTGTACTTTAGATGAAGGTTTACAGAGCAAACTAGCTTCTCATTAAACAATCAGTACCCATATTGTTTTGTGACATTGTTTAACAACCCCACGACATGTCAACACTCTCCCTTCTTCACCTTGGGTTCTCCATTACCAGTATTCCTGTTCCCTCCTGGCTTCTCGTCCTTGCCCCCTGGCTAGTGTGCCCATTTAGTCTTGTTTTGTTTTATGGGCCTGTATAATCTTTGACTGAAGGGTGACTCTCAGGAGTGACTTCATTACTGAAATAAAAGAGTGTCTGGGAGCCATACTCTTGGGGTTAAAAATAAAAAAAAATTTCAATAGAATTTATTTTTCAGAGAAGTTTTAGGTTTCCAGAAAAATTGTGCAGAAAATGCAGTGTTCCCATACGCCCCCTCTCCCCACTGCACACTGTTTGTTCCTCCTTCTAATGACAGCTTGCCTTCCTGTGGCATGTTTATTACAATTGATTAATATTGATACATTATTAAGTAATATTGTAACATTATTAACCAATATTGCTACATTATCACCTAATATCGATACATTGTTAACTAACATAGATACATTAATATCGCTACATTATCACCTAATATAGATACATTATTAACTAATATCAGTACATTATTGATACTGACACACTATTAACTAATATTGATACATAATATTGTTACTTTATCAACTAAGATTGATACATTATTTACTAAAGTCTGTAGTTTACATTAGGGTTCACTCTGTGTTGTACAGTCCCATAGGTTTTGACAAATGTGTCATATGTCCACCATTACAGTCTCATACAGAATTGTTCCATTGTCTTAAAAATGCTGTGCTCCACCTATTCATTCAAAGACTCCCCCTCCCCCCCACTCCCTGGGCCCCTAGCAACCACTGATAAAATCATCAATTCTTTTTTTTTTTTTTAATAATTTTTATTGTGCTTTAAGTGAAAGTTTACGAATCAAGTCAGTCTGTCACATATAAACTTATATACACGTTACTACATATTCCCATTTACTCTCCCCCTAATGAGTCAGCCCCCTCCCTCCTTCCAGTCTCTCCTTTCGTGACCGTTTTGCCAGTTTCTAACCCTCTCTACCCTCCCATCTCCCCTCCAGACAGGAGATGCCAACACAGTCTCAAGTGTCCACCTGATACAAGTAGCTCACTCTTCATCAGCATCTCTCTCCAACCCATTGTCCAGTCCTTTCCATGTCTGATGAGTTGTCTTCGGGAATGGTTCCTGTCCTGGGCCAACAGAAGATTTGGGGACCATGACCACTGGGATTCTTCTAGTCTCAGTCAGACCATTAAGTCTGGTCTTTTTATGAGAATTTGGGGTCTGCATCCCACTGTTCTGCTCCCTCAGGGGCTCTCTGTTGTGCTCCCTGTCAGGGCAGTCATCGGTTGTGGCCGGGCACCATCTAGTTCTGGTCTCAGGGTGATGTAAGTCTTTAGTTCATGTGGCCCTTTCTGTCTCTGGGGCTCATAGTTATCATGTGACTTTGGTGTTCTTCATTCTCCTTTGATCCAGGTGGTTTGAGACCCATTGATGCATCTTAGATGGCCGCTTGTTAGCATTTAAGACCCCAGACGCCACACTTCAAAGTGGGATGCAGAATGTTTTCTTAATAGAATTTATTTTGCCAATTGACTAAGAAGTCCCCTTAAGCCATAGTCCCCAAACCCGTGCCCTTGCTCCGCTTAAAATCATCAATTCTTATCACACGTACTAAACCAGTTGCCGTGGAGTCAATTGGGATTCACAGCGACCCCGTGTGTGTCAGGGTGGAACTGTGCTCCACAGGATTTTCAATTGTGATTTTTTGGAAGTAGATTGCCAGGCCTTTCTTCCAAGGCACTTCTGGGTGGACTTGAACCACCAACCTAGTGGAGCACTTAACAGTTTGTGCCACCCAGGGACTCCAGACATACATACTGCTGTTGTTGGTATGCGCTGTCGAGCCTATTCTGACTTATAGTGACCCTATAGGCCAGAGTAGAACTGCCCCATAGGGTTTCCCATGCTGTAATCTTTACAGGAAACAGATCGTCGGGGTTTTCCTTCCACAGACTGGCTGGTGGGTTCCAACCACTGACCTTTTGGTTAGCAGCCAAGTGCTTTACCACTGTGCCACCAGGGCTCCTTCACACATACTAACCAAAACCAAACCAAACCCGATGCCATCGAAGTCGATTCTGACTCATAGTGACCATATAGGACAGAGTAGAACTGTCCCACAGGGCTTCCAAGGAGTGGCTGGTGGATTTGAACTGCCAACATTTTGGTTAACAGCTGAGGTCTTAACCACTGTGCCACCAGGACTCCATTTAAATTAAAAACATGATTGCTGCTTTTCAAACAGAGAGATGGGTCACAATTTTAAAGTTGATGAGTTTCTCAAATTCTAGAAAGACCTCAATAAAATACTGTTTCTGTACTGCTGAAGGATATTTTTGTCTCGGGAAACGTGATCTAATTATTTCTTTCTTGGAATCCATCTGGTATTGCTTATGTTTGTCAGTCAAAGGAAAGAGTGTCTTCCCTGGACTAGAAGTTGGGCTCGTTCAGGAGCATCATTGCTTATGTTTTATGGTTTAGATTAAAGAATGGCCATAGGAAGCAGTCTCAATTGTACTGCTGTGGTTTGAAAACTCTGAAGTTGCTTATTGCATTCTCTCTCTCTCTTTGTTTTAACAAATGTTTCTTTTTTTTTTTTTGTCAGTCTGATAGGGAAAAAGTGCTTCCCCCCCCCCTTTTAACTATTTTTAAAATCGTGGTAAATATATATGTAATGGAGCCCTGGTAGTGCAGTGGTTAAGAGCTTGGCAGTTCGAATCCTCCAGCCACTCCTTGGAAACCCTGTGGGGCAGTTCTACTCTGTCCTGTAGGGTCACTATGAGTTGCAATCGACTCCATGGCAGTGGGTTTTATACAGGCAACAAAACATTTGCCATTTCAACATTTTTCTCTTTTTAAATTTAAGGACCACAAAGGCAATTATTGAGGGATCTATGGGTGCTGAACGAAAATGATTGTAAGGTAAACTCCCTGGGGGCTTGCCTCATTCTGTTTTAAAGGATAGATTTGCCACATTTCCTTGCAGCCTGGAGTGGCCGTGAGACTTGGTGCCGACAGATGACGTGGGATTGGATGTCTCTGAAGAGAGTTTCCCTTCTGTCAGGGATTAAGTTGTGTCTCCCCAAAATATGATTGTCTACCACTCTATCTTCTGATGTGATCTCCCTGTGTGTTGTAAGTCCTGTCACTATGGTGTTATACGGTGGATTAGCAGCAGTTACATTGATGAGGTCTACAAGATTAGGTAGTGTCTTAAGCCAATCTCTTCTGAGATATAAAAGAGAGAAGCAAGCAGAGAGATATGGGAACCTCATGCCACCAAGAAAACAGCGCCAGGAGCAGAGCATGTCCTTTGGACCTGAGGTTCCTGCGCTAACATGCTCCCAGACCAAGAGAAGATTGATGACAAGGACCTTCCTCCAGAGCTGACAGAGAGAGAAAGCCTTCCCCCAGAGCTGGTACCCTGAATTTGTACTTCCAGGCTACTGGGCTGTGAGAGAATAAACTTCTCTTTGTTGAAACCACCCACTCGTGGTATTTCTGTTATAGCAGCACTAGATCACTAAGACACCTTCCAACACGTTAGCAAAGCTAATACATGGAGACAACTCTGGCCCTTTGCCCTTCACCCTTCCCTTTTTTTCCTGCCTGGGACATGGATGTGAAACCTGTAGGCACAGCAGTCATTTTACAACTATGAGGTGGAAAGCCTCATGCCAAGGGATGATGGAAAAGGAACATAGAAGGAGCCTGTTTTGAAAACATTTTTGTTGTAAGGTAAAAAATATATATATACACACACACAGAAAATGACACAAAGCAAAGGTACATCTTAATGAGATAAGACAACATCCTTTTAACTTCCACCTGGCTTAAGAACTAGAACTTTGCCAGGTACCCCGGGGGCCCCTCTTTGTGCCAATCCCAGTCCTCACACTGTTACTTTGAAGTCTCCAATCCTAAGGAGTGCTTTTTTTTCTTTTTCCATTTTTCCTTTATGCGTGGGAGGCTTACACTCCCCCAAGTTGCAAATCGATTATTAAATTTGAAACGATCAAATACGATATTATCATCTTGAGCTGATTCAAAGTTCTCTTTTTAACAGTTGTAAGGAGCCTACTTTGGGCCATTTGTTTTTACAGGGGCTACGATCTCCCACCATGTATACAGAAGGGCTGCTGGAACTAAACCTTAGGTTCCAATTTCTTTGAGTCTTGGTTATTTTTAACACCATCTTTTGGCTATGGTGAAGAGTGCTGCAATGAACATTCATTTCATGAATACCTATTTTCGATCATTTCGTGTCTATCTTTAAGTCTCTTTTAATCACCAAGTCCCCCTCATCTTTTTCTTTGCTTATGATTTTGTCTGTTAAAGGACCTGAGAGACTCCCTCCCATTCTGGGCTTTGCTGGCTACACACTCTGCCCCCGCCTCGCCCCCCAGTTTTCCTGCAAGAGGGTCTGGAACCAGAGTTGAATCAGGCTAAATTTGATTCCTAGAAGCCTGGTTTCTAGACGATATCACTGAGCTGCTGAAACAGATCTGGACTGTGTAAGGGTGAATACAAATTGAAAAGGAAGAAAATTAATTTTCCATATGGATAGTTCTTAAAAGAGCATAATGCTCAAGGCAGATATTCTTTACTACTTAAACTAAACTATAGAAGCAACATCACGAACAATGGAAAAAAGGCTGAAGTTGTCAAGGATTTCACTTTACTTGGATCCACAATCAACACCCGTGGAAGCAGCAGTCTAGAAATCAAACGATGCATTGCATTGGGCAAATCTGCTGCAAAAGACCTCCTTAAAGTGTTAAAAAGCAAAGATGTCGTTTTGAGGACAAAGGTGTGCCTGACCCAAGTCATGGTGTTTTCAATCGCCTCATATACACACGAAAGCTGGGCAATGAATAAGGAAGACCAAAGAAGAATTGATGCTTTTGAACTGTGGTGTTGGTGAGGAATATTGAATATACCACTGAGTGCCAGAAGAATGAACAAATCTGTCTTGGAAGAATGCTTCTTAGAAGCAAGGATGATGAGACTTTGTCTCACATACTTTGGACATGTTATCAGGAGAGATCAGTCCCTGGAGAAGGACGCTGTGTTTGGTAGAGGGTCAACAAAAAAGAGAAAGACCCTCAATGAGATGGATTGACACCGTGGCTGCAACAATGGGGCTCAAGCATAGCAACGATTGTGAAGATGGTACAGACTGGGCAGTGTTTGGCTCTGTTGTACATAGGTTCACTATGAGTTGGAACCGACTCAAGGACACCTAACGACAACATTGCTTGATTTTAAGAAGGCTTCAGGGGATATTTTTAGTTTAAGGTTTAAAGATTATCTCAGGGCAATAATAGGAACTTGAAGATTAGATAGGAAACTTAGGGGGCAGGAAGAATTTGGAAAAGAAGGGTGAGAATGGTTGCACAACTTGAAGAACGTAAGCAACGTCACTGAATCATACATGTAGAAACTGTTGAGCCAAGAATAACACACATGAGAGACATGCTTCATGGTTCAATTATGTATACTTGACTCAGGAGCACACCAGGCCAAAAGCAAAGATGAGAAGGCAGGAAGGGACAGGAAAACTGTATGAATGGAAGCAGGGAAACTGGGGTGGAGAAGGGGAGAGTGTTGACACATGGCAGGGTTGGCAATCAATGTCACAAAACAATTTGTGTACTAACTGTTTAAATGAGAAACTAATTTGCTCTGTAAACCTTCACCCGAACCACAATTAAAAAAAAAAATTGTTGAATTGGTGTATGTTCTGCTGTATATATTCTCAATGACAACAGCAACAAAATTAATTATCCCTGATGCAAAAAGGGGGAGAGAGACTACCCCATCGCTTTTTCTTAGAGTATGTACGGTAGAAGCCTTGTAACCGTAAATTTTTTCTCTGCCTTCTTTGTGAAACCCTCTTGGAAAGCCAAATATGTTTCTTGCCAGTTTCATAACCCAGGAATGTTTCTTTAAGGACTTGGGAGCCGTCTCTGTAAAGTGTCACCAGTAAGGAAGACAGATCCTAGTTTCTCAGTTTCTGTTGGAGGATAGGAGCCCTGGTGGCCCAGTGGTTAGGAGCTCAGCTGCTAACCAAAAAGTCAGCAGTTTGCATCCACCAGCCACTCCTTGGAAGCCCTGTGGGGCAGTTCTGCTCTCTCTTAGAGGGTAGCTATGAGTCAGGACCAACTCGGCAGCAGTAGGTTTGGTTTCTTTGTCTTTGTTTGGTTACATAAAGGGTGCGATTCTTTTCTGTCTTTTCAGTCCCTTTAGTGGGTTGCCTGTGTTGCACCACATTCTGGTTTAATGCTTATTCAATAATAAACTGGTTTCTTTTTCTTCCACCTTTGTGGAGAGGTTTTCCGGGGTGGGAAAAGCTATTTTTTTTTTTTCTGTATTATATTTCCCCGCAAACTGCCTTCCTTTGCATTTTTAAAAATACGTACAAAATGAGTTTGTTACTTGTTTAAAGTGGCATTTGTCAGGCTTTTTTTTCTTTTGTTATTGCAGCCGAAAGCATATCTTACTGCTCGTTGTTGTTTGTTGCCATTGGTCATGGAGACCCCATGCACAGAGGAACTCATTGCCATCGAGTTGATTCTGACTCATAGTGACCCAATAGGACAGAGCAGAACTGCCCCATAGGGTTTCCAAGAAGCGGCTGGTGGATTCAAACTGTCGACATTTTGGTTAGCAGCCAAGCTCTTAACCACTGGGCCACCAAAGCTCCCCACAGCTGTATAGTACTCCATTGTTACGGATGCAGCATGGTTGAAATGACCATATCCATAGCCATTTCAACTGTTTCCAGTTTTTCTATTACACATCACGCTGCAATGGAGAGGCCTGTTCACACGGAGTTTCCTGTTTCTGTCAGGGAGTCTTTAAAGCAGAATCCTAGCTGTGGAACCGTCGGGTCAAAGGGTAAATTTGCTAGATCTTGCCCAGATCTCCTCCGGGTCAAAGGGTAAATTTGCTACTTCTTGCCCAGATCTCCTCCGGGTCAAAGGGTAAATTTGCCAGATCTTCTCCAGGGTGGTTTTTACCTTCCCTCGTTCCAGCAGCAAGGTGTGGGAGGCCCTGTTTCCCAACGCCCTCATCAGCAGAGCATTGTCAGACATTTGGCTGTTTGCTTATCTGATGGATGATATTATGGGTTGTATTGTGTCCCTCAAAAATGTGTATCAATTTGGCTAGGCCTTGATTCCCCATATTGTATGACTGACTACCATTTTGTCATCTGATGGGATTTTCTTCTGTGTTGTAAATCCTACCTCTATGATGTTAATGAGGCAGAATTAGAGCAGTTATGTCAATGAGGCAGGACTCACTCTACAAGATTAGATTGTATCTTCAGTCAATCTTTTTGAGATATAAAAGAGAGAAGTGAGCAGAGAGGGAAGGACCTCATACCACCAAGAAAGCAGCACCAGGAGCAGGGCGCGTCCTTTGGACCCAGGGTTCCTTCACTGAGGAAATCCTAGACCAGGGGAATATTGATGACAAGAACTTTCCCCTACAACTGACAGAGAGAGAAAGTCTCCCCCTACAGCCAGCACTCTGAATCTGGACTTCTAACCTCCTCAACTGCGAGAGAATAAATTTCTCTGTTAAAGCCATCCTCTTGGGGTATTTCTGTTATAGTAGCACTAGGTAACTAAGAGAGATGAGAAATGAGATCGCCTGTGGTTTGAATCTGCGTTTCTTTTATTACGAATGAGATTGAGCATATTTTCATATACTTTGGGTTATGAGTTGGAATCAACTCGACGATTTTGGGTTAGGGTTTATTTGCATTTTCTTTTATATCGACTCTCTTTTTATCTCTTGCCCACATTCAGTAGGTTTCTTCATCTTTTTTTTTTTTTTTTTTCTCTCAGCTTTTAGAAGCTTTTAGGGATATTAACCAACTGTCTGTTAGTTTGTCATACTGGGGTGACTTGTGTGTTGCTGTGAGGTTGGAAGCTGTGCCCCTGGTATTTCAAACACCAGCTGGGTCACACAGGGTGAACAGGGTTCAGCAGAGCTTCCAGACTAAGAGAGACTAGGAAGAAAGGCCTGGTCATCTACTTCCAAAAATCAGCCAGTGAAAACCTTACAGATCACAGCAGAACATCATTCAATACAGCGTTGGAAGATGCAACATACCAACGATCATGAAGACGGCCAGGCAACATTTCCATCTGTTATACATAAGACCACCTTGAGTCGGGGTCAACTTGACAGCAGCTAATACCAACAAGCCTTTGTGATATAAGTTGCAAATATTTTTGTAATTTTGTCATCTGTAATTTAGTTGGTGTATTTTTTTTTTTTTCTCTTCTTTTCTTGAACATGCAAAAGGTTTTGTTTTTATTTGGGCAATGTTTTCAGTATTGTCTTTTGTTGCTTCTGGATTTTGATGAATAGTGTGAAAAACGTACCCAACTTCCATCTTATAAAGGTACTCAGCAGCGTTTTCTTCTATTATTTGTGTGGTTTATTTTTTTTTATTTAGATCTCTGATACATTTAGAGTTGAACCTGTTATTCAGCGTGAGGAATAGGCTCAAGACTTTCTGTTCTTTTTTTTTTTTTTTTTTTAACATGGTTGGCTATCTAGTTGTTGCAACACCACTAAATTAAAAAGTACCTCTTTCTCTCCACTGATTTATGATCATATAATACATTTCCAAAAGTGATTGTTTCTGTTTTTGGATTTTCTGACTCTTTCCACTGATCTGTGTTTATTCATGCACCAGTAACATGTACAATGTTTCTGCATGTCTTTTTCTTCTTCAGTTTTCTCCCCCATCTTTGCTTGTTGTCCTTCCAAATGAACTTTATAATCAACTTGTCTAACTCTAGAAAAATCTCTAATGACATTTTAAAAACGGGAGCGAGATAAATTTGTAAACTAACTCAGGGGCAGTTGACCTCCTTAGGAAGTTGGCAACGTCTTTGTTTCTATCCTTGGAATTCACTCGCCATCTGGTGGCCACTATGCAAAACAGCAGTTTTTCTCGAACTAAAAAAAAAAAAAAAACTTGAAAAAAATGGAATACTGCCGCACGATTAATTACCATACAACTTAGCCTTTTTTTTTTTTTAGCCTTAGCAATAAATATTGATTACTTTCCACAGTTTTTATGTGTTACGTCTTTGTGAGCAGCTTAGCTGGGTGGTTCTGGCTTGAAGTCTCTACTGAGGGCGCAGTGCAGACATTGGCCAGTGCTGCAGTCATCAGATGGCTTGACTGGAGCGGGAGGTCGTCTTCCTCACACGCCAGGAAGAGGGTGCCGGCTTTGGCGGGAGGCCTCAGTTCCTCGTCATTTGGCCCTCTCCGTCACATCCTCATGACACGATGGCAGGTTGGTTTCCCCCGGAGTGAGTGACTTAAAAGAGAGCAAGGTGGAAGCTGCAATGTTAGATGATTTTAGGCTTAGAGAAAAGATGCAAAGACAGTACAGAGTTTTCGTGTATCTCTCACCTTGCTCCCCCTAGTGTTAAAACCATGGTACAACGATCAAAGCCGGGAAATTAACAACGGTACCCTGGCGCCCTGGTTAAGCGCTCGGCTGCTAATAAAAAAGTCGGCAGTTGGAACCCACCAGCTGCTCAGCGGGAGAAAAAGCCCTTAAAGATTTACAGCCTAGGAAGCCCGATGGGGCTTTTACTCTGTCCTAGAGGGTTGCTATGAGTCGGAATTGACTCCAAGGCAATTTTTTTTTTAAACCATATTATTGAAGGGGCCCTGGTGGTGCAGTGGTTAAGCCCTGGGCATTAATTGAAACGTCGGCGGTTAGAACCCACCACTGGCTTAGCGGGAGAAAAGACCTTGAAGATTTACAGCCTAGGAAACCCTATGGAGCAGTTCTGCTCTGTCCTGTAGGGTCCTTCGGAGTAAGAACCGCCTTGATGGCACACACAACGACATGATTAACTAAACTACCAAACTTCTTTAGTTTTTACCAGTTTTTCTACAACGGTATGATTAGCTAAACTATCAACCTTCTTTGTTATTATTATTTTACCAGTTTTTC
The DNA here is from genome assembly GCF_030014295.1 of Loxodonta africana. Taxonomy (NCBI): domain Eukaryota; kingdom Metazoa; phylum Chordata; class Mammalia; order Proboscidea; family Elephantidae; genus Loxodonta; species Loxodonta africana. The sequence goes on along the minus strand of NC_087352.1, from coordinate 5,035,777 downwards.
TACTCATGTCCTTTTTCTGTTCCAGGATTCTATACAGAATCCCAGATTGCATTTAGTTGTTACATTTCCTTAGCTTCCTTTGGTCTGTAACAGTTCCTCAGCCTTCCCTTGTTGTTCGTGACCTTGATACTGATCAGTTATTTTGCAGGCTGCCCCTCAATTTGGGTTTGTCTGACGTTTTTGTCACGATTGGAAGGAAGTTATACGTTTTTCTGCCAAGAATACCACTGAAAGGATGGTGTGTCCTTCTCAGTGGATCATAACACTCGAGTATCTCAATTGGAACCTGAACAAATTCAGAAGCAAATTGGTCACGCCCACCACCACCGCAGCCCTACATAATCTAGAGTGCCTGCATTTTGTGAATGGACACCACAGCCCACCTGAGCCCCAGGCTAGGAAACGGGGCGCCATCCTAGGCTCCTCCCACTTCCCGAATAGTAGTCAAGACCTTTTGATTATCTTCTGTCACCTCCCATTACTGTGATTTGAACATTTTTCATCTCTATCTTGTCTTATTGCAGTAGGCTCCGCATCAGTCAGGATCCCATCAGGAGGCCAAAAGCACACCAATTGTTTTAACATAGAATTTAATATAAGGATGGCCAACTCGATGAGGCTGGCGCAGGACGAGATAGTGTTTTGCTCCATTGTACATAGGGGTTGCTATGAGTTGGAACTGACTCTACAGCACCTGACAACAGCAACAACTTGGTATAGAGGTTGTTAGTGGTTCAGTGGTACAATTCTCATCTTTCATGTGGAAGACCCGGGTTTGACTCCCAGACAACGCAGCTCATGCATAGCCACCACCCATCCATCAGTGGAGGCTTGCATGTTGCTGTGATGCTGAACAGATTTCCGTAGAACTTCCAGGCTGAGATGAACTAGGAAGAAAGGTCTGGCAATCCACATATGAAAATCAGCCAGTGACAACCCTACGAATCACAATGGTCTGATCCATAACTGATCATGGGGATGGTGCAGGACCAGGCAGCGTTTTGTTCTGCCGCACATGGGGTCACCCTTAGCTGAGGTCCAACTTAACAGCAGCCAGCAGCAACAATCCAAACTGCAGAGGTAGAACACTCTAGACTCGAGGGCTGTATACAAGGCTGATTCCTTTTTCCACAGTTGGGAGTAGACCTGGAACTAGAACCTTCCTTGTATCCATCAGAAAGTGTGTGCTGCCTGCGCTGGATGCCTCCCCGAGCCTGGCCCCGGTTCCTATGAACCACATTCTTAGAAGCAGCTGGCCGAAACCTGAAAGTCATCTGCTGCAGAAGTTGGAAGTTGAGGACCCACAGGCCCACACTGTGTTTTAAAAAACTTCACTTAGCTTCCACATATCTAAATTGGGGGTTTTCACGTAAAATCTGCATTTTTGTCTTCTCTTGAAAAATCACAAGAGTTGATGACACTGGGCCCACCTTCCCCTCTGGTGAAAATGGATTGAGCTGAGTAGTGATCATGCCCTGAGCTTTTCAGTTTGCCTCAGTCCCCACCCATCCTCATTGCCCTCCACTTGGCTATCTTGATTCATTTCCTTTATCTGTCTTTCCTCTTTAGGCATATGATTTTTTTCACTTTTTTTTTAATTGTTCTAAAATGTACATTACATAAAATGCTACCAGTTTAGCCTTTTTAAAGTATACAATTCAGTGGCAGTAAGTACATCTACAATGTTGTACCAACATTATCACCACCTAGTTACAGAACTTTTTCATCATCCTAAACAGAAACCCTGCATGGAGAAAAGATTGAAGTTGTTAAGGATTTCATTTTACTTGGATCCACAATCAACACCCATGGAAGCAGCAGTCAAGAAGTCAAACGATGCATTGCACTGGGCAAATCTGCCGCAAAAGACCTGTTTAAAGTGTTAAAAAGCAGATGTCACCTTGAAGACTAAGGTGCACCTGACGCAAGCCATGGTGTTTTCAGTCACCTCATATACACGCGAAAGCTGGACAGTGAATAAGGAAGACAGAAGAAGAATTGATGCCTTTGAATTACAGTGTTGGCAAAGAATGTCGAATATACCATGAACTGCCAAAAGAACGAACGAATCTGTCTTGGAAGAAGTACAACCAGAATGCTCCTTAGAAGCAAGGATGGCGAGACTACACCTCACGTACTTTGGACATGTTATCAGGAGGGATCAGTCGCTGGAGAGGGACATCATGCTTGGTAAAGTAGAGGCTCAGTGAAAAAGAGGAAGACCCTCAATGAGATGCATTGACACAGTGGCTGCAACAGTGGGCTCAAGCATGACCACGATTGTGAGGCGCAGGACCGGGCAGTGTTTTGTTCTGTTGTACACAGGTCACTATGAGTCAGAATGAACTTGACGGCACCTAACAACAACAAATGGAAACCCTGTACTCATTAAGCAGACATTCCCCATTTCAACCTCCTTCCCCCAGCCCCTGGAAAAAACACTTACCTGCTTTCTGTCTTTATGGATTAGAAATTTTTAACCTCTGCTCCAGATAAACTCAAATTGGTTTGTAAACCAATATATGTAGCGTGATTTTATTTTGGTTAAAATGCTTCTGTATATCTCTCTATGTATAACACACTGTCCAGCACAAGTTGCCATCCAGTCAGTTCCAACTCATGGCAACCCCATGTGTGTCAGAGTAGAACTGTGCTCCACAGGGTTTTCAATGGCTTGAGTTTTCAGAAGTAGATTGCCAGGCTTTTCTTCTGAGGTACCTCTGGGTCGACTCAAACTGCCAGCCTTTAGGTTAGCAGCTGAGTGCATGAACGATTTACACCACCCAGGGACTCCATAGACGGGTAGAAAAACATAGCTGAAAAAAATCTCAAATTTTAAGCAGGGTGACCTCTAAGCGTTGAGATCAGAAAACTTTCATTTCTTGTTTCACATATTTAAAAATAAAGGGATGAGAGGGTGGATAATTTTTATTTTTGTGTATTGCCACCCCCCCTTCTCTCTATAAAAAGGAAGAAATACAGAAAACATCTGGGACTGTCTAAGCTATAAATAGTGGAGCCTGCCCTACATATGGTCTGTATATAAGTGAGATAACCAAATAAATCCCTTACTGTTTAAAATATTTTTGATTCAAGTTTCTACTGTTGTTTGTGTCCTAAACGATATTCTTTATAACAACTTTAACTAGCTAACCAATTGTCAACAAGTTGACCCTGATTCATGATGACCCCATTAGGGAATGCAGAAGGAAGAGAAATATGAGATCACAAAATTTCAGTTTATTTAATTTTCCTTGACCAAATCCAGTCTTACAAGAACCAAAAACATAAGAACGTTGTCTATTATTTTGAAGTGCATGTATGTAAAGCATCAACAAATACAGGATATCAGGGTGAAAGCAACAGACACTAATATCATAACCTGCCAATGAATATTGCTCCTAGTAAAACACGCCTAAATGTGATACATTTAATTAAGCGCTGCTGAAATTTCATGCCATGTATAATGGTTCACGGAAACCCTGGTGGCGTAGTGGTTAAGTGCTACGGCTGCCAACCAGAAGGTTGGCAGTTTGAATCCACCAGGTGCTCCCTGGAGTCTCTGTACTGTACGGTCCTATAGGGTCGCTATGAGTCAGGATCGACTCGGCGGCCACAGATTTGGTTTGGTTTTTATAACGGGTCACATTTTGATAGGATAAACAGAAGTGCATCATTTTATACTTTCACAATGGAGCCTACCTTGTTAAGCCCTCGAAGAGTTTCCATGTTTCATGGATTTCAATGTTGTTAACGGATAATGTGCCATTTCTGAGGCCATGGCCATGACATCATTTTATGTTACATACTCTACAAATGTGGGATTTAGAGTGCTTTCATGTGTTTGTTGTTGTTGTTAGTTGCCATTGAACCAGCTCCGACTCACGGCAACTGTATGGATAACAACAAAGCGTTGCCCGGTCCATGATCTTTGATATGTTTGAGCCCATCGCTCAGGCTATTGTGTCAGTCTATCTCATTGAGGAATTCCCCCATTTTCAATGACCTACTTTACCAAACATTATGTCCTTTTCTAGTGACTAGCCCTTCCTGATGTTTCTGTCAGTTTGTCACACTGTGGGGGCTTGCCTGTTGCTGTGATGCTGAAAGCTTTGCTATTGGTATTCAAATACCAGCAGGGTCACCCATGGTGCACACGTTTCAGCTGAGCTTCCAGACTAAGACAGACTAGGAAGAAGCACCCGGCAGTCTACTTCTGAAAAGCATTAGCCAGTGAAAACCTTACAAATAGCAGCGGAACGCTGTTTGATATAGTGACTGATGGAAGATGAGCCCCTCAGGTTGGAAGGCACTCCAAAGATGACTGGGGAAGAGCTACCTCCTTAAAGTGGAGTTGACCTTAATGACGTGGATGGAGTCAAGCTTTTGGGACCTTCATTTGCTGATGTGGCATGACTAAGAATGAGAAGAAACAGCTGCAAACATCCATTAATAACCAGAAGCTGCAATGTACGAAGTATGAATCTAGGAAAACTGGAAATCATCAAGATATCCTAGGCATTAGTGAGCTGAAATGGACTGGTATTGGCCATTTTGAATCAGATAACCATATGATCTACTATGCCGGGAGTGACAACTTGAAGAGGAATGGTGTTGCATTCATTATCAAAAAGAACATTTCAAGATCTATCCTGTAGTACAACTCTGTCAGTGATAGGATAATATCCATATGCCTACAAGGAAGACCAATTAATACGACTGTTATTCAAATTTACGCACCAACCACTAACACCAAAGATGAAGAAATTGAAGAATTTTTACCAATTTCTACAGTCTGAAATTGATCAAACATGCAAAATGGATGCACCGATAATTACTGGTGACTGGAATTCGAAAGTTGGAAATAAAGAAGAAGGACTGGTAGTTGCAAAATACAGCCTTGCTGATAGAAACGATGCCAGAAATTGAATGGCAGAGTTTTGTAAGACCGATGACTTCTTCATTGCAAATACCTTTTTTCAACAACAGAAATGGTGACTATACACATGGACCCCACCAGATGGAATGCACATGAATTAAATCGGCTACATCTATGGAAAGATTCGATGGAAAAGCTCAATATCATTAGTCAGAACAAGGCCAGGGGCTGACTGTGGAACAGACTGTCAGTTGCTCACATGCAAGTTCAAGTTGAAACTGAAGAAAACTACAAGCCCATGAGAGCTAAAGTATGACCTTGAGTATATCCCATCTGAATTTAGAGACCATCTCAAGAATAGATTTGACACGTTGAAGACTAATGACTGATGATGAGATGAGTTGTGGAATGACATCAAGGGCATCATAGATGAAGAAAACAAGATGTCATTAAAAAGACAGGAAAGAAAGACAAGACCAAAATGGACGCCAGAAGAGACTCCGAAACTTGCTCTTGAACATTGAGTAGCTGAAGTGAAAGGAAGAAATGATGAAGTAATAAGAGCTGAACAGAAAATCTCAAAGGGCGGCTCCAGAAGACAAAGCAAAATATTATGACATGTGCAAAGACCTGGAGATAAAAAACCAAAAGGGAAGAACACACTCAGCATTTCTCAAGCTGAAAGTGCTGAAGAAAAAATTCAAGCCTCAAGGTGCAATACTGAAGGAAAAATATCAAATGACTCAGAAAGCATCAAAAGGAGATGGAATAATAGAGTCACTACACCAAAAAGATTTGGTCGACGTGCGAACATTTCAGGAGGTAACATATGCTCAGGAACTGATGGTACTGAAGGAAGAAGTCCAAGCTGCACTGAAGGCATTGGCAAAAAACAGGGCTCCAAGAATTGACGGAATATCAATTGAGATGTTTCAATGAACGGGTGTAGCACTGGAAGTAGTCTATGCCAAGAAATTTGGAAGACAGCTACCTGGCCAACCGAATGGAAAAGATCTATGTGTATGCCTATTCCCAAGAAAGGTGATCCCACTGAATGTGGAAATTATTGAACAATATTATTAAATCACACACAAGTAAAATTTTGCCGAAGATCATTCTAAAGTGGCTGCAGCAGTTTATCAACAGGGAACTGCCAGAAATTCAAGCCAGATTTAGAAGAGGAAGCAGAACCAGGGATATTATAGCTGATGTCAAATGGGTCCTGGCTGAAAGCGGTGAATACCAGAAAGATGTTTACCTGTGTTTTATTGACTATGCAAAGGCATTCAACTATGTGGATCATAACAAATTATGGATAACATTGTGAAGAATGGGAATTCCAGAACACTTAATTGTGCTCATGAGGCACATTTACATAGATCAAGAGGCAGTCATTTGAACAGAACAAGGGTATACTGCGTGGTTTAAAGTCAGCAAAAGTGTGCATCAGGGTTGTATAGTTTCACCATACCTATTTAATCTGTATGCTGAGCAAATAATCTGAGAAGCTAGACAATATGAAGAAGAAAGGGGCATCAGGATTGGAGGAAGACTCATTAACAACCTGCCTCATGCAGAGGACACAACCTTGCTTGCTGAAAGTGAAGAGGACTTGAAGCACTTACTGATGAAGATCAAAGACCACAGCCTTCAGTATAGATTGCACCTCAACATAAAGAAAACAAAAATCCTCACAACTGGATCACTAAGCAACATCATGATAAACGGAGAAAAGATTGAAGTTGTCAGGTGTCTTAGGCTGAGTTCTCTAGAGAAGCAAAACCAGTAAAACATATAAATATATATATATATATAGAGAGAGAGAGGGACGTTTGTATCAAGGAAATGGCTCAAGCGATTGTAGAGGCTGGAATGTCTCAAGTCTGTGGATCAGTATAGAGGCTTCTCCTGATTCACGTAGCTGTAGGGGCTGGCTAACCCAACATCGGCAGGTGGGAGAGCAGGGCTCGTGCTCGCAGGCTGTGAAGATCGATGAATCCCAAGACTGGTGGATAAGCTGCTAGCTCAAGTCCCAAGGACCGGAGGTCAGGCAAACAGGAGGCAGCTGCAGGATCCAGAGAGGGCAAAAGCCAGAACGTCCACTTGTATTTGGATGCAGGCCACGAGCCCAAGGAAATTCCCTTTCAACTGGTTGGCTACTCATAGCAGATTCCATCATGGGAGTGATCACATATAAACACTGAGAATCATGGCCCAGCCAAGCTGACACACAACCTTAACCATCACATCAGGGATTTCATTTTACTTGAATCTACAATCAAAACCCACGGAAGCAGCAGTCAAGAAATCAAAAGACGTATTGCGTTGGGCAAATCTGCTGCAAAAGACCTCTTTAAGGTGTTAAAAATCAAAGATGTCATCTTGAAGCCTAAGGTGAGCCTGACCCAAGCCATGGTGTTTTCAATCGCCTCCTATGCATGGGAAAGCTACAAAGAATAAGAAAAATGGAAGAATTGGCACCTTTGAATTGTGGTGTTGGCAAAGAATATTGAATATACTATGGACTGGCAAAAGAATGAACAAATCTATCTTGGAAGAAGTACAACCAGAATGCTCCTTAGAAGCAAGGTTGGTGAGACTACGTCTCACATACTCTGGACATGTTATCAGGAGGGATCAGTCCCTGGAGAAGGACATCATGCCTGGTAAAGTGGAGCGTCGGTGAAAAAGAGGAAGATCCTCAACGAGATGGATTGACACAGTGGCAGCAACGATGGGCTCAAGCATAACAACGATTGTGAGGATGGCACAGGACCTGGTAGCATTTCGTTCTGTTATACATAGGGTCACTAAGAGTCAGAACCGACTTGATGGCACCTAACAACAACAGTGTTTCACGATGTGTTCAAAGTAAGCAAGATGAAGTCTCGCCATCTTTGCTTCTAAGGAGCATTCTGGTTGTGTTTCTTCTAAGACAGGTTTGTTTTTCTTCTGGAAGTCCGTGGTATAGTCGATATTCTTTACCAACATCACAATTCAAATGCATCAATTCTTTTTCTGTCTTCCTTTTTCATTGTCGACTTTTCACACCCCTATGAGGTGATTAAAAAGTCCATGGCTTGGGTCAGGTGCATTTTAGCCGTCAAAGTAACATCTTTGTTCTTTGGAACTTTAAAGAGGTCTTTTGTAGATTTGCCCAATAAAACACATCGTCTTTTACATGTGATACTCCCAAAACACAGAGCCATATTCATATATGGATGTGTAGCGATATTCCAGATGTATGTTACAAAGAACAAAATCATAACTGGTGACAGTTGCACAACAGTGAACATAATTAATGTCACTGAATTGCACACTCAAAAATGGTTAAAATGGCTAATTTTTTGTTATATTTTACAACACTAAAATTTTTTTTAAACAAACAAAATTTTCCAAATTGAAATAGAAACAAAATACTAATTCACAAGAGTTTGGGTCACAATATTATTGTTTTTTCTCTGTCAGTTTAAAACCTTATCTAATTTTTGCATGTAAGATCCCTTACTCAAAACAGAAAGTTTAACGTGGCTCAAGTAAACCAATATGGGAAAAGTCTGTGGTATTTGGATCAGTGTGGTAGGCAGAATAATAGCCCCCTAAAGATGTGAAGGAGCCCTGGTGGTGCAGTGCTTAAGAGCCTGGCTGCTAAACAAACGGTCGGCAGTTTGAATCTACCAGCCACTCCTTGGAAACCCTATCGGGCAGTTCTACCCTGTCCTATAGGGTTGCTATGAGTTGGAATAGACCTGAGGGCAATGGGTTTGGTTTTTCAAAGATGTGAAAAGGAGCCTGCCCTAAGAAACCCAAACTCCATTTTCTGAAGCCTTGGAAAGCATCGGCATCCCTGTTCTTCCAGCCTCTGCTTAAAGATTGTTGTTAGGCGCCACCGAGTCATCTCCAACTCCTAGCGAGCCTATGTACAACAGAACTGAACACTGCTGAGTCCTGCGCCATCCTCACAATCCTTGTCATGCTTGAGCCCACTGTTGCAGCCACTATTTTAATCCATCTTCTTGAGGGTCTTCTTCTTTTTCAGTGACCCTCTGCTTTACCAAGCATGATGTCCTTCTCCAGGGACTGATTCCTCCTGATAACATGTTCAAAGTGGGTGAGAAAGTCTCACCATCCTTGCCTCTAAGGAGCATTCTGGCTGTGCTTCTTCCAAGACAGATTTGTTCGTTCTTCTGGCAATCCATGGCATGTTCAATATTCTTTGACCACACCATAATTCAAAGGCATCAATTCTTCTTCTGTCTTCCTTATTCACTGTCTGGCTTTCACATGCATATGAGGTGATTGAAAATACCACGACTTGGGTCAGGCGCACCTTAGTCCTCAAAGTGACATCTTTGCTTTTTAACACTGCAAAGAGGTCTTTTGCAGCAGATTTGCCCAATGCAACGCATCGTTGGACAGATGGGCAGTGATTGTGGATCCAAGTAAAATGAAACCCTTGACAACTCCAATCTTTTCTCTGTTTGAATTTCTGTTTTCTTTATGTTGAGGTGTAACCCATACTGAAGGCCATAGTACTTGATCTTCATGAGTGTTTCAAGTTCTCTCTGTTTTCTGTAAGCAAGGTTGTGTCATCTGCATATCCCAGGTTATTAATGAGTCTTCCTCCAATCCTGATGCAGCATTCTTCATATAGGCCAGTGTTTCGGATTGCTTGCTCAGCATAAAGGTTGAATAAGTACGGTGAAAGCATACAGCCCCATTTACCCTAGCACCAGCAATTTCATGTCCCTGTTCTTATGGTCAAGATGACAGAAGTCAGAATCTTCTTCCTCATCATCAGCTTTTTAAAAAATTGCAGTGAAAACACACACACCATTCGTTAGCACGACTTTCACACTTACATTTGAATGACATTGATTTTTATGTTGTGCCACCATGATCGCTATCTTTTTCCAAAATATTCCACCACCATTAACATAAACTCAATGCCCCCTAAACAAAATGTCCTTCTTTGCCCTTACCTCCCATTCCTGGTAACCATTAGTGTCTTGGGTTTCTATATTTTTGCTTATTTCATGTTGCAACTGACTTATTTTGCTTAGCATAATGTTTTCAAGAACTTCATTTCTCTTTATGGCTGCATAATATTCCATTGTATGTATGTACCACATTTTGTTTATAACATCAGCTTTTGAATCGGAAATAAACTTCCTATCATTCTTGCAAAATAATATCCTTAGTGGAATATTTTACATAGACTGTATAACCCAATTCGTCTATTTTGTCCAGGAAAGCTGTGACCTTGTCCAAAGACCAACTTTACTTTGTACGATCCTATTTTGGTAGTTCCTGTAACAGAAACAAGCACGGCTACAGTCAAAGATCAAAGATGGCTCTACCATATTCAGTCTGGCAGAAGTCAGCCATCCTTATCATACCAGCAGCACAATACAAGCTGGCCACACAGGCAGCTGCTGAAAGAGCCCTGTCTACACGCATCGTACTGCAAATGAATGGTGCTTCTGTCGATATCCATGGGCAGCGTCACAGAGTTCTGAGATACATGCTTGTGGCTGTCCGGGCATGGCCCTCACTGTTCACAGCATTGACACAAGGGGTGAGGATCAGTTTATAACCTTTGACAATGTCTGCTCATTATCTCTTCCACTTAGATCACCTTGTCTGAAGCTGAGCATCTGCCAAACATTCCACTTCTGAGATCTGGGACTTGTGCACGTAAGGGATGTCTTTCCTTCTTTGCGTTTTAAAACGATATTGAATCAAGAGAAAGAAAGAGGGCGACACACTCACAGTGAGTCTCCCTTGCTGCTGGATGTGGGGGTGCATTGCCATTCTTAGCTACTGCACAGTAGTCGTGGGTGCAGCCCACGTCCTCTGCCGTGTCCATGTTGTTGTTGTTAGTTTCCATCAAGTTGACTCCAGCTCGTGGCAACCTTACGCGTAACACAATGAAACGTTGCCCGGTCCTGTACCATTCTTCACGATCGTTGGTGTGTTTGAGTCCACTGTCGCAGCTATTGTGTTTCCCTCATTTTGCTGACCCTCTACTTTACCAAACATGATGTCTTTTTCTGTTTATTTAAATTATTGCACTTTTGATGAAGGTTTACAGGACGAACTAGCTTCTCGTTAAAGTTAGGACGCACGTTGTTTTATAACATCAGCTACCAACCCCATGCCTTCTCAACCTTGAGTTCCCTATCACCAGCTTTCCTGTCCCCTTCTGCCTTCTAGTCCTTGCCCCAGGGCTGGTGTGCCCCTTTAGTCTCGTTTTGTGTTCTGAACCTGTCTAATCTTTGGCTGCAGGGTGAACCTCAGGAGTGACTTCATTACTGACTGAAAGGGAGTCTGGTGGCCATATTCTCGGCGTTTCTCCAGTCTCTCAGGCCCAGTTAGTCTGGTCTTTTTTTTTTATTTTTGTGAGTTACAATTTTGTTCTACATTTTTCTCCAGCTCTGTCCAGGACCCTCTATTGTGATCCCTGTCAGGGTGGTCAGTGGTGGTGGCCGGGCATCATCGTGTTGTGCTGGACTCAGTCTGCTGGGGGCTGTGGTAGTTGTGGTCCATTAGTCCTTTGCACTAATCTTTCCCTTGTGTCTTTAGTTTTCTTCATTCTTCTTTCTTCCTGAAAGGGTGAGATGACTGGAGTATCTTAGACGGCTGCTCACAGGCTTTTAAGACCCCAGACGCTACTCACCAAGTAGAATATTGAACATTTTCTTTATAAACTATGTTATGCCAATTAAACTAGATGTTCCTCAAGACCATGGTCCCCACAGCTTTCAGCCCAGTAGTTCAGTCCCTCAGGGAGTTTGGAAGTATCTATGGAGCTTCCATGACCTTGCCTTGTACAAGTTGTGCTGGCTTCCCCAGTGTTGTGTAGTGTCTTACCGTTCACCAAAGTTACCACTTTTCTATTGTCTATTTAGTGTTTTTCCATCCCCACCCCTCCCCTCCCTCGTGACCATCAAAGATGGTTTCTTTTTATGTGTAAACTTTTTCATAAGTTTTTATGGTAGTGGTCTCACACAATATTTGACCTCTTGTGCATGACTTATTTCACGCAGCGTAATGCCCTCCAGATTCATTTATGTTGTGAGATGCTTCAAAGATTCCTCGTTGTTCTTTATCTCTGTGTAGTACTCCATTGTGTGTATGTACCATAGTTTGTTTATCCACCCATCTGTCGATGGGCATCTAGGTTGTTTCCATCTTTTTGCTATTGTGAACAATGCTGCAATGAACACGGGTGTACATATGTCTATTCTTGTGATGGCTCTTATTTCTCTAGAATATATTCGGGATTGTTGGATGATATGGTATTTCTATTTCTGGCTTTCTAAGGAAGCACCGTATCATTTTCCAAAACGGTTGTACCATTTTGCATTCCCTTCAGCACTGCGTAAGAGTTCTAATCTCTCTGCAGCCTCTCCAACATTCGTTAATTTCTGTTTTTTTTTTTTTTTTGATTCATGCCAGTAATGCTGGGGTGAGATGGTACCTTATTGTAGTTCTATTTGCATTTCTCTAATGGCTAGTGATCTCGAGCATTTCCTCATGTGTCTGTTAGCCACCTGAATGTCTTCTTTGGTGAAGTGTCTGTTCATTTCCTTTGGCCATTTTTTAATTGGATTATTTGTCTTTTAGTTTTAGAGTAGAGTTTAGACCTTTAAGGGATTTGTTATAGCCAAGATTTTTTTTTCCAGTCCGTAGCTCCTCTTTTTATTCTTTTGAAGTCTTTTGATGAGCATAAGTGTTTACTTTTTAGAAGATCCTAGTTATCAACTTACGTTCTGGAGTTTGTGTGTCATCAGTTATAGCTTGTATCCAGTTAATTCTGAGTATTAGGGCCTCTAGCGTTGATCCTATCTTTTATTCTATGATCTTTATAGTTTTTGGTTTTATATTTAGGTCTTTTATCCATTTTGAATTTGTTTTTGTGTATGGTGTGAGGTATGGGTCCTGTTTCATTTTTCTGCTGATGGAAATCCACCTTTGTCAGCACCATTTGTTAAAAAGACCGTCTTTTCCCCATTTGATGGACTGAAGATCAGGTGACCGTAGGTGGTTGGATTTACATCTGGGTTCTCAATTCTGTTCCATTGGTCAATGTGTCTGTCATTGCACCAGTACCAGGCTGTTTTGACTACCGTAGCTGTACAGTAGGTTCTGAGGTCAGGTAGTACGAGTCCTCCTACTTTCATCTTCTTACAGTAGTGCTTTACTTATTTGGGGCCTCTTCCCTTTCATATAAAGTTAATGATTGGCTTTCCCACCTCTTTAAAGAATGTTGTTGGTATTTGGATCAGGATTGCATTGTATTTGTAAATTGCTTTGGGTAGAATTGTCATTTTCACAATGTTGAGTCTACCTACTCATGAGCATGGTATGTTTTTCCATTTATGTAGATCTCTTTTGGTTTCTTGGAGTAGTATTTTATAGTTTTCTTTGTGTAGGTCTTTTACATTCCTGGTTAGATTTATTCTTAAGTTTTTTTTTTTTTAGTGGCTATTATAAATGGTATTGTTTTCCCGATTTCCTTTCCATGGTTCTCTTTATTGGTGTGTAGGAATTTTTGTATGTTTATATTGGATCCTGCTACTCTGCTGAATCTATTAGTTCCAGTAGTTGTCTCGTGGAGTCTTCTGGGTTTTCTATGTGTAGTATCATATCATCCACAAATAGGGACAGTTTAACTTCTTCATTACCAATTTGGGTGCTCCTTATTTCTTTTTCTTGCCTTATTTCTCTAGGTACGACTTCCAGCACAATGTTAAATAGGAGTGGTGATAAAGGGCATCCTGGTCTTGTGTTCTCAAGGGGAATGTTTTCAGCCTCTCTCCATTAAGAATGATGTTGGCTGTTGGTTTTGTATAGATGCCCTTTGTTATGTTGAGGAAGTTCCTTTCTATACCTATTTTATTGAGAATTTTTTTATCAGGGATGGATGTTGGATTTGTTGAATGCCTTTTCTGCGTCCATTGAGATGATACGATTCTTTTATTTATGTAGGGTATTATTTTGATTGATTTTCTAGTGTTGAGCCATCCTTTTATACCTAGTATGAATCCTATTTGGTTGTGGTGTATTTTTTTTGATATGATGCCAACTTCTGTTGGCTACAATTTTTGCATCTATATTCATGAGAGATATTGCTCTGCAATTTTCTTTTTTGTGGTGTCTTTGCCTGGTTTTGGTATCAGGGTTATGTTGACTTCATAGAATGAATTTCGAGGTATCCCTTCCTTTTCTATGTTCTGAAATAGTTTGAGCAGTACTGGTGTAAGTTCTTCTCTGAATGTTTGGTAGAATTGTCCAGTGAAGCCATCTGGGCCAGAGCTTTGTTTTTGGTGGCAGTTTTTTTTTTTTTTTTAAATTACTTATTCAATCTCTTCTTTTGTTATGGGTCTGTTCAGATTTTCAGTTTCAGTTCGTTTGGGTAGGTAGTGTGTTTCTAGAAATTTGTCCATTTCTTCTAGGTTTTCAAATTTGTGGGAGTATAGTTTTTCATAGTACTCTGTTATGATCCCTTTTACTTCATTTGGGTCTGTTGTAATGTCCCGCATTTTATTTCTTATTTGGGTTTTCTGCATCCTCTCCTGTTTTCCTTTTGTGAATTGATGTCTTTTTCTGGTGATCAATTTGTCATACTGTGATGCTGCAAGCTATACCAATAATATGTCAAATACCAGCAGAGTCACCTATGGCGAACAGGTTTCAGCAGAGCTTCCAGACTAAAACAGATTAGGAAGAAAGGTCTGGTGACCAACTTTTGAAAGGCAGCCAATAAAACTTGATAACAACAGAGCATTGTTCAACATAGTGCTGGAAGATGAGACCCTTAGGTTGAAAGGCACTCAAAATACGACTGGGGAAGAGCTGCATCCTCAAAGTAGTGAACCTCAATGATGTAGATGGAGTAACTTTGGACGTGTCATCAGGAAAGACCAACTGCTATGTCCATTCAGCCTGAGAATGCTACCCAGTGTGAATAATTGTTCTTGCTATCAAGGATGCTGGTGTCTAATCGTGCTGATTTCAGATGGTCTCATCAGAGAACAAGCCCTTCCCTGTGGGCATCTGTGAATGACGCAGAATGTTAAGACAGCATCCATGATGTTTTCATAGTTTATGGCCCCACAGAGGGGTGCCCTAAATCTGCACCCATCTCTCAGTTTGGTTTATGAGTGGAGCAATTTTGTCCAATTTCAGTTCACAAGGCTCCATACTGAGGCTGCAAAAGCTCACAGCAGACAGGTTTCAGCTCACAGACAGGTCCGGGCAGTTAGGATCTGTGAATTCAGGATTCCAAAAAACCAGCCACTTCAGCAGCAGCAAAGCCAAGGTGCTGCAGGGCCAGATGTCCGTGCTCCAAGTCCAAGTGACAAGCAAGGCTTTCCTAACACCCTTTTCCCTTGTCAGCCACAGAGTTCAAATTGATTCACTCAAACATGTGCACTTCAGGCTGGAAAACCATCAGCCCTTAAAGGTCAGGCACTGATTCCTACAAAAGCATTTACTAGCAACATAAAAACTGCTTTTTAAAACTTCAAAAGTGTACGTTCACCTGGATATTGCTTCTCTTTTCACGTTGCCACCTTCCCTCCCTCTCCCAGAGGCTCCAACAGGCAAGAACCTTAGTAAACATAATCAGCTATGGAGATATGCTAATTTCCAAATACTCGAAGATTTTAAATTCCAAATTGCTTGATCGTGGCAAAAATCCAAGGGGTCGTGCACCATTTATATATTTGTTGTCGTTAGGTGCTTCAAGTTGACTCCAACTCATGGCATTCGTATCTATAACAGAACAAAACACTGCCTGGTCCTGAACCATCTTCGTGATAGTTACTATGTTTGAATATATTGTTTGGCTGTTGTGTCAATCCATCTCACCGAGGGTTTCAATGACCCTCTACTTACCA
The DNA here is from genome assembly GCF_030014295.1 of Loxodonta africana. Lineage (NCBI taxonomy): Eukaryota > Metazoa > Chordata > Mammalia > Proboscidea > Elephantidae > Loxodonta > Loxodonta africana. The sequence goes on along the minus strand of NC_087352.1, from coordinate 5,019,991 downwards.
AACATGATGTCCTTTACTAGCAATTGGTCTTTTCCTGATGACGTGTCCAAAGTAAGCAAGCCAAAGTTTTCACATCTTTGCTGCTAAGTAGCATTCTGGTTGTGTTTCTTTTACGACTGATTTGTTCGTTCTTCTGGCAGTCCATTGTATATTCAATATTCTTTGCCAACACCGCAATTCCAATGTATCAGTTTGTTGTGTCTTCCTTTTTCACTGTCCTGCTTTTGCAGGCATATGATGTGACTGAAAGACCATAGCCTGAGTCAGATGCACCTTAGTCATCAGAGTGACATCTTTGGCATTTAAAACTTTTTTTTTTAATAATTTTTATCGTGCTTTAAGTGAAAGTTTACAAATCAAGTCAGTCTCTCACACAAAAACCCATATACACCTTGCTAAACACTCCCAATTACTCTCCCCCTAGGGAGACAGTCTGCTCTCTCCCTTTCATCTCTCTTTTCGTGTCCATTTCACCAGCTTCTAACCCCCTCAACCCTGTCATCTAGCCTCCAGGCAGGAGATGCCAACATAGTCTCAAGTGTCCACCTGATCCAAGAAGCTCACTCCTCACCAGCATCCCTCTCCAACCCATTGTCCCATCCAATCCATGTCTAAAGAGTTGGCTTCGGGAATGGTTCCTGTCCTGGGCCAACAGAAGGTCTGGGGGCCGTGACCACCAGGGTCCTTCCACTCTCAGTCAGACCATTACGTCTGGTCTTATGGGAATTTGGGGTCTTCATCCTCACTGTTCTTTATTGATTTGTTTTAGTATTCCATTGTGTGAATATACCATAATTTATCCCTTCATCCGTTGATGGGCACCTTGGTTGCTTCCATGTTTCTGCTATTGTAAACAGTGCTGCAATAAACATGGGTGTGCATATATCTGTTCATGTAAAGGCTCTTATTTCTCTAGGATATATTCCAAGGAGTGGGATTGCTGGATTGTATGGTAGTCCTATTTCTAACTTTTTAAGGAAGCGCCAAATCGATTTCCAAAGTGGTTGTACCATTTGACATTCCCACCAGCGGTGTAGAAGTGTTCCAATCTCTCTACAGCCTTTCCAACATTTATTCTTTTGTATTTTTTGGATTAATGGCAGCCTTGTTGGAGTGAGATGAAATCTCATTGTAGTTTTGATCTGCATTTCTCTAATGGCTAATGATCCTGAACATTTCCTCATTTATAGTGAAGTATCTATTCATGTCTTTTGCCCCTTTTTTAATTGGGTTGTCTTTTTGCAGTTGAGTTTTTGCAGTATCATGTAGACTTTAGAGATCAGGTGCTGATCAGAAATGTCATAGCTAAAAACTTTTTCCCAGTCTGTAGGTAGTCTTTTTACTCTTTTGGTGAAGTCTCTGGACGAGCATAAGTGTTTGATTTTTAGGAGCTCCCAGTTATCTAGTTTTTCTTCTACGTTGTTTACAATGTTTTCTATACTGTTTATGCCATTTAAAACTTAAAAAAAATCTTTTGCAGCAGATTTTCCCCAATGCAGTATGTCATTTGATTTCATGAGTGCTGCTTCAATGGACATTGATTGTATACACAGATATATAATTACATATTTGTTAATATATTAAAATTAAATATAATTACATTACACTGTAATTCGGACATGTTGTCAGGAAGGATCAGTCCCTGGAGAACATCATGCTTGGCAAAGTACAGGGTCAGCGGAAAAGAGGAAGACCCTCAACGGGGTGGACTGCCACAGTGGCTGCAACAATGAGCTCAAGCCTAACAACAACTGTAAGGATGGTGCAGGACTGGGCACTGTTTTGTTCTGTTGTGCATAGGGTCGGTGTCGGAACGAACTCGAAGGCACCTAACAACATAATTCGGAGTCTTGGGTGGCGCACGTGGTTAAGCACTGGACTACTAACAGAAAGGTTGCGGTTCAAACTCACCCAGGGTCCCCGCCATACCACAGAAAAATGGGAGCCTATTCCTGATACCATTTTACTTTGAATTCTTCTTTAATAAATAACGTTGGCTTGCATTATTCTCCATAAAGAGGAAAATAGTAGTTAGGTTGATACTCCAAGGAAACAACACCCAGACACTGACCGCCACCCTCAACAACAACCTGCCCCTGCGCACCCCTGCGGGCTGGAACTCCCACAAATCACCGGGATTAGTTCCGTTGGGGGCGGGTCCAAGTTGCATGCTGGGATCAATGTGAATAGCTGGGTTCTAGGCCTTCAGGGTCGCTATGAGACGGAATCGACGGCACTGGGTTACCCCTTCAGATAGAGGCTGTTCAGCTCAGGACTGCATTTCCCAGTGGCCACCGCGCCCGAACTGACCTCGAGTTCCCATCCGTTTCCGGTCTCCGCTGGTCGATGACGCAGTGGGGGGAGGTCCTTGCGTCCTAAAAGGGAGTCGGCGCTGGGGCTGCGGGAGACTTCAGATTGGGAGCCGGGCCGGAGAGACCCGTAGTGCGGTGGGCGGGAGGCCGGCGCTCAGAGTGGGGAGCCCGGGGCGCGGACCGGGTATGTGCCGCAGCCTCAGGCCTGTGCGCGCGCGTGCAACAGAGGAGGGGATGCGTGACCACGAGTGACGGACGGGGCGTGTGGGAGTGTGTGCGTGAGGGCGCGCGTCGTGCCCCGCACAGGCCCGGAGACGGCCTCCAGGTGCTGCCGTGACGGGGTCAGGGGGCTCGTGGACACGGAGCTCGCGTGGCCGTAGCCGTGTGGGTGTCGCTGTGACTGGTGGCCCTCGGCTCCTGCTGCTTCCACCGTCCTCACCTCTCACAGCCGGGGGGCTGCAGCAGAGAAATGGTCCCAAGTTGTTGTTAGGCGCCGTCGAGTCGGTTCCGACTCACAGCGACCCTGTGTACACCGGAACGGAACATTGCCCCATCCTGTGCCATCCTCACAATCGTCGTTACGCTTGAGCCCATTGTTGCAGCCACTGTGTCAGTCCATCTCGGTGAGGGTCTTCTTCTCTTTCGCAGACGCTCTACTGTACCAAGCATGATGTCCTTCTCCAGGGACTGGTCCCTCCTGATCACATGTCCAGAGTACGTGAGATGAAGTCTTGTTATCCGTGCCTCTTAGGAGCATTCTGGCTGTACTTCTTCCACGACAGATTTGTTCGTTCTTTTGGCAGTCCATGGTATATTCGGTATTCTTCGCCGGCACCATAATCCAGCATCACAGCTACAAGAAAGCCCCAGCGGTATGACAAACTGATAGACACGTGAGGGGTGGTCCCAAGAAGGAGGTAGATATTGAGCCTAGAATGAAGGCGTCCACAAGGAAGCATAGACCTGGACCTGGGATGGCGATTTTAGAGCTGGAGGTGTCTCCAGAGGTCCTCCAGGAGGACAGCTGCGTATTGGGAACCTTTCTCAGAGGTCTGCCCCAGGAACCTCCTGGGAACTGAGCCCCCTTTTACTTCCATCTCAGTTTGTGCGAAGTGAGGGAGGGTGTAGCTCAGAAGGTGCTTTCAAACTCTGCCTTTGTTTCAAGAGATGTCTGGAGTCTCATGCTTTCCTTTTCTTTCCTCAGTCACACCAAAGATCCCTTCTCCCCCAGGAGGATGAAAGCATTATTGCTGCACATCTGTAGAGTGTGTTCGTATTTTGTTTTTAAATGCGTTTTTGTTTTTAGAATATTGGGATTCCAGTGAATTTTCAGTGAATGATGGGGGACATGCCAATGGATACCCACCATTGGAGCCTGTCTCTCCATTGTTACATACCTCTCCACTGAACATCGATATAGCCATTTGGCAGATGGTTCACATCTTTTTGTGCACTCTCTGTGATGCTATAAAAATACAACTCCAGAGGATAAAGCTGAAGCTGTGTTTTAGACTATGACTGGATAAGGAGATTAGTGCTTAGGTGGAGTTACACACCAGATACCTTTTGGTCTTCACAAGCCTGCTTTCAAAGCAAGGCAGGACTAGAAATAGATAGATGATTTCAGCCAGTAACTTACAAAAGTCATCTTTTCTGTGAGGCTTTCAGGAATGGAAAGGGATAGCACAGAAAGGGGTTGTAACCAGAGCCAGGGTTTTTCCAGAGGTCTTAAGTGGAATTTTTTGGATTTCCTCTGAAGTTTGGCAGCCCAAGTTGTTTTTAAGGCTCCACTTTGTGCGGACTGTGAGAGGCAGTATAGTGTCCTGGTTAAGAGTATGGACTCTGGACCCAGAGTATCTGGGTTGGAATCTTGGCTTCTGGCTGTTCTAGACTTGTAATGAATGTTGTTATTGTTGTTAGGCGCTGTTCAGTTGGTTTCAACTCATAGCGACCCTGTGTACAACAGAATGAAACACCGCCTGGTCCTGCGCAATCCTTACAGTTGTTGTTATGCTTGCAGCCACTGTGTCAATCCATCTCATTGAGGGTCTTCCTCTTTTGCTGGCCCTCTACTTAACCAAGTATAATCTCCTCCAGGGACTAGTCCCTCCTGATAACATATCCAGAGTACCTGAGACAAAGTCTTGCCATCCTCACTGTACTTTTTGGCTGTACTTCTTGCAAGACAGATTTGTTCATTCTTCTGGCAGTCCGTGGTATATTCAGTGTTTTTCCGCCAACATCATAATTCAAAGGCATCAGTTCTTCTTTGGGCATCCTCATTCATTGTGTGGCTTTCATATGCATATGAGGCGACCATGGCTTGGGTCAGGCGCACCTTAGTCCTTAAAGTGACATTTTTGCTTTTTAACACTTTAAAGAGGTATTTTGCAGCAGATTTGCCCAATGCAATGTGTCTTTTGATTTCCTGACTGCTCCTTCCATGGGTGTTGATTGTGGATCCAAGTAAAATGAAATCCTTGACAACTTTGGTCTTTTCTCTGTTTATCATGATGTTGATTATTGGTCCAGTTGTGAGGATTTTTGTTTTCTTTATGTTGAGGTGTAATCCATACTGAAGGCTGTGGTCTTTGATCTTCATCAGCATGGGCTTCAAGTCTTCTTCACTATCAGCAAGCAATGTTATGTCATCTGCGTATTGCAGGCTGTTAATGAGTCTTCCTCCATTCCTTATGCTGAGTTGTTCTTCATACAGTTCAGTGTCTCAGGTTGTTTGCTCAGCATACAGATTGAATAAGTATGATAAAATGATACAACCCTGATGCACACCTTTCCTGATTTTAAACCACACAGTATCTCCTTGTTCTGTTCGAATGACTGCCTCTTGGTCTATGTACAGGTTCCTCATGAACATAATTGTCTGGAATTCCCGTTCTCCGCAATGTTATCCATAATTTGTTACGATCCACATAGTTGAATGTCTTTGCATAGTCAGTAAAACACAAGTAGACATCTTTCTGGTGTTCTCTGCTTTCAGCCAGGATCCATCTGACATCAGCGATGATATCCCTGGTTCCACATCCCCCTCTGAATATGGCTTGAACTTCTTACAGCTCCCTGTCAATACACTGCTGCATCTTTTTTAAAATGGTCTTCAGCAAAATTTTACTTGTGTGTGATATTAATGATACTGTTTGATAATTTCCACATTGGTGATCACCTTTCTTGGGAATAGGCATAAATATGGATGTCTTCCAGTCACTTGGCCAGGTAGCTTTCTTCCAAATTTCTTAGCATAGACGAGTGAGCACCCCAGTGCTGTATCTGTTGAAACATCTCAGTTGGAATTCCGTCAATTCCTAGAGGCTTGTTTTTCGGCAGTGCCTTCGGTGCCGCTGGGACTCCTTCTTTCTGTACCATTGGTTCTTGATTATGTGCTACCTCCTGAAATGGTTTAACGTTGACAAATTCTTTTTGAAGAAAACGCATAGTCTGACGGAAATAAAGTAAAGAGGTTTATTAAGGGTTAAAAATCAATTTGAAGTGGGAACTATGTGGCTCATGAAAATGAAACCCCGAAGTCTGAGGCACGATAATCACACAAACATTTTTATAGGGTTTAAACAAAGAATGGGGGCTACAGTATTCTTGTTGGTTTTCAGATAATTAGGGAAGTTAGAGGTGGGCTTTCCCAGAGCAGGGACTTGTCAGTGATTGGGGAGTAACATATAGGGGAACTTCAGTGATTGGTGACTTAGATTCCAGCCATATGTGCAAGTAGGGTACCTTGGCAGTACAGTGATTAAGAGCTTGGCTGCTAACCAGAATGTCAACAGTTCAAATCCACCAGCTGCTCCTTGGAAACCTTATGAGGCAGTTCTGCTTTGTCCTGTAGGGTTGCTATGAGTCGGAATCGACTTGATGGCAACAGGTTATTTTGTGCAAGTAGGAGAGTACGTGGGGGGTGTCACAGGACAATGACAGGACATGCTTTTCTGGGAACATGTTATTAAACTGCTTTCTCAAGAATGTCTTTTCTGGAGGGTTCATTGTGAAGGAGATTTTTCGATAATGCTGTGTGTCAACACCTTGTGGGAACAGGCTGTCGACATCCTGTTTCTGCTTGATCACAGAGAAGTTTTCTTTCAGGGCATATTTTAAAGGATGACTAAAGGTCAAGCACTGGAGAGAGTCACTGCTGTTTTAAAACAAGGTTTGTTCTCAGGCTTGGGCCGGGGCTCTCTACTTGTACCAAATGCATCGTGTAATTTTGGGGTTCTCTTTTGCACACTTATGATTTTTCAGGGGACCACAAACCCCTTGAAGTAAGTGTTATAGAAATTTATGAATGTGGATTTTGGGAGGAAAGAAAGTATATAGTTTAATGAGATTATTAAAAGTGTATGTGACCTAAAAGACTTAGACCTGTTGTTCTAGAACAGTGTTTCTCAACTGGGGGTGATTTGCCCCCCCCCACCCCAGGGGACATTTGGCAACGTCTGGAGACAGTTTTAGTTGTCACAGCTGGGGAAGCTACTTGGATCTAGTGGGCAGAGGCCAGGTATGCTGCTAAACATTCTACAATGCATGAGGCAGCCACCCAGGAAAGAATTATCTGGCCCCAAATGTCAGTAATGCCAAGGTATGGCCCCTTCTCGTCTTTGAAAGGTGGGTCTGGGGAGGAGGATCTGTTAAAGGTAGAATGAGGGGCCCAGTCATAGGTCTAGATTCACATCCTCAGAATGGAGGACTGGCCAGAATCCTTCTTGCTGACGTATTTCAGACTCCTCTTCCAGTTTGTATGACAGTGTGTGTGTGTCTGTGTGAGAGAGAGAAAATGCGTGTATGAATGTGTGTGAGTGTATGAGTATGTCAGTGTGTGTATGTGAGTGTGTGTGAGATAGTGTGTGAGCATTTGTGAGTACATGTGTATGAATGTGTGTGAGTATATGTGTGTCTGTGTGTAGCAGGAGGCTGAGTGTTAGTTGAGATGTAGAAATGGAGGAGAAAATAGCTATATTAAGTCTTTTTGGGAACTTGACTTAAGGTCTACTTTTTCCTTCTCCCCAGGAGAGGAAACCAGAGGAAAATTGATGAGTTTTGTAATTCTAAAAACATGGCCCACATAAGTTGGTAGTTCTCTTTTCTTGAAATACGATGACTTTCAGGTTAGATGACTTTTTTTTTTTTTTTTTTTTAATGTCTCATGAAGCTCCCTACCTAAAGATCCAAGATCCTACCTCACAGTTCCTCCTATTATGGTGAAGAACAAAAACAGAGTCCAGTGTTGTTCTTGTATGTGCTTTTCTTTTCCCAAAAGTGCTGTTGTTTTCTTTGAACACATTATTCAGTGTCTATTCAACATTCATGCGTCCGTCAAGAGATATGATGGAGCGGTGGAAGGGTTGGTTCTGCAGGAAACTGGGGCTGGTGGGTTGTGAGAAAATAGAGACGATTGTCCCATTTGACCATATGCGGGAAAGAGTGAAACTTCTCCACACAGTTGAGTTTCCCAGGTAGGTAAAATGGAATTTGCTGTTGAGTGGCCTCAGTCGTAGTGTGTGTGATGAGCCGATCTGCTTTGTGAGGCGTTTAAGAAAGGGTTTAGTGAGGGATGTTGGACGGTAACAGTGAGAAGATCACCTGGTGTGTACGTGGTAGATGGCTGCACGTTCCCAGAATCAGGGAAGACCTTAGATATTGTGACCACCATCACCATGAGCCGGGGGTGGCCTCGACGGCGGCCAGCAACAACAGCAACAAAATACGTTGTTAGGTGCCGTGGAGTCGGTTCCGACTCATAGTGACCCTGTGCACAACAGAACGAAACACTGCCTGGCCCTGCGCCATCCTTAGAATTGTTGGTATGCTTGAGCTCACTGTTGAGCCACTGTGTCAGTCCACCTCGTTGAGGGTGTTCGTCTTTTCTGCTGACGCTGTACTCTGCCAAGCATGATGTCCTTCTCCAGGGACTGGTCCCTCCGGACAACATGTCCAAAGAATATAAGACACACTGTCACCATCCTTGCCTCTAAGGAGCATTCTGGCCACACTTCTTCCAAGACAGATTTGTTCGTTCTCTTGGCAGTCCATGGTATATTCAATATTCTTCGCCAGCACCACAATTCAAAGGTGTCAGCTCTTCTTTGGTCTTCCTTATTCATTGTCCAGCTTTCACATGCATTTGATACGATTGAAAATACCATGGCTTAGGTCAGGCGCACCTTAGTCTTCAGGGTGACATCTTTGCTCTTCAACACTTTGAAGAGGTCCTTTGCAGCAGATTTATCCAATGCAATGCGTCTTTTGATTTCTTGACTGCTGCTTCCATGGCTGTTGATTGTGGATCCAAGTAAAATGAAATCTTTGACAACTTCAATCTTTTCTCCGTTTATCATGATGTTGCTCATTGGTCCAGTTGTGAGGATTTTTGTTTTCTTTATGTTGAGGTATAATCCATACTGAAGCCTGTGTGGTTTTTGATTTTCATTAGTAAGTGCTTCAAGTCCTCTTCACTTTCTGCAAGCAAGGTTGTGTCATCTGCATAACGCAGGTTGTTGATGAGCCTTCCTCCAATCCTGATGCCCCGTTCTTCTTCATATAGTCCAGCTTCTCGTATTATTTGTTCAGTGTACAGATTAAATAGGTATGGTGAAAGAATACAACCCTGACGCACACCTTTCCTGACTTTAAACCAATCAGTATTCCCTTGTTCTGTCCGAACAACTGCCTCTTGATCTATGTAAAGGTTCCTCATGAGCACAATTAAGTGTTCTGGAATTCCCATTCTTCTCAGTGTTATCCATAGTTTGTTATGATCCACACAGTCGAATGCCTTTGCATAGTCAATAAAACACAGGTAAACATCCTTCTGGTATTCTCTGCTTTCAGCCAGGATCCATCTGACATTAGCAATGATATCCCTGGTTCCACGTCCTCTTCCGAAACTGGCCTGAATTTCTGGCAGTTCCCTGTCGATATACTGCTGCAGCTGTTTTTGAATGATCTTCAGCAAAATTTTGCTTGCGTGTGATATTAATGATATTGTTCTATAATTTCCACATTCAGTTGGATCACCTTTCTTGGGAATAGGCATAAATATGGATCTCTTCCAGTCAGTTGGCCAGGAAGCTGTCTTCCATATTTCTTGGCATAGACGAGTGAGCACCTCCAGTGCTGCATCTGTTTGTAGAAACATCTCAATTGATATTCCATCAATTTCTGGAGCCTTGTTTTTCGCCAGTGCCTTCAGAGCAGCTTGGACTTCTTTCTTCATTACCATCGGTTCCTGATCATATGCCACCTCTTGATATGGTTGAATATCGACTAATTCTTTTTGGTGTAATAACTCTGTGTATTCCTTCCATCTTCTTTTGATGCTTCCTGTGTCGTTTAATATCTTCCCCCATGGAATCCTTCACTATTGCAACTCCAGGCTTGAATTTTTTCTTCAGTTCTTTCAGCTTGAGAAACGCTGAGCGTGTTCTTCCCTTTTGGTTTTCCATCTCTAGCTCTTTGCACATGTCATTATAATACTTTATTTTGTCTTCTCGAGAGGCCCTTTGAAATCTTCTGTTTAGTTCTCTTACTTCATCAATTCTTCCTTTTTCTTTAGCTGCTCTAATACTTTATTTTGTCTTCTTGAGAGGCCCTTTGAAATCTTCTGTTCAGTTCTTTTACTTCTTCAATTCTTCCTTTTGCTTTAGCTGCTCCACGCTCAAGAGCAAGTCTCAGAGTCTCCTCTGACTTGGTCTTTTCTTTCTTTCCTGTCTTTTCAGTGACCTCTTGCTTTCTTCATGGATGATGTCCTTGATGTCATTCCACAACTCATCTGGTCTTTGGTCACTAGTGTTCGATGTGTCACATCTGTTCTTCAGATGGTCTCTAAATTCAGGTGGGATATACTCAAGGTCATATTCTGGCTCTTGTGGACTTGCTCTGATTTTCTTCAGTTTCAGCTTGAACTTGCATATGAGCAATTGATGGTCTGTTCCACAGTCGGCCCCTGGCCTTGTTCTGACTGATGATATTGAGCTTTTCCATCGTCTCTTTCCACCGATGTAGTCAGTTTGATTTCTGTGTGTTCCATCTGGCGAGGTCCCTGTGTATAGTTGCTGTTTATGTTGGTGAAAGAAGGTATTTGCAGTGAAGAAGTCATTGGTCTTGCAAAATTCTATCATTGGATCTCCAGCATTGTTTCTGGCACCAAGGCCATATTTTCCAACTACTGATCCTTCTTCTTTGTTTCCAACTTTCGCATTCCAATCACCAGTAATTATCAATGCCTCTTGATTGCATGTTCGATCAGTTTCAGACGGTAGCAGCTGATAGAAATCTTCTCTTTCTTCATCTTTGGCCCTAGTGGTTGGTATGTAAATTTGAATAATAGTCGTATTAACTGGTCTTCCTTGTAGGCATATGGATATTATCCTATCACTGACAGCATTGTACTTCAGGATAGATCTTGAAACATTGTTTTTGACGATGAATACAACACCGTTCCTCTCCGAGTTGTCATTCCCAGCGTAGTAGACTATATGATTGTCTGATTCAAAATGGCCAATACCAGTCCATTTCAGCTTACTAATGCCTAGGATATCAATGTTTATGCGTTCCATTTCATTTTTGATGATTTCCAATTTTCCTAGATTCATATTTCGTACATTCCAGGTTCCGAATATTAATGGATGTTTGCAGCTGTTTCTTCTCATTTTGAGTCGTGCCACAACAGCAAATGAAGGTCCCGAAAGCTTTACTCCACTCACGTCATTAAGGTCAACTCTACTTTGAGGAGGCAGCTCTTCCCTAGTCATCTTTTGAGTGGCTTCCAACCTGGGGGGCTCATCTTCCAGCACTATATCAGACAATGTTCTGCTGTTATTCATAAGGTTTTCACTGGCTAATGCTTTTCAGAAGTAGACTGCCGGGTCCTTCTTCCCAGTCTGTCTTAGTCTGGAAGCTCAGCTGAAACCTGTCCTCCATGGGTGACCCTGCTCATATCTGAATACCAGTGGCATAGCTTCCAACTTCACAGCAACACACAAACCCCACAGTATGACAAACTGACAGACACGTGGGGGGCAACAAAATATATAAAATGATTAACTCTAGTGTGTCAGGTGTAGGGACTAGTTTACTGCTTTATGTAGAGTTATTTTTTATGGCAAGAAAAATGCCTTGATATCATCAGATCCAATGAACTGGAGGACTGCGAACAGTTCTCAATTTTACGTAAACCCAGTTTTCTAAGGTAGATACACAGAACTTGTGGGGGAGGATTTCATGATTTTTTTTTTTTCCTCACACCTTAAAGGGTAAAGATTGTGTAGAAGTGCACAGTTACTGAGAATTTAAGAGGCAGACACTAAGTAGGCACTGTGCTTGATATTTACTGTTTTCTGTAATAGGGAAACTCAGATTCTTTATCCATTCCCAGAAGTACAACCAGAATGCTCCTTAGAAGCAAGGATGGTGGGACTATGTCTTACATACTTTGGAGATGTTATCAGGAGGGGCCAGTCCCTGGAGAAGGATATCATGCTTGATAAAGTAGAGGGTCATCGAAAAAGAGGAAGACCCTCAGTGCGATGGATTGACACAGTGGCTGCAACAGTGGGCTCAAACATAACGATTGTGAGGATGGCGCAGGACTGGACAATGTTCCTGTCTGCTGTACGCGGGGTCGCCATGAGTTAGAACTGACTCGATGGCACCTAACAACAACTGTAACAGAAATATGACAAGTGGGTGGCTTTAAAGAATTGAAATTTTTTTCCTCACAGTTTAGGAGTCTAGAAATTCAAAATGAGAGTGTGGCTCTAGGGGGAGGCCCTTCTTTGTCATTTTGGCTTCTAGTAGCTGGTAATTCTTGGAGCTTCTGGGCTTGTAGATTCTTCTGCCTCCTTAGTCATCAGATGTTTGTCTTACCCCTTTGTGTTTGATTGTCTGGGTCTGTGCTGCTCCTTATAACTCAGTACTGATTAGGCTTCGGACACACTCTACACTGATAGGGCCTCATTAACATAACACAGAAAATCCTATTCCCAAATGCAATTACATCCACAGGTATAGGGGTTAGGACTCCAACATGTATTTTGGGGGGATACAATTCAACCCATGACAATAGGGTAGGTGTGTATTACTTAGATAAGAAAATTACATAGTTTTTCCTGATAGTTGCACTATTTTCTACGTCCATTAGCAATACATGAAAGTTCCAGTTGCTCCACATCCGTGTTAACATTTGGTGTTGCCAGTACTTTTTTTTATTTTAACGATTCTACTGGAGATATTGTAATAGTGTGTTGTGATTTAATTTGCATTTTCTTGATGACTCAAGTTGTGGACTTTCTTTGTGTGCTTATAGGCTATTTGTATATCTTCTTCTATGAAGTCTTCGTGTACATCTAACCCCTGCCCCCCATTTCTGTTTTTATTTTCATTCTCAAGTTGTATGAGTTCTTTATATATGTTGGACACAAGCCATTTTCAGATACATGTCTTGCGAATATTTTATTTCAGTCCATGACTTTCATTTTCTTAATGATCTCTTTTGATAAGTTTTTACTTCATTAGTGCAATTTTATACATATATATAGCAGGATTAGGGCTTTTTTGTGTCCTAAGAAATCTGTGCCTACCCCAAGGTCACAAAGTTTTTTTTTTTTTTAATTTTAGAAGCTTTATAGTTGTAGCTTCCACTATCTATAGTTATGATCCATCTCAATTTTTGTGTATGGTGTGAGGTATAGGGTGAGGTTTATTTTTTCTCCCAAAGTTCATTCAGTAGTTTCAGCACCGTTTGTTTAAAAAATATTCCTGTCCCCCATTGAACTGCTGAACTGCCTTGGCATTTTGATTTTTAGGAAAATCAAATGACTGTATTAAGTGTAAGTCTACTTTGTGATTCTATATTTTGTTCCATTTATCTGTCTGTCCTTATGCCAATACCACATTGTTTTGATTACTCTAGTTTTGTATTAAATCTTGCTTTCTGGTAATGTAAATTCCTGAGCTTTGTTCTTTTTTTAGCATTGTCTTGGCTATTCTAAGTCCTTTGCATTTCCACATATATTTCACAGTTTACCACAAAAATGAGTGTTGGGATTTTGATTGGGATTACGCTGAATCTATAGATCAGTTTGGGGAGAACTGAATTCTAATGGGTCTTCTCATCCATGATTATGGTATATCTTTCCATTTATTAAGGTCTTCTCTGATTTCTCTCAGCAAAGTTTTGTATAGTTTTCAGGTAGTGGTCTTGCATGTGTTTTGTTAAATTTATTATTAAGTATTTGATGTTCTTTATAAATGAAACTTTTTTCTTTTTAATTTTGTAATTGTGTGCTGGAATACAGAAATACAATTTTTTTTTCTATATTACCCTTGAAACTATAATTAAAAATCCTTCTCATTTAAGAAATCTCCAGGCTCAGATGGTTTCCATGGCAGTTTGACCCAAGATTTAAGAAATAAATAATACCGGTTTTACAGTATCACTTCCAGAAAATGAAAAAGAATGAACGCTTCCCATATCACTTTATGAAGTCAACTTAACTGATACTAAAATCTGAGAAAGGTGTTTATAAGAAAAAAAATTACAAACCAGTATCGATAATAACCATACACACAAAACTCTTTGAAAATAATTAGCAAATTGAATTCAGCAACATATAAAAAGGATAACATATCATGACCAAGTGAGGCATAATCCAGGAATGCAAGGTTGGTATGACATTCTAAGATTAATCAAAGTCATTTACCACTTTAAAAAAGAGAAACCAAAAATCACGTCAATAGTTGCTTTTTATGTAAAAATTTAAACCATTCATGATAAAACTCTCAATACCAAAAATCAAAACCAAACTGATTCCGACTCATAGCGGCCCTATAGGACAGAGTAGAACTGCCCCATAGAGTTTCCAAGGAGCGCCTGGCGGATTTGAACTGCCAACCCTTTGGTTAGCAGCTGTAGCTGAATAAGAGAAGAATAAAAACAATTTCCCCAATCTGATAAAGAGTGTCTGTGGAAAATGTACAGCGAACATCAAACTTTATAATGAAACACTGAATGCTTTTTACCTAAGACAGAAACAAGGTAAGAATGTCTGCTCTGAGTGCTTCCATTCAGTACTGTACAGGATCTCCTAGCCTGTGCAATAATAAGGCAAGTAAAAGAAATGTGAAAATACAAATTTAAAAGAAACTGTTTTCATAGACGTCATGACTGTGTTTGTAGAAAACTCTAAGTAGTGATAAAAACAAACACTTCTAGAACTGACTAAACAAGGTCACAGAATACAAGGCCAATATATAAAAATTCATAATATGTTAAAGACAAGTTGTTTCTAGTTTTTAAAGAACAGGTGATTACAGCAACAAACTCATACCAAAAAAAGAAAAAAAGGAAACTATAATACTGCCTCCCTCGTGACTATACATGGGAAAATTCTAACTAAATATTACCAAGTGAACTTCAACAGTGTGACAGAAAGTCACAGTGTATTACAAGAAATTTTACAGTTTAAATTAATAAGTACAAATCAATAAATTCAAGAAGAAAAATGTAAGCTTATAGTAACATAACAAAATGGGCTTGGACAAAATTTAGCAGCCATTTTCAATAAAAGTAGGCATCTTCCCTCTCCCCCACATATACTGAAGGAAATTATTTAGAGGCAAAAAGAGAATCTATCCCCAAATGAAGAGTGAACATTATAAAAAGTGATTAACTGTTGGGAAACTTTCCATTAAATTTGGAGAAAAAAGATGCCTGCTATCACCAGAATATACAACCTTGTTCTGAAGATTCTAGCTATTGCAATAAAAAAGTTAAATAAAGTGATAAGAATAAATATTGGAAAATAAGTGAAATTTTATTGGCAGATTACACAGTTGAAAACCTAGAAACCATGTATGTGTCTCATTGAAAAAATAGCAAATGTGCTATAGAACATCAAGGAGAAAGTGATTGCATCAATATAGCAAACGTAGTATCCAGAATGACATTCAAGTCAATTAGAAAATAAAATTAAAAAAATGGGGAAGGCCAAGAATAGAAAAGTCCAAGGAAAGGAATGGTGATGGGCCAAGAAACATGTTTGAAAGAACGTTCAACTGAAAATTTAGGAAAATACATATTAAAACATATATCTAAAGTGAAACTATTAAAAAAAATCCATTGCCATCGAGTCAATTCTGACTAATAGAGACCCTAAAGGACACAGTAGAACTGCCCCAAGGGTTTTCAAGGGCCAGTTGGTGGATTCGAACTGCTGACCTATTGGTTAGCAGCAGAGCTCTTAACCACTGCACCACCAGGGCTCCAAAGTGAAACTATACCCCTCCCTCACAAAAAAAACCCTGTTACCATGGAGTCGATTCTGACTCATAGAGACCCTATAGGACAGAGTAGAACTGCCCCAGAGAGCTTCCAAGGAGTGCCTGGTGGATTTGAACTGCAGACGTATTACATGTTACTAATGATAAGATGTACCAAAAAAAAAACAAGTCTTAAGTGGGGTTCCTCCTAACTGGAATATGTTGTAAGTCAGGGACTACCTGTATGTAATGTATCGGCAAGTCTACTTCTAGGTGTATACAATTAGAGAAATCATAACTAGTGATCGCAGATAATGATATTCATTGTGATATATTTGAAATAGTGAAAAATTGTCAAAATCTAAATGCCAGTCAACAGGCTTAAATACATTCAGTATATTCATATAAGTAATTTTGCATATACTGTAATTTTTAATTTCTTAAAAAAAATTTTGTAGAAAAATACCAGCCCTACATTCAGAGAGCAGGCAGCTGACTCCAGAGGAAGATGCAGCGGCAGAGAAATGCACCAGGCGTTTCCTTTCCATCCTTTCCAGACATAGCTAGGCATCTGCCATCATATCTGCACATTTCATCTTTACTGTCACTCTTTGTTGGTTATAGCAGCATTTCTAGTGCGGGTTCACATTCCAAAGATACCCTTTAAAAAAACCTGTTGCCATCAAGTCAGTTCTGACCGTGGTGACCCTATAGGACAGAGGAGAACTGCTCCACAGGGTTTCTAAGGAGTGGCTGGTGGATTTGAACTGCTCACCTTTTGGTTAGCAGCCGAGCTCTTAACCACTGTACCATGAGGGCTTCAAAGATATCATTAGGTATTGTGAATGAAACTTCCTTAGTAAATTTGAAGACACACTGAGATAAAGTTAAGCAAATATTCTCTACCATGTTGTTGTTGTTGTTAGGTGCTGTCGAGCGACCCTGTGCACAACAGAACGAAACACTGCCTGGTCCATTCTTTACTGTAGGCTCTTTAAGACTCTTGAGAGTCTGAAATAAGCATTTTTTCATAGAAGGTATTTAGTATTCAGCACTTCATAAGCCTCTGTGACCACAGAAAACTTTTTCAAGTACCACTAAGTACTAGCATTCCCAGAGAATTCTTTCAGATATGTTGGATTAAGGCACTCTTTCCCCAGGTTACAAATATATGGCACTTTGGAGGAATAATCCACTGCCCTATTAACTGTTATTTGCTTTATTATATGACTCAAAATACTCAACTTTTTGTTACACTGAATTGTTAACATACAGAAATAATCTGCAAATGTTAGGAAATGATGGCACCTATTACATAGTGAAGTGTTAAAAAGCAAAGATGTCACTTTAAGGACTAAGGTATGCCTGACTAAAGCCATGGTATTTTCAATTGCCTCATAGGCATGCAAAAGATGGACAGTGAATAAGGAAGACCGAAGAATTGATGCCTTTGAATTACGGTGTTGGCGAAGAATACTGAATATACCATGGACTGCCAGAAAAACAAACAAATCTGTCTTGGAAGAAGTACAACCAGAATGCTCCTTAGAAGTAAGGATGGTGAGACTTGGTTCCTGTACTTTGGACTTCTTATCAGGAGGGACCAGTCCCTGGAGAAGGACATCATACTTGGTAGAAGGTCAGCGAAACAAAGGAACACCCTCAACGAGATGGACTGATAGAGTGGCTGCAACAGTGGGCTACAGCATAACAGGGATTATGAGGATGGTGCAGGACTGGGCAGAGTTTCTTTCTGTTCTACATAGGGTCGCTATGAGTCGGAATCGGCTTGACAGCAACAGGTTTGGTTTTTTGTTTCATTTCTTTCATTTATTTTCCCCTAGTTTCTTGAGGTGAATGCTTATTCAGTCTTTTAACAGTTTTATCAAGTGCTTACTATGTTAGAGAGATTGTATGAAGCACTCAGGATAAAGGTGTGAGCAGGAGGGGGAAAATGCTGGCCCTTCTTAGTATTTGTTTCCAGAATACATTATCAGTTTTTCGATGAGTAAATGGCCATATCTCATTATCACTCATTTCTAAATTGTCCCTTATATTTTAGTTTTCTCTTTAGTATAGTTGTATTATTGGTGATTTTGAATTTCCAGGTGGAACTGCCAAAGCATCACCCTAAAAATACTTATTAAATGGAAAGAAATACTTAGCTTTACAACAGAGGATCCTAGTATTTCAGTTAACAAACCACCCCAAAACTTAGTGGCTTGAAATAACAATATTTTATGCACGAATTTGCAATCTGGGCAGGCTAAAGGTGGACAGTTTGTCTATGCTTCACTTGGCACCAGCTGGGATGGCTTGAAGGCTGGGGTCTAGAATCATCTGGAAGCTCACACATTCACACATCCGGAGGTTGATGTTACTTGAGACTCAGCCAGGACTCTGTAGACGGGACACTTCTAGTTGATATTTCCATGTAGCTACTTGGTTCCTTCACAGCATGATGGCTGGGCTTCAAGGGTGAGATTTCCCAGGGGGCCAGGTGGAAACTGTATTGTGTTTTGTGACTTAGTCTTGGAAGTCACATAGTGTTTTACAAGTCTTATCATTATTTCTGTCTGCTTTCCCAGATTCAAAAGGAAGGACCATGGGCCCCGCCTCTTGATGGGGGACTGTCAACATCACATTATAAAATAAACAATGTTGGATGGGATATATTGGTGTGGCTATCTTTCAGAAATATACTGTGCTACACCAAGCGATCAAATGTAGGATAACATAAACGCAAAATAAAATTAAATACAAAGTATCACCTATTAACTATTCTTGCCAAAATATTTAATCTGAGCCTAATTGGCTCATGATAAAAATTCAGAATGTGACATTCTACAAGACAACTGTCTGGAACTCTTCAAAAAATCAATGTCAAAATGAAGTTGGGGGAGAGGGTGTTATTATTAAAAATGACTGACAGGACATAGCCAAATGCAATCCATGAATTTATTTTGGTTCTTGAAGTTTAAAAGTTATCTATGAAAAGCATTCTTCACACAAGTGAGGAAATATGAATATGGACTGAGTATTACAGATGATGGAACTATAGTTAATCTCTTTAGGTACTAAATTATACAGTGATTAAGTAGGAGAGGGCTTTTATTCTTGGGACGTGCACGTTTACATACAGTGAGGGGAAATGTGATGTCTGTAATTTATACTACAGCAGAGAATATGTAAACCAAATATGAAACATAAACAACCATTGACTCTTGAGAGCACACACCGGTGGTCATTGTACTATTCTTTTAACTTTTCCAAATGGACAGTGGTCTTATGGTTGCTTGTTAGTTTCTAATTTATCATGAATTGTGGGCAGAAAAAGCAGACTATAACATCCATTTTTTAAATTTATTGTGAAAAGAAAAAGCTTCACCACTCGTATTCTTCAGAAGCTTTACTCTCATAATTTTCACACTCATTAAATCCACAGATTTTTCTCATATTGATTTTCAGAGATGAGACCTAATTTTAGAAATGGTGGTTTACTGTATTTTAGTCACAACTAATTATTTCGATTTTAAATGAGGAGTGAATGGCAGTGGAAGGTTGTCATGAATTCCTTATATGTACAGGGTTTTCCTCGCACTCAAATTTACTAACAGTATCACTAGTGATAAAAACAAGAAAAATACTTACTGAGCACGTTGTGGGCCAAATATTCTCTTAAAGGTTTTATCTTGTAACATTTCATCCTCATGTAAATACTATTATCAACATTTTAAAACCGAGGCACAGGGGGGAGGAGTGTTTTGGCAGATACCACATAGGCAGAGGTGGAGTTGTAAGAATTATAGTAAAGCACGTACCATGGCTAAAGTCTTCCCACAGCCATTACACTGACAGAATTGTTGTCTGTTACCAGAAAACCAATCCTGTCAATTCTGGCTCAGCAACCCTACAGGACAGAGAACTGCCCTTTAGGGTTTCCAGGGAGAGGCTGGTGAATTCGAACTACCTGCCTTTTGGTTAGCAGTCATAGTTCATCATAGCTCTTAACCACCGTGCCACCAGGGCGCCATGTTCTGTTACAGTGCTATACAAAGTGTGGTCCATGGACTGAAACCAGTCTGCAAATTGTTGACTTCTGGTCTGTAATGAGCTAAGTACTGACACCAAAAATAAGCATTTAGAAACCTTTACAGTAATTTGAGAGTTAATTTATGCCCATTAAATCTAATTAAAAAAAAAATTGGCTTTCGTATTTTGGTTTTCTTTCCATTTCTTTTTTCTGGTAATTCATTTTTTATTGTATCTTACAAAAAGATGAGGTGGGGGGTCCTTCACCTTGGATGGTTTGAGATGTACTGCACCAGTATCAATCTGCTAAAGTTTAACCATGACTGGGTGATGTTACAGTTTTTCAACTTTTTAAATGAAGATATAGCATATATAAAACCATTTCTGTTAAGCTGTGAACATGAAGCAAAAAGGATTCCCACGCGTAATCTAGTATAAGTTTTCTCACATTCCCTAACAAACGTGGTTAAGCATTTGGCTGCTTATCAAAACGTTGGCAGTTTGAATCCACTAGACACTCCTTGGAAACGCTATGGAGCAGTTCTGCTCTGTCTTATACGGTCACTGTGAGTCAGAATCAACTCGATGGCAATGGTTTTGGATTTTTATATTAAATTATGAACTCATTGGTGTTGTAAGAGTTATGAATATTTCCTGAAAGCTAATATATACTATATATACTCTATATTTGTAGGGTTTCCTCACTAATATGATTTCTCTGATGTAAAGTAAGTTGATCACTACGAATAAAGGCCTTCCCACATTCTTTACATTTATAGGGCTTTTCACCAGTATGAATTCTGTGATGTCGAGTAAGTTCCGAATTAACACTAAAGGCCTTCCCACATTCTTTACACTTATAGGGTTTCTCACCAGTATGAATTGTGTGATGTCGAGCAAGTTCTGCTTGAAGACGAAAAGTAGTCCCGCATTCTTTACATCCATATGGTTTCTCACCAGTATGAAGTCTAAAATGTTGAGTAAGATGATACCGACGACTAAAGGTCTTTCCACATTCTGTACATTCATATGGAATCTCACCAGTGTGAATCCTCTGATGTAAGGTAAGTTGATAACTACAAATAAAAGCATTCCCACATTCTTTACATAAATAGGGTTTTTCACCAGTATGAATTCTGTGATGTTGAGTAAGATGATAGTGACGACTAAAGGTCTTCCCACATTCCTTACATTTGTAAGGTTTCTCACCAGTATGAATTCTGTGATGTTGAGTAAGATGATTGCTACGAATAAAGGCTTTCCCACATTCTTTACATTTATAGGGCTTTTCGCCAGTGTGAATTCTGTGATGCTGAGTAAGTTCCGTTTGAAAGCGAAAGGCCTTCCCACATTCTTTACATTCATAGGGTTTCTCACCAGTATGAATTTTGTAATGCTGAGTAAGATTATAGTGACGACTAAAAACCTTTCCACATTCCGTACATTCAAAGGCATTCTCATTGGTGTGAGTTCGCTGGTGTGAAATAAGTTGATTGCTACGAATAAAGGCCTTCCCACATTCCGTACATTCATAGGGTTTTTCATAGGTATGAATTCTGTGATGTCGAGTAAGTTCTGCTTGAAGACGAAAGGCTTTTCCACATTCTTTACATCCATAGGGTTTCTCACCAGTATGAATTCTGTAATGTTGGGTAAGATGATAGCGACTACTAAAGGTTTTCCCACATTCCTTACATTCATAAGGAATCTCACCGGTGTGAGTTCTCAGATGTAAAGTAAGTTGATAGCCACAAATAAAGGCTTTCCTACATTCCTTACATTTGTACGGTTTCTCACCAGTATGAATTCTGTGATGCCGAGTAAGCTCTGTTTGAAGACGAAAGGCTTTTCCACATTCTTTACATTCATAGGGTTTCTCACCAGTATGAATTCTATGATGTCGAGTAAGTTCTGCATGAAAACTAAAAAACTTACTGCATTCTTTACATTCATAGGGTTTCTCACCGGTATGAATTTTCTGATGTTGAACAAGGTATGAGCCATGACTAAAGACCTTTCCACATTCATTACATTTATACGGTTTTACACCAGTATGAATTTTCTGATGCTGACTAAGATGTCGTTGCACTCTAAAGGTCTTTCCACAAACCTTACATTCATAAGGCCTCTCACCAGTATGAATTCTCTGGTGTTCAGTAAGTTGATAATGAAGTCTAAAGGCCTTCCCACATTCCTTACATTCATAAGGTCTCTCCCCAGCATGAATTGTCTGATGTACTCTAAGGTCTCTAACACGACTAAAGGACTTCCCACATTCCTTACACTCATAGGGTTTCACACCAGAATGTATTCTCTGATGTTCAGTAAGGTGGTAATGAAGTCTAAAGGACTTCCCACATTCCTTACATTCATAAGGTCTCTCCCCAGCATGAATTGTCTGATGTACTCTAAGGTCTCCCACACGACAAAAGGCTTTCCCACATTCCTTACATTTATAGGGTCTCTCACCAGTATGAATTCTCAGATGTTGAATAAGGTATGACTGTTGTCTAAAGGCCTTTCTACATTCTGCACATTCATATAATTTCTCTCCAGTATGAATTTTCTGATGTAGAGGAAGAGATACATGTTTTCTGAGTATCATTTCACTAGTGCATCCCATTTGATATTCTTCCTCTGTCTCAAATTCATGTTTGCATTGCAATCCATTTCTGAAAATGGTGTCCTCATCAATGCAGGTTTTACTTTTTTCCACTGTCTGCCATTGAGATAAATATATTTCATAAATATCCTGTTCTGGAAATAACTTCTTGGTGACATACTTGGACTCCAAATCTGAAAAAAAAAGCAAGAAGGGAAAAAAAAATGCCATAATGCCATTTTTCTGTGTTGTGGGTGGCGTGGGAGGTTGCATCTTACAGTAGAAATAGGAGATAAGTAACATAATACACATTAAAAGTGTGTGAAAGGCTTAGAGTAGGGGTTAGCGAAGTTTTTCTATAAAAAAAGTTTTAGACTTTACATGGCATGTGGTCTTTCTCATCAGATGATTTTGATGCCGATCATTTTGAGAATCTATACCACAAGGGACCCTAGGTCCTATAATATGCCACAATCTTTGCTGTATCCTAAGGCTTTTTACAAGCTGCTCTCTCATCCAGAGACATCTGACTTTGGCTCTTTGTGTGGCTGGCTCCTTCTCACCCTTCAGGCCTCAGGTTAAATGTCCCTTCCTCAGAAGTTGTTTGGTTTCATATTATTGAGTTTTAAGAGTTATGTATTGTGGATACAAGTTCTTTATCGGATGTATGATTGGCAAATATTTTCTTCCATTTTGTGGTCTGTCTTTTCATTCTCTTACATGGAAACTGAATAACACTCTGCTTAAAAACCACTGGATAATAGAAGAAATAAAAAATGATATAAAGATTCCTAGAATCAACAAGAACGAAAACACAACATACCAAAACCTCTGGGACACAGTGAAAGTACTGCTCAGATGTCAATTTGTAATAGTAAAAGAAGAGCCAAAATCAATACCTAAACCCTACAACTCCAACAAATAGACCAGCAAAAAAAGCCCATAGCCATCAGACGAAAGGAAATAATAAAGATTAGAGCAGAAATAAATGAAACAAGAAAACAATAGAAAGAATTAACAAGACTAGAAGTTGGTTCTTTGAAAGGATTAGTTAAATCGACAAACCACTGGGCAAGTTGAGAAAGGAAAAAAAAGAAGCAAATAACACAAATAATAAACGAGATGGGTGATGTTACAACAGAACCTACTGAAATAAAAAGGATAATAAAAGAACACTATAAAGAATCATACTCTGACAAATTTGAAAACCTAGAAGAAATGGACAAATTTCTAGAAACACATGACCTACCTAAGCTAACACAAACTGAAGTAGAAAATTTGAACAGACCCATAACAAAAGAAGAAACTGAAGAGGTCGTAAAAAAACTGTCCCCCCACTCCCAAAAAAAAGCCCTGGCCCAGACAGCTTCACTGGAGAATTCTACCAAA